>NC_142066.1:105902048-106212448 GCF_059756535.1 Pantherophis guttatus
GATATGACATCCAAGCTCACGAGTAGGTCGCTGGGCTGTAAGTTTTGTTTCTTTATGATCTCTATGAACTGGAATGAGTTTTTTTTACATGTGAGTTGATGGATTCAGCATAGGGCTGTAGTTGTTTGGCGAGAAATTTGGCTAGGTTTTGTAGAGGTGAGCCTATGGAGCTGACTATGGGTCTAAGTGGGGTTCCTTCTTTGTGTATCTTGGGGAGGCCATAGAGTTTAGGGCATCTGGATGATTTCTCTCTGCGAATGATTCTTTGCTGGATCTCTTCACTGATGGGGGAGGCTTTTATTTTGGATCTAGTTGTTTTTTCCAGGTAGGTGGTGGGATCTGTGTTTAGGGGTTTGTATGTGGAGTCTTGGAGTAGGTTGGTTAATTTGGTTTGGTAGTCGAATATGTTCATAACCACCGTGGCGTTTCCCTTGTCTGCTGGTAGGATTATTATGCTAGTGTCTTCTTTCAGGTTAAGTAGTGCTGTCTGTTCCTCTTTGGGTAAGTTGCTTTTGGGTGGCTTGCTGGTGCAGAGGATGTTGGTGATTTCGAGTTTGATTCTGTTAGCGTCGTCGGGGTTGACTTTGGTCAGGCTGGTTTCAACTCCACATATAATGGTTTCAGTGGGGATGTGTTTGGGAGCGACTGCAAAGTTGAATCCTTTGGAAAGGATATTGGTTTCTCCTATCTGAGATGTTATGCACTGTTTGTTTCATGTGTGGCTGTGAGGGGGGAGGGGTTTGTTTCTGGTGTTCTTGTAGTCCTCAGAGTTTGTTAGTGTGTGTGTCTGTCTTGAGGGTGGTCTGTGTTTCGGCTCTCCAGACAGCAAGTTGTTTGGATTTGTCTCAAAGTACGGGGTGGATCTTGTTGCTGAGTTTGAGGTGAAGTGTGAGGAGATCTTTGTTGATTCGGTCTAGGAGGAATCTTTTTGTGTGAAGTTCATTTCTGATTAGGGCCAATTCTGTTCTTTTCAGGATTCATTTGGTGGCTGCAGAGTTGGAGTGGTATTTCAATTGGAAGCATGTGGGGATTAAATTTTGATCACGACAGTTGCGTAGGAATGCGAGGTCACATAAAATGGAAGCTCTTTGGACTTCGAGTTTTTCATAGGTCCTGGTCAGATGGTGGATATCCTCCCCGTAGAGGTACGATATTTGTTTTCTGAGGTTTTCATGGGTGTTTGTATGTAGGTCTTTGGTTATTCGGGTTTTCTCCTGCGTAAAATTGGAGGTTTCTTGGCAACGTTTCGACGAAGTCTCATTCGTCATCTTCAGGCTGGTGTTCTCGGCTTCATGTTTCTAGGAGCAATGTGTGTGATCGCAGCTGTTTCTTCCTTTTAACTGCCAGTGGGGGTGTGAACTGATTGGGTGGGAGTTTGGCTGTGTTCTGATTGGGCAGAGGTGTGTTCTGATTGGTTGGGGGTTTGGCTGTGCTCTGATTGGATGGGGGGTTGGCTGTGCTCTGATTGGCTGAGTGTGTGTTCTGTTTAGGTGGGGGCTTGGTTGTGCTCGGGTTAGTCTGAGTAGCAGGGGGATTTGAGCTGGTGAGCTGTGTTGCTGTTGTTTGGCTTCGTGTTCGTGGCCATGCCACCTCTTCATGGTGGGTGTCAGTCTGCTTCATGTATGGATTGGAGGGGTTTAAAGTGGCTAATGATGCAGTTGTGGTCTGGCTTCTGGTCCGGGGTCGTGCCTCATCATCAGTGTGGGTTTGAGTCTGCTTTCTGTGTGGATGTGTGCTGGTTACATCCTGTGTGGCTCTCGTGAGTGTGGGTCTGGTGTCATTCTTTGTGTTAGGGACTCGTTTGTCAATAAGGGCGGGTTTCCAAATGGCTGGTAGGCGGGAGGTATCATCTCGTTTATTCATGCTGTGTGAACGTTTTTCTATCTTGATGGCTTCTCTGATTATTCTGTTGTTAAAGTGTTCAGTTTTGGCGATAGTTCTGGTCTTTTTAAAGTCAATATCATTTGTCCTGTGGCTTTGAGGTGTTGGACCAGGGAAGAAGTTGGTTCCTCTTTTCTGACTGAGTTCTTGTGTTTTTCAATGCGTGCACCCTCCTCCCATACATAAAAGGCACCACAGACAAAATCAGCAGGATCCTCCACAAACACAACATCAAGACAGCATTCTGCACAAACCAAAAAATATTCACCATCCTAAGAAACCCCAAAGACAAAATTGAGTTAGAAAATCAAGGAGTATATGAAATCCCATGCACCGCCTGCCCCACCACATACATCGGACAAACCAACAGAGGAATAAGTGCACGCATTGAAGAACACAAGAACACAAGGATGGAAGGCTGAGTCAACTTTGAGCCTGGTGAGATTCAAACTTACAGTAATTGCAGACAGCTGGTGTTAATCACAATGCTTTTAGTCTGCTGAGCCACCAGGCCCTGTAATATCTCAGCAACTGTAGCACTGATGGATCACGGTGTAATTCAGGACATCAGTGTTTCTGTTAAAACAACACAGTAGTACCAAATGCATTTGCTTAATTGTTTACAAATTCTGGAAAAGGAATTAAACCCAGAATTTCAGTATGAATGTCTTGACCTATGTTAAGTAAACAAACAAATAAATATTCACTTCTAAATTAAAAGAAATACCAGAGACAAAGACCATATACATACAAGGACAGCACAGGCATTAGAAAAGATACTAAAATAAAATTAGTAATGCAAAGTAATTGCAGTTTTATGGAAAGGGAGGGGACATATATTTGTGTTATTTTTAGCTTCAGAGAACAATATTGTGTTGCACACTATGCAATCTGATTTGAGAGCTGGGGAAAGGAAACCATTTCTGTAATTGTCTCTGAGTGAAAAATACATATTGAGTTTTCTGAACCTCCCCATCCTTATATTCAATTTTTCACCATATGCTATATGTGCTGTATTTCACTTTATACGTGGATGTATCCTATAGTATGCATTATGTATTTAGGATCACTATACAAAGGAAGAAGACATAGCAATAGAGAAACACAGTTCTTTGTTAATATTTAAATAACCACACATAGTTTCTAAATTAACAGCCAAAAGTTTTGCTTAACTGAATTAACAGATTAACAGAGTTCGAAGAGACTTTGTAGATCATCTAATCCAACCCACTGCCCAAGTAGGAGTCCCTGCACCATTTCTTCCAGTCTCTTCTTGAAAGCCTCTAGTGATGAAGCTCTCACAACTTCTGAAGGCAAGCTGTTCCATTGATTCATTGTTCTCACTGTCAGAAAGTTTCTCCTTATTTCTAGGTTGAATCTCTCCTTGAACAGTTTCCATTCATTATTCCTTGTCTGGCCTTCGAGTGCTTTGGAAAATAGCTTGACCACCTCCTCTCTATGGCAGCCCCTCAAATATTGGAACACTGCTATTATGTCTCCCCTTGTCCTTCTGTTCACTAGATTAGCCATGCTAATCCCTCTCTCCCTCTGATTCTCTCTCTCCCCCTCTCTCTTTGTATCACTGTGTGTGTCTCTCTGTCTCTCTCTCAGCCCCTCTCTGTATGTCTCTCTCACCACCTCTGTGTATTACTCTGTGTGTGTCTATGTCTCTCTCTCACCCCCCCTCTGTGTATTACTCTGGTGTGTGCCTCTATGTCTCTCTCTCTCCCCCCTCTCTTTCTTTGTGTCTGTCTGTCTGTCTGTCTGTCTGTCTGTCTGTCTGTCTGTCTCTCTTTCTTTCTCTCTCTCAGAAAGCCATGGCTGGACGAAGCCAGCAAGCTCTTGTTGGGGTGCTACTTTACTCCTTGTTACTCCTTTTATTTCTTCATTTTGGAAATCCAGGCTGGCTGAGGAAAGATCGCCAGCAACAGTGGAGGCTTCCCTTCAGGTGACCATCCCCCTCCTTCCCCCCTCCTTCTCCTCTCGTGACCCCCTGGCTGGCTGTGGCTGAGCTGGGAGTGTGCACACGTGGGAAGACCCTCTGCAATCGAGTGCTAAAGCACAGCAAAGGCGCGCACACTTAACAGGACGCAACAGGAAGTGGCTTCTCTATTGCACAGAGGCTATGGCCATTGCCTTGCTGTGTCATCCCCCATCCCGGCAGCTCTTCGGTTGAGTGTGGAGGGTGCAAACTCCAGCCTAAAGTGGTAGGAAGCGAAGGCTGCCTTATGTGCAAATGTGGCACGAAGGCAGGTACAGGGCCACTTCACTCCTGCACTCTCTGGTGACTCTCCTCCTCCTCTTGTGACCCCTCTGGCTGGCTGTGGCTGAGCTGGGAGCATGCGCATGCATGGGGAGACCCTTCTCAAGCAAACACCAAAGCACAGGAAAGATGCCTTTTCTGCGCTTTGGCACTTTGACCTTAAGGAGGATCTCCCTGCGTGTGCACATGCTACCAACTCAGCCACAGCCGGCCAGGGGGTCACGAGAGGAGGAGGAGGAAGAGGCTCAGCCAAAGGGAAGCCTCCGCTGTGGCTGGTGATTGTTCCTCAGCCAGCCCGGATTTCCAAAACTATCCAAAAAAAGGTAAGGGGCGGGTCAACCAGTGATGGGACAGGGAGCCGCAGCAGAGGGCTGAAAGAGCCGCATGCAACTCTGGAGCCACGGGTTGTTGACACCCGACCTATAATACCTGTGCATTTGGTTTTTCTTGCCTAAATGTAGAACCTTACATTTTTCATCATTGAATTTCATTTTGTTAGATAGGACCCAAAGTTCAAGTCTGTCAAGATCCTTCTGTATCTTAAGCCTATCTTCTGGGGTGTTGGTTATTCCTGCCAGCTTGGTATCATCTGCAAATTTGATGAGTTCTTCCTTTATCCCCTCATCCAAATCATTGATGAGATTGTTGAAGAATACTGGGCCTAAAACAGAGCCTTGGGGTACCCCACTGCATACTTCCCTCTATGTAGATGCAATTCCATTGGGGACTACACTTTGAGTATAGTTGGTCAGCCAATTATGAATCCATCTGGTAGTGATCCTGTTTAATCCACTTTTTTCTATCTTATTAAGTCCAAGTAAATTATATCCAGATAATTCCCATGGTCCACTAATTTTGTCACTTTGTCAAAGAATGCAATAAAATTTGTCTGTTTTTGACAAACTCATGTTGGCTTTTGGCTATTACTTTGTTTTGCTCTAGGTGTTTGCTGATTCGTTGCTTGATTAACATTTCCAGAATCTTCCCTGATATTGAGGTCAGGCTGATAGGTTTGTAGTTTCCTGGATCTATTCCCCCCCCCCTTTTTTAAAGATGGGAACTACATTAACTCTTTTCCTCTCGTAGTTCCCCAGTGCTCTAGTATCTTTGAAAGATGTATTTCAGTGGTTCTGAGATCATGTCTGCCAGTTCCTTCAGAACCTTGGGGTGTAATCCATCGGGTCCTGGTGATTTGAACTCATCCTGGGTAGACAGGTGCTCATCTACCATTTTCTTCCCTATTTTAACTTGTGTTCCATATCTGTTTTTTAGGTTGGACTGTTTTTTCCCTTTGTGTAAATATGGATGCAAAAATAAGTTAAGTAGTTCTGCTTTCTCCCTGTTGCTGGTCACCTTCTTGCCACTTTCTCCCACTAATGGGCTAATCATTTCCTTGACTTTTTTCTTGTTTTTAAAATATTGAAGGAAGCCTTTTCTGTTGTTATTTTTGACTTTCGTTACAAGCCTTAGTTTATTTTGAGCCTTAGTTTTCCTCACTTCATCTTTGCTTGGGCTATTTGCTGATATTCTGCCTAGTTATGTGCTCCTCTTTCCACTTTTTATACTTGTCCTTTTTGTCTTTTAATTTATCAGAGCGTTCTTTATGCAGCAATGCTGGTTTCTTTTGAGAGATGTTATTGTTCTTCTTCATTGGTATTATGCTAGTCTGGGCTTTTATAATCTCACTTTTCAAAATTTCCCAAGCTTCTTGGGTTGTTTTTCCCTTGAGGATTCTCTCTCTCTTTTTTAAAACAAACTTTATTCAATATAAAAAGATAAAAATTATACAAAAAGTTCTTAACTCTAAAAATACATTCAAAACTACTTAAAAATAAACTAACGAACAGGATTACCTGTCTATAATATATAAATATGCAAATATATACATTAACCTTTGCTTCTTTTATCTTAATGATGGTGTATATTTGTTACCTTTGATTTCTTACTATATTTGACATTATCATTTTTCCATTGATTAATCCAATCATACCATCTGTCCCATACTTTGAAATACTGTGAGTCTTCCTTATCATTTAATTTTAAAGTTAATCTATCCATTTCTGCGTATATAAATATCTTTTGGATTATTTGCTGATCTGTTGGCAACTGTTCTGATTTCCAGGATTGAGCTAGGGTTAATCTGGCCGCCATGATTATATGTAATGTAATGTACTTTATTTCCTTTCTACTGCTTTTTTTGAGTATACCTAACAGGAAAATTTCAGGTTTTAATTCAATATCTTCTTCTGTTATTTCTATTATCCAGGTTCTAATTTTTATCCAAAATTTCTTAATTTTTGGGCAAAGCCACCAGAGATGATAGAAGGTTCCCTGTATTTGTTTACATTTCCAGCATATTGGGTTGAAATTTACATACATCTTTGCCAATCTCGCCGGGGCTAGATACCATCAGTACCACATTTTATAATGGTTCTCGTTATATGTTGTTGCTTTTGTTATTCTATAATTATTTTCCCATATCATTTCCCATTCTTCCAATTGTATGTTTCTTCCAATATTCCTAGCCCAAGCTATCATTTGACCTTTAACTATGTTTTCTGCAGATTGAATTCTAATAGGTATTTGTAAAACTTTTAGATTATTTTTCCCTCTTTGGTTTCTAATAATTTATCTAACTGGTTAGGTTTTATTTCAACTCCTCCTTCTTCATTGTCTTTTTAGTATCTGGTTTGTATTAATAGGTAAGGCTACCAGTCCATTTCTATACCCTGGTCTCTGAGCTCCTGCCATGTTTTTAGTTTTCTGTGTACATCCAGAACATCTTTATATCGTATTATTTTTGGTGGCTGATATATTAGGATGTATTGCTGCCTGTAATGTAGATATCCAGCCTGGGACTTTCATATAATGTTTATTTTTAATTTCCAACCAGGTGCCAATTAGTGAGTTTCTTATTATATGATTTTTGAAATACTTGTATGTTTTATTTCCAATATTCCACAGATAAGCATGCCACCCTTTTAATAAATCATGGCCTTCCAATTTCAATATTCTTTGATTATCCAAATTGACCCAATCCTTAATCCAAATCAAACTCACTGCTTTATAGTATTTTTCCCAGGCTGGTAGGCCAAAGCCTCCTCTAGTTCTATCATCCTGTAATATTTTTAGGTTTATCCTCAGTTTTTTCCCATCCCATATAAATTTTGAAGTTATTTTATTCAGATTTGTGAAGAAGTTTTTCTCTAATTTGACCGGAATAGTTTGGAACAAATAGAGGAGCCTTGGGAGTATGTTCATCTTTATTGCCGCAATTTTTCCTAGTAGTGATAATTTAAATTTCCCCATCTCTCTAGGTCTTTTTTGATTTGTTGTACTAGCTCTCCATAATTATTATCTTTAATGGCTACATTTCTAGTTGTCAAGTTTATACCTAGGTATTTTATCTTCTTAACTGCTTACAATCCTGATTGTTGTTCCAAATCTTCTATTTATTTTATTGTTAAATTTTTAGTTAATATTTTGGTCTTGTCTTTATTAATTTTTAACCCTGCCACCTTGCCAAATTTCTCTATCTCCTCCGTTAATTTTAATTGTGTTTCTAATGGATCCTCTATGAAGAATACAAGGTCATCAGCAAAATGTATTGTATTCTTCCCCTTTTACTTTAAGTCCTTTTATATTTTTATTTAATCTAATTCTTCTAAGCAAATTCTCCAGGGTTAAAATGAAGAGCAAAGGTGAGAGTGGGCACCCTTGTCGTACTCCTCTACTTGTTTCAAAAAAATCTGTTAATTCCCCATTCACTAATATTCTTGCCTTCTGTTTTGTGTATATTGTAGCTATTATGTTTTCAAATTTCTCCCCAAATTTCATGTTTTTCATCTGTTGTGTCATGAATCTCCAATTGACCCGATCAAATGCGTTTTGTGCATCCAGAAAAATCAGTGCAGCCTGTTTCTCTGGATGCACCTCATAGTATTCTATTATATTAATCACCATCCTTAGATTATTTTTAATTTGTCTTGTCGGCAAGAATCCGTTCTGGTCCGAGTGTGTTGTGGCCCCGCCCTCTGAGCCTGTCCCATCGGAGGAAGAAAGCTCCGAGCATGAGGAAGAGGAGTCAGCCAGGCCTCCCTCTCCAGGCCCCTCCCCTCTGGCATTGTCTCAAGTGCCGGTCGAGGGAGAGGAGACAGCTGATTCCAGTCAAAGTGATAATGAGACATCATTCCTGGACGCACGCCTCCGAAGGCGTGATAAACGTTTGCAGCAGTTTAGGAGGCGTGCTAGGGATTAGCACTGAGTCACTGGACCACACCCCAGAGACCACACCCCAGAGACTATATAATAGAGAGTGGTGGTCAAGGATCTTTTGTGACGAACAAAGCAAAACCTTGGAGTCACTAAAGCCTCGTCCGGAACTGCTGGGAGGAATATTATTTCTGTTTGGACTTTCTTGAACGTTCGTATTTTATCTGTCTGTTTGTGCAAATAAAGACCCTTGGCAGACGGTGTGTCTATCGCTGCCAAGTCGGAGATAAGAACTGGGTGCGTTCCAAAGAGTTTCCTTAACCCTCGGCTGGCTGTGTGTGTGTGTGTGGGGACGGGGACAGATCATCTTGTTCGTCACCCCATACTCCATCGTTAACCCACGATGGACCAACAGCTGCAGCAGCAGTTACAGCAGATGCTGGAGGCCAATCAGCTTCTGCAACAGCAAGTAGCACAGCTAACTGCCCAACTTGCTTTGGGAAATGCTCCTGCAGCTCCACCTCCTCCCCCTCCCCGTCCGAGATGCCCAGTGAACGTGCCAGATAGGTTTTCTGGGCAGCAGGAGATGTTTCCGGCCTTCTTGGGACAATGCCAACTGTTTATGGCGATGAGGCCGGAGGATTTTCCGGATGACCGGGCTCGGGTGGCATTTGTTATCAGCTCCCTCTCTGGCACTGCCGCCCGATGGGCCACGCCCCTGTTGTTGCAAGATAGCCCCTTGCTCCTGGACTTTCAGGGCTTTTTACAACACCTGCGCACCATGTTTGAGGACCCCCTCCGGGTGCAGACGGCAGCGAGGCGCATCAAGGACCTCCGCCAAGGCAAGCGCCCCCTGCAGGACTATATTGCAGAGTTCCGACTGCTAGGCCAGGATTCGGCTTGGAATGAGGTGGCGCTGATGGACGCTTTCCAGGACGGCCTTTCCGACGAGATGCAGGACGAGCTGGTTCGTGTGGAGGCGCCACCGACCCTCGACGCGCTGGTGACCCAATGCCTGCGCATCGACGCCCGCCTGCAACGGCGACGGCCCCGTCGGGCTCTTCCGGAAGCACCGACAGCGTCGCCCCCCCCGCGTTTCGCACCGACAGCGCTCCGGACCGCACAGCGTTTTGTGGCGACGGCTGAGGAGCCCATGGAGCTCGGAGCAGCCAGACCTCAACTGACGGCCCAGGAGCGGATGCGGAGACGTCAAGGGGGGTTGTGCCTCTATTGCGGCGAGGCGGGACATTTTGCCGCCTCGTGTCCCCGGAAGCGGAGTGGACCGCTCAAGCCTGTTCCGGAGTCTCGACGCGACCAGCCGGGAAACGGGCCAGGCCTGGCCTAGGGGAAACTCTGGGTCAGGCACGTGACCATGCCCCGCCGGAGTCGGCGGCTGTGGACTGTGAGCCCCCTCGGCACCTGATTTTGAACACCCGGGTGTTGTTGGCTAACCGGTCGGAGGGGCTCCAGGCGCACGCGCTGGTGGACTCGGGGGCCACCACGAACTTTATGGACCAGGCCTTTGTGGCCCATTACAAAGTCCCCTTGGTTCCAGTGGACCCTCAGTTAAGGGTCGAAACTATAGATGGGCGGGAACTCGTGGCGGGACCCATCAAAACCGCTACCCAGCCCTTGCGCCTCGCCATTGGAAACCACGAGGAGGCGATCCAGTTTTACGTAACGGCGGATCTGCACTTTCCCTTGGTCCTGGGGATGGCCTGGCTTCGGGCGCACGACCCTCAGGTGGCGTGGTCATATCAAACGCCATTTGATATGAAAGAAGATATGGAACTAAAAGATGTTTGGAGAATACATAATCCAAATGAATTGGATTACACTTTTTTTTCTGATAGACATAGATCCTTTTCTAGGATTGATTTTATCTTGTTGTCAAATGATCTACTTGTTAAGACAAAAAGAACAAAGATTTTTCCAAGAACTTTGACTGATCATAGTCCTGTATGGATAGAAATCGAGATGGATAAGGTTGAGAGACGTTCTTGGAGATTAAATGAGAACTTGTTTAGATATGAAAAAAATATAATAGAACTTAAAAAGCATTTGAAAGAATTTTTTGAAATAAATTTGAATAAAGGTACCCCAGTTGAAATTGTTTGGGATGCAAGTAAAGCTTATATGAGAGGGGTACTTATCTACATGAATTCTAAACATAGACTGTTCCGACAAAAGAAAAGATCTGAGTTGGAAATGGAAATAAAGAATAAAGAACAGTTACTTATTAAAAACCCAACAGATGAAAGAATACGAAGTGCTATAAAACTTTTGAAAGACCAATTCCAAATGCTTATGGCGGAACAAGTTGCAACAAGCTTACAATACGCGAAGCATAATACATTTTGCAATGCTAATAAACCGGGCAGATGGTTGGCCTACACATTGAGGAAAAAACAAAGTATGCGGACTATTGACAGTATCGATATTGGAGGGAAAGAAATTTTTCAACAAAAATTAATTAAAGAAGCTTTTGTGGATTATTATACTAAACTATATGCTAAAGAAGAGGTGCAGAATGGATTTATAGAAAAATATTTAAAGGATAAGAGAGTTACAAAAATTACTGATCAACAAAAGGAAAGAATGAATTATCTTATAACAGAGGAGGAGATAATAGTAGCAATTAAACAGCTAAAAACAGCTAAAGCTCCTGGCACGGATGGTTTGACTGCAGTGTATTACAAAACTTTACAAGCTGAAATGGTGGGACAACTTAGAGATTTATTTTGCAATATTCAACAAGGGGGTAAAATACCCCCATCCTGGACAACTGCTTATATATCTTTGATACCAAAGGAACAAGTTGGTCCTAAAAAACCAGAGAACTACAGACCAATATCTCTTTTGAACACAGACTATAAAATTTATGCGAAGGTATTAGCCAACAGGTTGATGCCAGTAATCCAAAAGGTGATTCATGAGGACCAAGCGGGATTTATTGAGGGCAGATACATGAAGGACAATGTAAGGCAAGTAATAGACTTATTGGAATATCTTGATAAGAATAAACAGATTTCTGCAGTGCTGGTCTTTTTGGATGCGGAGAAGGCCTTTGATAGAGTGGATTGGAATTTTCTACTAAAGACTTTAAAAAAGATGGGCTTTGGGGACCAATTTACACAGGCGATCTCAGCAATTTATCAAGAGCAAAAAGCACAGATTATTATTAATGGAAGTTTGACGACAGAGTTTAAAATTGAAAAAGGAACAAGACAGGGATGTCCGTTGTCCCCACTTTTATTTATCTTAACATTGGAAGTCTTGCTAAATACAATACGGGACTCAAAAATTTTGAAAGGTATAATGATAAGGCAAGAGGATTATAGAATAAAGGCATTTGCAGATGATCTGGTGGTTACCCTATCACAACCAATGGAATCAACAATCCTGATGAATGACATTATACAAGATTATGGTAGAGTTTCAGGTTTTAGACTGAATTCAAAAAAGACTAAAATGATAGTCAAAAATATGACACAAGATCGTAAACATGAGCTTGAAAGGAGGGCAGGTTTTGAAATTGTACCTAAGGTAAAATATCTTGGAGTTCAGGTTGCAGAATCAAATATGAAATTGTTTCAAAATAACTATGAGGTGTTGTGGCGAGAGGTTCAGAAAGATATGGAGACTTGGAAAAAGCTGCAACTGTCTTTACTTGGAAGAATAGCAGCAGTTAAGATGAACATGTTGCCAAGATTTCTGTTTTTGTTTCAAATGATTCCGGTGCTTAAAAGTGATAAACAACTGAAAGTTTGGCAAACTGGACTTAATAAGTTCGTCTGGAACGAGAAAAAGCCGAGAGTGAAATTGAAAATTATGCAAGATGTTCCAGAAAGAGGAGGCCTTAAACTTCCAAACCTACAGTTATATTATGATGCAGCAGCTTTAACTTTAACAAGTGATTGGTTTGGGGGTAAAAAGGCTGGAATATTGAATGCAGAAAGTTTTGATCTTGAATTTGGATGGCATGCTTACCTATTTTATGATGACAAAGTTGATAAAGTATTTAAAAGTCATACACTTAGAGACTCTTTGATGAGAGTTTGGAAGAAGCACCGACTCAAATGGGATTATAAAATACCGCTATGGCTGGATCTTGGTCATACCTTGTGGAATACAAATATAATGTCACTCGGGGGGTTTTTATACAAAGAGGTTCTTTTTACAGATGCGGGCAGATGGCAGCTGAAGACATTGCAGACACTGTTGGACGAAGGGATTAATTTAACTTGGTTACAATATAATCAATTACAATTGAGATGGAAAGAGGACCAAAAAACTGGTATTATGTTGCATGAGGAAGAATTGGTTAGACATATAAGAGAGAAAGGTCCAATGCATATTAAAAGGCTTTATAATGTTTTGCTAGAAAGGGATTCAGAAACGGAATTAGTTAAAGATTGCATGATTAAGTGGGCACAAAATTTTGAAGAACCAGTGATGTTGGAAACATGGGAAAAAATTTGGGTTCAGAATGTTAAATTTACACAGTCGCAGAATCTGAGGGAAAATTTTTATAAAATGTTTTATAGATGGCATTTAGATCCTAAAAAGTTGTCTTGTATGTACCCTAATGTTCAGCCAAAATGTTGGAGATGTGAATGTTTGGATGCTACGTATTATCATGTTTGGTGGACCTGTAGGAAAGTTAAGGCTTTTTGGATAAAAATATGGTGGGTCATGCAGAATGTTTTGAAGAAAAAAAATTCAATTTTCTCCACAATTGTTTTTATTGGGCATAGTTAAGGGTTTTACACGGGATGAAACAAAATTAATATTGTATATGTTAACAGCAGCAAGATTGTTGATAGGTAAATATTGGAAGAATGAAGCTTTGCCTACTATCGAGGAATGGACTTCGAAGATGGCCAGTTTTGCAGAGATGGCGAAGATTTCAGCATATTTAAAAGATTGTTCACAAGAGACTTATGAATGGGAATGGAAAAGGTGGATAGAATATGTTCAGAACAAATACCAAATTAGCAAGTATCAAATAGCTTTTATTTGAAAACAATGTATTAGAAATATTTTAATATAAAGAGACAAAGAGGGAAAATTATATAGGGGGAGGGATGGGTTCAGGTATATATATCAGTGTTATTAGTTATGAGTACATAATAGGGAAGTCGGGGGGGGGAGGGTTAGGGAGGGTTAGGGAGGACGGGAAGTTTGGGGAGGGAGGTGGGGGGGTGAAAAAAGGGGTGAAAATGTAATTGTAAAACTTTTGCAATAAAAAAAAAAAAAAAAAAAAAGAAACGCCATCTCGTTCCCGAGCCTGCAGTGTGTCGACCACCTTCGCCACACCTGCGCCGGCCAGGACGTCTCTGCCCCAAACGCCTCCTTGCCTCCGGAGCTGACGCCCTTCGCCGACGTGTTCAGCGAGAAGGAGGCGGACCGCTTGCCCCCGCACCGACCCTACGACTGTGCGGTGGACCTAATGCCCAATGCACCCCTGCCCTCGGGACGCCTGTACTCCATGTCGGAGCCCGAGCTGGCCGCCTTACGGGACTTTCTGGAAAAGAACCTGGCCCGTGGGTTCATCCGGCCTTCGACCTCCCCACTCTCGGCCCCGGTCCTCTTCGTTAAAAAGAAGACGGGGGACTTGCGCCTGTGTTGCGACTACCGGCGCTTGAACGCCATCACAGTGCGAAATCGCTACCCCCTACCGCTGATCCCAGAGCTTATGGAGAGGTTGCGGGAGGCCTCGATCTTCACTAAGCTCGATCTCCGTGGGGCCTACAACCTGGTGCGCGTGAGAGAGGGGGACGAGTGGAAGACGGCGTTCGGCACTCGGTACGGACACTTCGAGTATACCGTCATGCCGTTCGGATTGACCAACGCCCCCGCGGTCTTCCAGCACTTGATGAACGATGTGTTCCGGGACATGCTGGATCGGTTCGTGGTGATCTACTTGGATGACATTTTGATCTATTCCCGGACCCCGGAAAGTCACCTCCAGCATGTCCGCCAGGTCCTGCAACGCCTGCGGGAGCACCAGCTCTATGCGAAGTTGGAGAAATGCTACTTCTTCCAGACTTCCATAGAGTTCCTCGGGCACATCATCACCCCCGAGGGCATCGCGATGGACCCGCGCAAGGTGGAGGCCTTGCACAGTTGGGAACCCCCGCGTCGGGTGAAGGACGTCCAGCGTCTGTTGGGATTCGCCAACTACTATCGGACCTTCATCCCGGGCTTCGCCACCCTGACCTTGCCGTTGACCCAGCTCCTTCGGAAGAAGGTCCCGTTCCAGTGGGGGCCCCCACAGCAGCAGGCCTTCGAGGTCCTCAAGCAGGCCTTCCTCACGGAGCCAGTCCTGAGGCACCCCAATCCACACCATCCGTTCGTGGTGGAGACGGACGCGTCCAACGTGGCGATTGGGGCGGTGCTACTACAGGCTCCGGTGGATGGCGGCACTCTTTTTCCTTGCGCATACTACTCCCGGAAACTCAACCCTTCCGAGCGCAACTACACCATCTGGGAAAAGGAGTTGCTGGCCATCAAGGCCGCGTTCGAGGCTTGGCGACATCACCTCGAGGGGGCCCGACACCAGGTGGAGGTGCGGACGGACCATCGGAACCTGGAGCACCTCACCACGGCCAGGAAGTTGAACCAGCGGCAGATCCGGTGGTCATTGTTTTTCGCCCGGTTCAACTTCCACGTCACATACATTCCGAGCAACCTCAACCAGAGGGCGGACGCGCTATCCCGTAAGCCGGAATACTTTTGCCCCAAGGACTCCCTTCCCCCCCGGACGGTGCTGCCAGCAGACTCCTTGGCCGCAGTCCAGGAACCGGTGGACCTGCGGGCTCAGGTGCTGGAAGCGCAGCGACAGGATGACTGGTCGCAGCAGCGGAGAGCGGACGTCGGTCCCGCGTCCCCATGGACCGTGGAGGAGGGCTTACTCAGACACCGGGGTCGGCTGTACGTGCCCACGAGTCCGCTCCGAGCCCTCGTCATGAACCAGTGCCATGACAACCCCGCGGCGGGGCACTTCGGCTTCTTTAAGACTTTGAACTTGGTGACGCGGACTTTTTGGTGGCCTCGGGTACGGCACGACGTGCACGCCTACGTGACGTCCTGTGTGACGTGCCGACAGGCCAAAGCCGCGTCCGGTCCCCCTCCCGGACTCCTCCAGCCGCTGCCGACACCGGAGAGACCGTGGGGAGCCATCTCCATGGACTTCCTGACAGACCTGCCCCTGTCCGCTACGTACACGACCGTCCTCGTGGTGGTGGATGCGCTCACGAAGATGGCACATTTCATCCCGTGCCGCGGCCTGCCCTCGGCCCGCACCACGGCTCGCTTGTTCCTGCAACATATCTTCCGCCTCCACGGCCTGCCGGACCGGGTGGTTTCAGACCGCGGGGCCCAGTTCACGGCCCGCTTCTGGAAAAGCCTGATGGCTGCGCTGGAGGTGCAGGTGTGCCTGTCGTCGTCACATCATCCGGAGACTGACGGGGGCACGGAGAAGGTCATCGGCATACTGGAGCAGTACCTCCGCTGTTTTGTCAACCAGCAGCAGGACAACTGGGCCGAGTACCTTCCCCTGGCGGAGTTCGCTTTTAATAACTCCCAACACACCTCCACCCAGATGACCCCGTTCCATGCCAATGTCGGATACCATCCACGGCTTTTCCCGTTGACCATCATGGATTCCCCTGTTCCCGAGACCCGGGACTTCCTCTCAGAGCTGCAGGCGGTGCAGCAACTGGTGCGGCGGCAGCTGATCCGGGCGAAAGAGGATTATAAACGGTTCGCCGATCGCGCCCGCCGGGCGACACCACCGCTGGAAGTAGGAGATCGGGTGTGGTTGTCCACGAAACACCTCCCCACGGACCGGCCGGTACGGAAACTAGCCCAACGCTTTATCGGTCCCTTCCCTATCGAGGCGGTCATCAATCCGGTGGCCTACCGGTTGACTCTACCCCGCTCCATGCGGCTCCACCCTGTTTTTCATCGGTCCCTCCTGGTCCCTGAGGCCCCCACGAGCCATCTCCACCGCCCGCCGACGCCTGCCCCCCCCCAGCCGCAGCCGACGAGGACGACGCCTCAACGTACGAGGTGGACAGTATCCGGGACTCCCGTTGGCTGAAGGGGCGCTTCCAATACCTCATCGCCTGGAAGGGGTACGGGCCCGAGGATTTCACCTGGGTGGACGCGTCTGCCGTTCAGGCCCCTGACCTGGTGCGGGCTTTCCACGAACAGTTCCCGTCCCGACCCCATCCCGACCGTCAGACCCGGGGGAAGGGCCCTGCGGTGGGGGATAGTGTTGTGGCCCCGCCCTCTGAGCCTGTCCCATCGGAGGAAGAAAGCTCCGAGCATGAGGAAGAGGAGTCAGCCAGGCCTCCCTCTCCAGGCCCCTCCCCTCTGGCATTGTCTCAAGTGCCGGTCGAGGGAGAGGAGACAGCTGATTCCAGTCAAAGTGATAATGAGACATCATTCCTGGACGCACGCCTCCGAAGGCGTGATAAACGTTTGCAGCAGTTTAGGAGGCGTGCTAGGGATTAGCACTGAGTCACTGGACCACACCCCAGAGACCACACCCCAGAGACTATATAATAGAGAGTGGTGGTCAAGGATCTTTTGTGACGAACAAAGCAAAACCTTGGAGTCACTAAAGCCTCGTCCGGAACTGCTGGGAGGAATATTATTTCTGTTTGGACTTTCTTGAACGTTCGTATTTTATCTGTCTGTTTGTGCAAATAAAGACCCTTGGCAGATGGTGTGTCTATCGCTGCCAAGTCGGAGATAAGAACTGGGTGCGTTCCAAAGAGTTTCCTTAACCCTTGGCTGGCTGTGTGTGTGTGTGTGGGGACGGGGACAGATCAGAGTGTATTCTACTGTTTAATATTATTTTTAATCTATTTGCCATTAGGTTCATAAAAATCTTATAATCGGTATTTAGTAAAGAGATCAGTCTGTAATTTCTAATTTGTGTGGTATCTGCCCCTTCTTTTGGAATTAACAAAATGTGTGCTTCCTTCCAAGATTCTGGTATCTTTGCTTCTTTTAATGCCTCATTGCAGACCTCCAATAATATCCAATTTAATGATTCTCCTAGTCCTTTATATAATTCTATTGGTAAGCCATCTGTTCCCGGGGTTTTATTATTTTTTTGTTTCCTAATTGTTTCCTGTAATTCCTCCATAGTAATCTCCCTATTTAACATCTTTTTTCTTCTTCTGTTATCATGGGCATTTCCTCCTCTTTTAAATATTGATCTATTTCTTCTACTTCCACCTTATCCTGTGTATATAAATCTTGAAAGAATTGAATTGCTATCTTTTTCTTCTTTTCCGGGCTCTGTTGTAGTTTGCCTTCATTATCCTGTAATTGATGGATCATTTGTTTTTCTCTCTCTTTTCTTAATTTATAAGCCATCCACCTCCCTGGTTTATTTGTCTGCTTGAATTGATTTTGTCTTATGAATTTCAATGCATTGGCATATTTTTCTTGCTCAAACATATTTAATTTGTGTTTAGCTGTCATCCAGCTCACTCTTATTTGTTCGTCTCCTGGTCTTTCCTGTAATTTCTCTTCCCAATTTTTAATCTCTTCATAAATTCTATTATATTCTTTTTCCCTCTCCTTTTTCCTTTTACTATTGTAGGCTAGTGTTAGGCCTGTAATGTAAGCTTTAGTTGTGTCCCACAAATTTTGTAGGGATGTCTGGTTTTTATTATTATCCTTGAAGAACCATTTCAGTTCTTCTTCTATTCTTTCTGTATATTCTTTTTCTTTCATTACCTGTGTATTCTCACCTATCTACTTTTCCCCTTTCTCCATCCTCTCCATTCTATTATTAATAGGTTGTGGTCAGTCCAGTCATTAGTCCCTATCTCTACTGATTGAATTTCCTGTGTTAAGATCTTCGTAGCCCAAACCATATTTATCCTCGACCAGGATTTATGAGGGTTGGAGTAATATGTATATTTTTCCTCTTTTGGGTTGTATAGTCTCCAGATATCTACTAAATTTAGTTCTTCTGTAAGAGATAAAAATGTTTCCGGCAGCAAGTCCTTCTTATTTTTTTAAATCTGATTACTTCTATAGTCTTTTTTTGGGTCCACAATAGCATTAAGATCACCTAACAGACATACATTTTCTATATTTTGTTCTATTATTTTTTCATGCAGTTTTTGGTAAAATTCTTTTTGCTCACTGTTTGGTACATATAGTACAACTAACAACACATTTTTGCCTTTAAGATTAACTTCAATCATCAAGGTTCTTCCTATTCTATCTACATATTTCAATTTACTTTCTATCTCTTCTTTAACATACACTGCTATACCTTTTTTCTTTTCATCTGTTAATGATACATATAGTTTCCCTAGCTTTTTACATTGCAGGTATCTTTCTTCCTGTTTTCTTATATGGATTTCTTGAAGGCACACAATATCTGCTTTTTGTTTAATTAATTTCCTGAATGTTTGGTTTCTTTTGACAGGAGAGTTAAGTCCGTTTATATTTAGTGATATAATTTTCAGATTTCGGTCCATTTTTTAAAAGTTGTTCTTGTTCCTTTTTATTCCTTTACTTCCTGTCCTTTTTCTTAGCTTGATTTTGTGCCCTTGTCGTTACTCCTTCTTCTTCTTGGATTTCCCCCTCTTCCTCTTTTTCTTTCTCTTGACTGTTCTCCTCATGTGAAGTCGCTTGATCTTCTCGTCTTAATGTTGATTTAACTCTCCTTCCCACCTCTTCTCCTCTGCCATCCGTTCCTTCTAGTTCTATCACCTGGTCGTATAAATTTTGTGCTTTTTCAATAGTGTCAACTTTTATCTTTTCCGCCTTCCATGTGGCTAGTACTCCTTCCGGCATTAACCATCGAAATAATATTTGTTTTCTGTTTAATAGTACAGTGAAGAATCCATAATCTTTCCTTCACTCTCTAATTCTTTTTGGTATTTGTTTTAATGTTATTATCTCTTTTTGTTTATAATATATAGGTTCTTCTTTAGCTATTTTGAAAACAATGTCTCTGACCTTTTTTCTCACAAATCGTACGTGGACCTCTCTTGAGAGTCTATGTTGTCTCGTGTAATTAGTGTTTACTCTGAACACTTCATCTATTTCGTTGATAATTTCATCTTTATCTTGTTGCAAAATTTCAGCTATCATTTCGGCCATTACTAGTGTCAGATCCTCATCTCTCTCCTCTTACATTTTGAAATCTTAGATAGAATGCTGCTCTTTCAATTTCTAATTGTGCCACAGTGTTTTCAAGCTCATTCTCATTTTCTCATTCATGGAATCCTTCCCAAGCTGTCTCTAAGTTTACTGAAATTAGCTGTCTTAAAGTCCAAGATTCTAGTCTGACTTTGTTCTATTGCTTGTGCTTGCATAATGTTGAATTCCAATATTGCACAATCTCTCCCCCTCCACCAAGTAGCTTCAACACCTTTTATCATTTTATCTCTGTTAGTGAGAATTAAGTCCAATATCTCTAGTTTCCTTCTCTAATTTTTGGGAGACAAAATTGTCTGCTACGTTTGTCAGGAACTTGTTTGATCTTCTACTTGGTGCAGAGTTCTCTCAGTTGATGTCAGGGTAGCTGAAGTTCCCCATTACTATTGTGATGTGCTTCCTACATTCTTCAATTAACTGACTAGCAAAAAGTTTATCTATTTCCTCTGTTTGGTTGGGTGGCCTATAATATACACCTATTGCAATGTCACTTCCCCCTTTTATATTGACCCAAATGCATTCAAAAGAGTTTTTATCATTGCTGTGCTCTATTTCTGTAGAGATGTAGTCATTTCTTATATATAGTGCAACTCTACCTCCTCTTTTATTTGGTCTTTTTCTTTTAAATAATTTAAATCCCTCTAGCTGTATGTTCCATTTGTGGGTTTAATCCATGAAGTTTCCGTAATGGCAACAATATTATATCTGCCCTCATTTACTTTAATTTCTAATTTACCCTGCTTATTCCTCATACTCTGTGCATTGGTGCATAGATATATGAATCCTTTTTGACTGACCCTGAGTTTACTTTCTACATAACCTGTGTTGTGCCTGACTTCCCCTACTTCCTTACCACCTGTATGATTAGTGCACATGATATGGTACTCACTATTTATAACTCACTAATATTAAAATATTCAAATATTTTATCAGAATCCTCATCAGACATAATAATAAATGTTGGCTCTCTAAACTCTTCATTTAGAAATTGGTTTACTCAGCAGATGGCTTCTGGACATGATTGGGCAAGATTCATTTCTCTACTACAGATAGTAATAAAGCCAAATGCTCCTACTCCCTATTATAGTGTACCAGAATCAAAGTTCTTGTATGAATTTGTATTCAGGGTTTAAATTCCAACTTTTTCCTTCTATCTTTCTGGGTTAGTGGATATATACCTCTTCTTTTTAAGAGTCAAAGAATTGCCTTGATTTTTGTTGACTAATTATTCTGTTTAAGCTAGGAAACTTTGGCTTCTGCCTCATCAACAGAATTACTTACACATATTATACATTTTCATTGAATACTGGGTTTTAAAAGATATTACTAATGTGCCTTTCTACTTTTTTATTTACAGTACAGAAAGTCCTTGACTTATTACCATAATTGAGCCTGCAATTTCAGTCAAAATCATGATTGTTAAGTGGGCCACCATGTGGCCATTCTCAATTTTATGACCTTTTTGCAGCAATCAGTAAGTGAATGTGTGTGGCTGTAAAGAGAATTCAGCACCCATAAAATGAATGCAGCAACCATTAAGCAAACAACATGGTTGTCAAACGAATTGGTGGATTTTTTTTCCAGAAACCAAAAGTAAATGTGGGTTTCTGGCAAAAATGTCATAAATTGTGGTCTGCAGGGTGACTGCAAATGGCTGTAAATGTGGGTTGGTTATCAAGTGCCCAAAATGTGGTCAGATGACTGGGTGGACATGCCTATTAGAACTTTGAATTAGGGTCTTAGGTAGATTTTGGGGGTCTGTTTCCATTTTGAATAGTTGCTAAGCCATTGGTCGTAAGTTGAGTACTATCTATACAGCTAAGCAGGGAAAAACAGGACAGCATAGGCTATGGTGGGATTTTCACATAGAAGCTGTGGGAAATTTCTGATACAGCCTATTAATTTCGGGATTTTATAGACCAGAGTAGCAACTCACAATTTGGTGCCCTTTATATATGATGGGATTGTAACTTCCTAGCCACTGCCAATGAGCAAAAAGGGAAGTATTTTTCCCTTCCCTTCCCTTCCCTTCCCTTCCCTTCCCTTCCCTTCCCTTCCCTTCCCTTCCCTCCTTTCCCTTCCCTTCCCTTCCCTTGTCTGCCCGACTCCTTCCCATACACGTATATTTATTTATTTATTTATTTGTTTAAATTTCTATACCGCCCTTCTCCAATATAGGACTCAGGGCAGTGAACAGCCAAAGTAAAAACAAGACATACAAAATCTAAAAACTTTTTAAAATAATTAAATATTCTGGCCGTAATTAAAAATTCCAGTTTAAAATCAGTTTAAAATTTAACTCAAGCCAGCCCAGCTAGCTGAAATAAATGGGTTTTCAGGGCCTGACGAAAAATCCGGAGGTCTGTTATTGTACGTATCTCTGGGGGGAGGTTGTTCCAGAGGGTGGGCGCCGCCACAGAGAAGGCTCTCCCCCTGGGGGTCGCCAGCCGACATTGTCTGGCGGACGGCACCCTGAGGAGGCCCACTCTGTGTGAGCGTACTGGCCGGTGGGAGGCTATTGGTGGCAGAAGGCGGTCTCGTAAATACCCCGGCCCTGAGCCATGGAGCGCTTTAAAGGTGGTCACCAACACCTTGAAGCGCACCCGGAAGACCACCGGGAGCCAGTGCAGCTCGCGCAGGAGAGGTGTCACATGGGAGCGCCTCGTCGCCCCCATAATCCCCCGCGCGGCCGCGTTCTGGACCAGCTGGAGCCTCCGGGTGCACCCCAGGGGGAGCCCCATGTAGAGAGCGTTGCAGTAGTCCAGGCGGGAAGTGACGAGTAAGAGTATAGTAAGAGTTCTACCAGTGTCTATTCAAACCCCAGAAAAAGGTCCTCGGAAAGCACCATGTTACAAAGCTCCGTATTCCAAGTTCAGTATAACAAGAATCACTAGGTAACCAAGTCCAATGGGCACATATAAAGTCCACAAAAGCAGTCCAGGGGTCAAAAAGGCCAGGATACACAGCATAAGCACACAAGGAACAGAACTGGGCATGTTGCTCCAGCAATACTTACCAGTAAGTCCTCAGGGCAGTGTTAAATAGGCAATGCCAGTGCAGCCCTTCATGAGAGGCAAGGTGTCTTCTCATGAGTATTCTAGCTGACTGGCATTGTGCATGTCTTCTCTCTGCTCTGTGTATCCTGGATCAAGAGGAGGTGTGGATTCCACCTCCTCCTCATTGATAAGGGGTGGCAGCAAAACAAAACAGACTCTGGAAATGGTGTAATGTGGATAGGTTTTCTGCAGCATCAAAGTATATTCAAAGATAACCTTTAAGGTTCCTTTCAGCTCTTTATTTTTATTGCTCTGAATTTTCTTTATTGCTCAGAAAGAAGCAATTTCTCTCTCTGAAGGTTTGTCATAGATGCCAATTGGATACAAAATAAAACTGCCCTCAGCAAGATGTGCTAATAAGATCAGCATAAAATTCCCCATGTTTTGTAAACATTGCTGTTTTTAAAAAATGATGTACTGGAACTGGAATAAAATACAGGCTTTTAAATACTGCATTATGAAAAAGCAGGAGAGTTTTCATCCTGAAAATTTATAATAGGTTGATTATTTCAAAGTAGGCACAATTTGGATTTAATCTTCATCCAACATTTCTTTGTATCAATATAAATATTTACTAGGATTACCTAAAAATGCAATTGTTAGTAAGTAATGGTTTTGTGTTATCCATCACTGCAGCACAGAATGTTCTAAACAGTTTCCTGCTTTATTGCTTTATTAGTACAAAAGCAAGATTTTTCTGTGCTTTGTATGTTCTCTGATGCAGTTATTAGTATTCCTTTCCGTTATATTTTTCCCTTCTGCTACTATTTGAGCATTGCCTTATAATTTCATTTGTTTGCAAAGAAGCAGAACCTCAGTTTTAATTTATGCTATATATTATCCATGTTAATATTGCTCAGCTGGAATATTGGTTCTGCCAAATTTTAAAATATGGTGGCTGGTTGTCCACTAGATTAAAGTTTTTAAAATACATTTGAAAAAGTGAGGTAATTATTTTGTACGCATAAGCTCTATTCTGACATTTATAATTATATGTTGGGGTCTCTGATATCTAGGTTCATATTTTAAGCCCTTCTCAGCAATTACGAGAGTTGGATATTGCTTTTTAAAGACATTTTGTGAACCAAAAAGTCATGTCTCCATACCTCCCAATCCATTTTTAGTAAAAATTTAATATTGTCATAGCTTGTTACACCATGCATAACTCTTAGATTAGAAACATGACACTATTTGACATAACATAATATGACACATGACATAACAACCTATAGTGTTGCTCATGTGCTTATCTGGATTGCTAATTTATATTGCATAGAATTTAAGTTTAAGGTTGCTGTATCTCTCCAGGATTAATACAAAGGATAAATGTCCATTTACAAGCCTGCTATCTCCCTTATTTAAACTTCTAGGGTTATATATATATACCCATACATACTTTGAAACCTCCTCCCAGAGGGGAGCAACAGAAACAGATCGTGAAGTGGGTATGTGGGTTCTCTAATAATGCTTAAAGCTCTAAGCACATTGCACCTATAAGCAGTATCCTGAATAACGGGAAATAAACTTCCTATAATCTTGTCAGCTATCCTTACCACTCTGTATGGACTTTCTATCTGAGGCACTGCTGCCACCAAACCAGTGAAGTGGATAGACTCAGTTACATTAGAGATAAATGCACCTGAATGTTAGGGTTAGATAATCACAAATAAAATCTACCTATATGTTCACTAACAGTAACAATGACTTGGTGGCAGATGATCAAGCAAGCAAGCAAGCAAACAAACAAACAAGCAAACATTTATTTTATTTTTTTAAATAATTTTTATTAATATATTCTATACACCAATACACAAATAAAATATACAATCCTGCCACCATGGTATAATGTGATTACATTGTCCATAAATATAAAGTCATTCCGTTATACATACATATTTGCCATCATATACTGTATATACATCATCATATATCTATTCTACCCCATCTTTTCTGGACCCAATCGTACCATACTTTCCAACTGTTATAAAATTCTGAACCTTTTTTATCATTGATCAATCTAGTTAATCTATCTGATTCTGCACACTCATTAATTTTATATATTATTTTCAAATCTATCGGTAAGTATTGATTTTTCCACTCCTGCGCATATGCTAATCTTGCTGCAGTAATAATGTGAATCAACAAGAACCATATATCTGATTTAACATTCAAAGGTTTTGCCCCCAATAGGAAAATCTCGGGCCTTAATTCCAAATTAATCTGTGTAATTTCCAAAATCCATTGCCGTATTTTTTTCCAATATTTAACCGCCTGCGGGCAGGTCCACCATTGGTGAAAATAAGTTCCATTACTGTAACCACACTTCCAACAGCAAGCAGATGTCCCGGGAAACATTTTAGCTAATCTCGCCGGGTGGAGATGCCACCAGTAGACCATTTTATATATGTTTTCTTTGTATGAAGAAGCCATAGTTAATTTCATATTTTTCAACCAAATCTGTTCCCATTGCTGGAAGTCAAGGGGATATCCAAAATTTCGCCCCCATGCTATCATACAATCCTTCACTACATCCTGTCCTATCTGCAGAGACAATAAATATGCATAACATTTAGATAGTATCCCTTTTCCTCCTTCTAATAAGATCTTATCCAATTCTTGTCTTTTACAAGCAAACATTTAGAAGACAAGACTAGGGTATGGCTTTTTATGGCATCACCCTTCTGCTGAAGCAAAGTAGGAGCATCTTGCAAAACAGAGAAGATGGTATAAAGTTCAGAAAACCTGATTTATCTAATGAAGAAAGCAAGTCATCAGGGATATAATGTGATTGTGAGGGATCTCATGAAGAACGATGGTTCGTTGAGGGCGCTTCCAAGAAAAGGTCAGCACGCAAGGATGCAATCAAATGAAGTCTTTATTTAGAAGTAAAAGTAGAGTAAAGTAAGTTCCCAAGCATGGAGGCATCCATGCCTGGATTGAGCCCATGGGTCAGTCCCATAGGAGACTAGAACAAGAGCAGGGGAAAAGGGAAAAGCAAAAGGCAAAAGGGAGGGAGCAGCCCCTGTGCAGGGGTTCTTATAGGGGCCCCTGGCCTGTCCCTTACAAGGTGTGTGAGGGGCCCGGAGGGCCATTAACTTTCCCCAATGGGGCTGCAGGGACTGGAGCTCCTTGACCCACCAGTGGGATCAAAGGTGCCTCTTTGCTCCCATCTGGTGGCCTTTGAAGAGACTGCCATGGCTGGCACAAAACACCTAACAATTCCCCTTCTTGCCAGCCTTTGTGGTGGGGGTGAGGTAACTAGTATATACAAAATTGCCCTTAGCAGCACCTTTGCCCCCGCCAGGCCCTCTTCTCTGCCCCCTGCCCCTTCCTTGATTGGAACCACACTTAGGTCCTTGCTGGTAATGGGGGCAGTCCTTCTTCAGATGCTCCTCAGAGCCACAGATGAAACACTTGGGTAGAGTGTTAACCTGCTCTGAACTCTGGTGCCTTCTGTTGATGCAATGAGTTGTGGCCCTGGTGTACTCTCCCGCATCTCTACACCTCCTGTCTTCCTCATTGAGCCTCCCTGTGAGGTAGGACAGAGTCATGGCTTCCTTTCTGGTTCCCTCTAGTGAGACAATAAAATTGCCCCAACTTTTGTCCAGGGATGCCAGAATGACAGCGATCATGTTGGCCTCAGTAATGGGATAGTCCCTGAGCACCAGCTCTGCCCTGAGTGCCTTCAACTTTCCCAGGTGTTCAGCCATGCTAGCCCCAAATTTTAGCTTGGTGTTATAGAACTCCGTTGTGAGTCTTGTGGTGGAGCCCAAGCTATCACTATTAAATAAGCTATATAACAACCCCTAAATTTCACCAGCTGTGAGCCCATCTGGAATGCTAGGGTACAATTTAGCATCCAGTGAGCTCAGTAGGGTGGTATAGGCTTTCCTGTGGTACCACTCTTCTTGAGGTCCCCAAGGGAAAGGTGGGGGGTCTAGAACCATTTCTAGGGTCCCCTCTTTTAAGAGACATACCTGTATCTCTTTATTCCATATGTTAAAATTTTCCTCTCCCAGATGTAGCTTCTGAAAGTTATTTGGGAGAACAGACACAGCTGGGGCAGAAAATGCTGATGTATTTTGCTGTCCTTGGTATCTCTTCTTAGGTTCCATTGAAGTAAATGGGAGAGGGATCCCTCTGCTGGCCGGTGTAGGTATTTTTCTCTGGTTATTTTTCTCCTTTTCAAATGGAGCCAACTGAGCATGCTCAGAACTCATTCCAGCCCAGGAGCCGACGGGGGCGTACCTCTCCCTCTGTGCTTCAGAGCCAGGACTGGGCCCAGGCCTGTGGAGCTCTGAAGAGTCTTCTGGAAGCCCCCCTGGTATTGGAACACTTACCAGGGAGCAAAGGCTGCAGGATGGGGCTGGAAAAGCCCGAAAATGCTGAGGATCGCCTGGAGGGGCCCACCGCTGGCCCTGAAGACTCCGGAGGAGGCAGCCATCTTGGGAGGTGGGAGGCTCAGCTGGAGGCCCCCTGAAGTCATCCAGGTGAGTCCTCCGTTGCCTCGGTAGGGGTGTTGGGAAGGCTGGAGCTCCCAGGGTTCTTCTGGGGCTCTCTGGAGGTCTGGGTCCTGGCTGGGGAGTTCTGGACTGGACACCCCCCTTGCTGGTCTCTTGGGGGTGTTGAGGGAGGCTGGCTGCCCCCGAGGTTGAGGCCACGGTCATCGTGGCCTCCAGGGCTGCGACCAGGACTTGGATTGCAGCCCTGATGCCTGCTGCAGCAGGAGCGGCTGGGCAGACTTCGAGGCTTGCCTGTGTGTGGGGGGCGGGGTGAGCAGTTTGCATGCTGCTTTGGCTGGCTGCCATTGGTTGCTGGGCCTCGTGGCCTAGCTGAGGCCTACCAAGCCTCGCTGGAGTAGGTGGCCTGGGGCCGCCATGTTGCTTCTGGTTGGCCCTGGAAGCTGCAGGTTGTGATTTGGCGGGAATTTTCCCGCCAAAAGCTCTGGGTCCCTGGGGTCCCCCAGGGTGGCTGGTGCCATGTTGGGAAGCCTCTTGGGCACTGGGGAAGGACTGACCCGGTGTCCAGAGGCCCCCTGCACTGGTGTCCCACGTGGCTTGGCTCCTGGCGTCCCTCGGGCTGCTAGGAGCGTTCTTAGCAGCTCTCTGCATTCCTCACTAGTGAGCTGGTCCACGCTGGGGGTGGCCTGGTCCCTGGTCGCATCCCCAGTGTCCTGGCAGTCCTGGGTGGACTGCTGGCCTTCCATGCCTTCCTCTGTGGAGCTCCATGCAGCTGCAAGGAAACATGCGAAGAGGTCCCTTGCGTTCTGCTCGGTCCTCTGGGGGCATAGAGATCATCTGTACCCTCCTCTGGATCGAAGCTCGCATCAGGGACTGGATGCAGGGCTGCCAATCTTGCTTGGAGACTTCTGGTCATGACCGGGGAAGTCCTGCAATCCATCTCTTGGGGGTTCTTGCTGGAACCTCCTGGCATCTTGCTTCTGCTGGTTTGGAAGCGTTGCCTCAAACCATCTTCTGCTACCACTTTCTGAGGGATCTCACAAAGAACAATGGTTCATTGAGGGCGCTTCCAAGAAAAGGTCAGCACGCAAGGATGCAATCAAATGAAGTCTTTATTTAGAAGTAAAAGTAGAGTAAGGTAAGTTCCCAAGCATGGAGGCATCCATGCCTGGATTGAGCCCATGGGTCAGTCCCATAGGAGACTAGAACAAGAGCAGGGAAAAAGGGAAAAGCAAAAGGCAAAAGGCAAAAGGGAGGAGCAGCCCCTGTGCAGGGGTTCTTATAGGGGCCCCTGGCCCCTCCCTTACAAGGTGTGTGAGGGGGCCGGAGGGCCATTAACTTTCCCCAATGGGGCTGCAGGGACTGGAGCCCCTTGACCCACCAGTGGGATCAAAGGTGCCTCTTTGCTCCCATCTGGTGGCCTTTGAAGAGACTGCCATGGCTGGCACAAAACACCTAACAGTGATGATTTAGTCTCCAGACCAACTGCTGGATCACAGCAGGTGTTTATGGTAAGAGAGGAACCAGCAGGAAAGGAAAAAGTAACACAACAATTTGACAGAGAATGAAAATGGACTACCAGGGGCACAGCTGAAATAAGTGCAGCAACTAAAATAGAAAGTGAGTCATTCTGTGTGTGGGCAACTCAGGAAAGTAATTTGCCTTACCCCTCTCATAGACATCACTTCCTGCAAAATAATCTTAAACTTTCTTTTAAATATCTCACTCCTAAAATAAAATTGAAAAATTGTCCTTGGAATATATCTATGACGAGCATGTAATTTTCAGTGCTATTTAGATTTCTGTTTTTTAAGCAATTAAAGAATTAACAGTACATCAACAAAACGTTTATAATAAAAAAGAACAACATAAAGGAACAAAAGACAATATTTGACAGTTATTTAGTTTTGTCAGGATGATCACAAGCAATGAAGAACAAAGACTTTAACTTATAATTATGCAGCAGGTGAATTTCAGTTTATTCACTTATTCCAAGTAAGAAATTGAGTATTGTATTCCAAACCAACTTCTGTTCTCTGAAGCACTGATGATGGTAATGACAATAATAATAATGATTACAAATATATAGATTTGTAATATTACAAATTTAGATACAATAAATCTTGGCTATCACACAGCAAAACGTGCTGTTTGCTTTACGGATAGTCCTTGACTTATGACCACAATTGGGACCCAGTTATAAATAATTCCGAACGAAGTTGAATATCTGTGTCTCAGAATAATGTTGCAGGATCCAATCTGGGTTGGTTACTGGGACCAGAGGTTTGTCTTCCAAGCTTTCGGACGTGTGCTGGAGCACATCCTCAGGAAAATTCTCTCTAGAGAGAGGGGGGGCTCCAAATGGGCTCCAGCATGAGTTCGAAAGATTGGTCTCAGCCTCCTTTAGACTGGATCACTGACTCACAAGAAATACACTCGACCAAGGATCGGAGTATCTTGGTTTAATTAATGACAACAGCCCTCGGTAGAGACCAGAATGCAACGCAAACAAAGATGCGGCTGCTGGGAGCCGGCTGTAGAGTCCTTTTATAGGGCGGTCTCTGAGTGCTGACAGCTGGGACGATTCAAAGTTCCCGCAGCCAACAGTCCGGGCGCGCAGCGGTGATGTCATCCACACTGGTCCTCGATGAAGCTGTGTGCTCGCAGGTTCTTCTCTATGCCCACGCGACCCTAGTAAACACCCGTGCGCATAGACTCCTAGTCATTATACCTAACCCCTTCACCATCACCCAGTGGGCCCCATCCGCCCCCCCCATCAGGCATGCTATCCATGACGCAGCAGTCGGGGTCATGGTGTCGAGTGCTTC
Organism: Pantherophis guttatus; assembly: GCF_059756535.1. Classification (NCBI taxonomy): domain Eukaryota; kingdom Metazoa; phylum Chordata; class Lepidosauria; order Squamata; family Colubridae; genus Pantherophis; species Pantherophis guttatus. The sequence goes on from NC_142066.1 coordinate 105,931,951, forward strand.
TTGCCGCTCGACAGGTGGCTCTCCCTACCAGGTGTCCGCCTGTAGGGGAAGGAAAAACAAACAGTCATTAGTGATCATGTTTCGAGTGTACCTTGTGGGAATTGTTCCTGTGGAACCATCTCAGGAGTCGTGGGGCATTTATATCACCCACTGGGACCCATGAGGAGTCTGTGTCTGGGTATCCCGTCCACCTAACTAGGTATTGCAATTGGCCCCTACGGTACCTGGAGTCAACAATGTCTCTAATTTTGTAGTGGGACCCAGTCACAGGACCTGGGACTTTGTGCGATGGATCAGAAGGTACGGTAGCTGGTTTCAATAGACTAGAATGGAATATTGGATGGATTTTTCCCAGTAAAGGAGGTAGTTTCAACATAAATGTTACTGGGTTTACAATCTTTACGATGGGAAAAGGGCCTATATACTTGGGACCTAATTTTTTCCTCTTCCGTGAGAAGAAAGATGGGAGGTTACGCTTATGCGTGGACTACCGAGGGCTGAAAGCTGTTTGTGTCGAACCGTTATATCCACTACCCTTGATGACTGACCTGCTAACGACCCTGGCTACCAGGACATAAAACTGCCATGACATAAAAACCATGGGATGAGACCGGAATGCAACGCAAACAAAGACGCAGCTGCTGGGAGTCGACTATAGGGTCCTTTTATAGGGCGGTCTCTGAGTGCTGACAGCTGGGATGATTCCCGTGCAAGCGATAGATATGTTGAATGAACAGTCGGACCAGCCGTTGTGCCGATGGTAGTCCTTTACAAGGAACGAAGTGGGCTTGCTTTGAAAAAAGATCAAGTACCGTCCATATTACTGTATATCCCCTGCTACTAGTAAGATCTACAATGAAGTCCATGGAGACCTCATCCCATGGTCTGCTCGGCTCAGCTACGGTGTGCAGTAAGCCCAAAGGCTTTTCCCAGTAAAGGAGGTAGTTTCAACATAAATGTTACTGGCTCGACAATTGGAAGACAAAACCTCTGGTTCCAGTGACTGACCCAGATTGGAGTTTTGCAGACATAAATCAATGCAACCATAGGACCAGCCCTGATTTATTTTCACATTTTTCATGGTGATTGTTAAGCAAATCACTACAGTTATTAAGCAAAATCATTATATAAATGGTATGGTTCTTCAGTAAACCCATTCTTCTAAATAGGAACTGGCAAAACAACAGCAGCCTCACATCATAGCTATGTGACTGTGGGATGTTGCAACAGGTCATCTGCAAAAGGTGAGCTGCTTGTCAAATGCCCAAAATGCAGTCATGTGACTGTGGTGATGGGGTGCAACATTTTACAATGGCCAGAAATGCTGTAAAGCACCCATTCCGAGATCACTATGCCTCTGAACAGTTGTAAAAGAACTATGTAAATCAAAGACTACCTGAATGACCTGAAACTTTATGGAAAATTAGAAATTGAAAGCCAGTCATTGGCAAACACAGATTTTTTTAGCAAACTTATAGCAATGGAATTTGACCCAGACAAATGTGCTTCAGTAGCAATAAATGGAGGTAAATCATGAACACTAACAGAAATGAAATTTCAAATAGCCAAACCATCCAGACTCATCAGGATGATAGTTATCAGTTTATTTTAATTGAATATAATGATGCTGCACTTCAATGATTAAATGGCTTAGACATTGGTATTGGAACATAGATTTTTTTAACATTTATATTTTATTGTATTTTACTAATCCAGGTGAAATGTTAATATATATTGTCAATTCATGTATGATATGCCATACATTAAATAAATAAGACCCCTATAACTATCTCATTAGCCTATAAATATCAAATACATTTCTACAAATAATCAAAGGAAAAATGGATAAAGATAAAATCTGGCAATGGCTTACAACTGCAACATTAAAAAAAAGAAATGACACAAGTCCAGAATTGAGGGGGGGGGAAAATCACCAAATAATTCCAAGTGCAGATTCGCAAAGTAGGAAAAACAGTAGATCATATATTCAGTTGTGCAAGAAGTTTGCAATAACTAATGATAAATAAATGACACGGTCCAATCACCAAAATAATTCACTGAAATATCTATAAAAATTATCATGTCCTAGTAATGAAAAATTGGTGAGTACATATGATTGTAAAAGTAGTAAAAAAATCAGATAAAAATATTAACATGATCTCTGAATAAAAACCTGGCAGATAACACACCAAATTTAAGTAGTTATAAATCAGAGACCATGGATAATTGATGTGGCAAAATCAGAGGATAGTAGTATAGAAGACAAAGAATTGGAGAAGATCACAAAATATCAAGGTCTGAAAATTGAAGTTGAAAGATCATAGCATAAACCAGTTGTGGTGTCCTTGTAATTATTGGCACATTAGGTGCTATGCCAAAAAATTCTTGTAATGCATTTAGAAAATCTGTCCATTGATAACATTTTCATCTGCTAATTACAAAAGACCACATTGCTTTGATCTACAAATAACATTATAGGTTCTTAGGAAGAATTCAATGTATATGATGGCAAATACCAGCTAAAGAATTAGTAATTGTAATTTCACATAGTTATGAATATAATAACAATAGCAATAATAATCTGAATCTCTTTGGGGTGGGCACCGTCTCCATCATGGCTGGGTTCTCAGGTCATTGTGCCTCCATCCCCCCAAGTCCAGACCTATATGCAGGGCCGGATTTTCCTATAGGCTAACTAGGCTTCAGCCTAGGGCCTCAAGATCAAGAGGGGCCTACACAGTGGTGGGATTCTGGGGGCGGGGGGGGCGGGGGAGCCAGCAATTTAAGAAAGGGTTCGGTGTTTTTTTTTGTAATTTTATTGGCCCACAGAGCTTCAGCATAGGCTAATTGGCCTCCCGGCTCTCAGCTGATTTGTCTGGGCTGTTTTGCTCAGGGCTCTTCTGCTTCCTTGCAAAGAAATGAAACTGAAACTGCTTTGCTGTTGCTGCAAGGTTGGAAAATTAGGCAGGCAGAATTCTTTTCTTTTTCCTCACCAAAAAAGGTACGTGCAAACAATGGGAAATTTAGGGAAAAAGAGGAGAGTTCAGGATTTTAAAACACAAAAGAAAAAAAGCTCTATTTAACTAGGGAATTGTAATAATTGAGATACTATTAATTGTATATTGTGTTGAAAGCAGAAATGATTAAGTTGTGGTTTGGAGGAATATATGGGGGAAATTATTTGGTTTATTATTATTGGTAAATATAATTAATTGATTTGTAAGAAATTGGATTGCATGGAAATAATTGGAATATTCATGTTCATATTGATTAATATACAAAAAAGGTAGTTATATAACTAATTGATTTATATTAAAATGTTGAATTTATATTAAACAACTAATATTACATAATTAACCAATGTGAGGATGGATATAAAAATAGATGACAATGGGAAGGGGTATAATATAGAATAGAAGGGAAAAATTGAATTTGATTAAGATTAGAGATGAGGATGAAGGTTAATATTGGTTTTTTACAAAAATAGATGAGGAATAAATATGGCAAAAAGGAAATATAGAAATTGTAAATTTAATTGAAACGACTAAACACTGTTTAAATTTGTGAACCGGCCAAATACTCTGTTCAAAGAAAATACATTGTATGTTTGTATGTGTGTTTCTAATTATTGTTATTTATTCATATTTGTTCTCTTTTATTCTTTAAAGTTTAACAATTCATTCTTTATCTTAATATCTTTATATTTGTTTGGGGTTGGCTTTCTTCCCTTTCATCTTTTTTATTGTACAGCAATCTTTCTCCTCAAACCTACCACCTCTCTCTTTTCTTTCCTTCTTACTTTCTCTTCCTCCCCCTCTTCTTCTCCTCCCTACTTCCTCTTCCTTTCTCCTTCTCCTCCTCTCTTCCTCCCTCTCTTACCCTCACTCCTACTCTAATTTCCCTTCCCTTCCTTCATCCTTCTCTATTGCTGTATCCTTTTATGCATATGGACTACTCAGAGGGCTGAAAAAGTTATTTCTGACTGGTCCTCGCACTTTTGACCAGTCCTCAAACTTACGACTGTCCTCACATTTTACATTTTTGCCCTATCTTGTCACCATGGTGAAGAGAAGCAGTTGTGAAATGAGTGACATGGTTGTTAAGAATGCTACAATGGGCATAAATGATGACCAGTCATAAGTGCGAAGACCGGTCAAAAGTGCGAGGACCTGTCAGAAATCACTTTTTTCAGCCCTCTGGGTAGTCCTTTTGTGCATATGGACTACTCAGAGGGCTAAAAAAGTTATTTTTGACTGGTCCTCACACTTTTGACCAGTCCTCGAACTTACGACTGTCCTCACATTTTACGTTTTTGCCCTATCTTGTCACCATGGTGAAGAGAAGCAGTTGTGAAATGAGTGACATGGTTGTTAAGAAAGCTGCACGGGCATAAATGTGAGGATGGTCATAAGTGTGAGGACCGGTCAAAAGTGCGAGGCCCAGTCAGAAATGACTTTTTTCAGCCCTCTGAGTAGTCCCTATGCACATAGCCACGCCCACCTGGTCACACGATGAGCTACCCACGCCTACACAGTCATGTGACCAGCTAGCCACGCCCACCCAGTCACATGATTGCCAAACCACACCCCCAACTAAGCCACGCCCACAGAACCTGTTGTTAAAAAAATTGAATCCCACCACTGGTGAAAGGGCCTCATAAGTGGAATAGCCTAGGGCCTCTTTTCATCTAAATCCGGCCCTGCCTATATGCTATCCATCCTCTCTCCTTGCCTAAAATACCCTCAGTGAGACACTACCTTGACATGTTTGTGGGACTTGTGTGCTCTGAGGAAGATGAGAGCTATGCCAGAGATTCAACCATGCTGAACAGGTTTCATCAGAGACTCAGACAAGAGTGTCTTTCCCATAAAAAGTATGCAACTACAGAAATATATACTAGCTCAGTTGTCGCCCGAGTTAACAAGGACCTTGCTAGATGTTGGAGTTCCTGGATATCTGGGGGAAAATGGCCTACAGGACTCAGGACTATTGTCTGAGCAACCAGGGCCAACAGCTGCAGAACTAGTGGAAGAAAAGGTGTTTTACCTGTCACAAATATGCAGGGATTGAAATGTGATGAACCCTAACAATAATATATTATTAAATTTATATTATTAATTTAATTCATTATTTAATTTATATTATTAAATTTATATATCACCTGATTCCCAGAATCTCTGGGTGATCATTTGTTCCAACATTTTAAAATAAAGAATATAAAAAAATTCTAAAACAGCACCAGGCAAAAGAACTAATGTTTGATAGTTAGTTAATAGAAATTAACTAGGATGCAATGACATGATCTAATTTGCTCTGGACCTTTCAGGTACATTGATATTGACATAAAATAGAATTATGATATCTCTTGAATTAATTTTCATATTTAGCCTAAACTCACTTTTTAAAAATGTCATTTTGATAATCTAAATTATAAATAATTTTGCGGAGATAAAAATGATTCTACTCTTTTCCTATTATTATAAATCCTTAATTTTGAGGTGCAGGCTATTATGCATTTTATTCTGAATTTTTTTCTCCCACCAGAGATTTCATAATAGAAATGATGATGTAAAAAGAAAGAAAATAAAGGTTGTTCTAATGCATGGTTTTAAAATACTCTTTTAAAAAATCAAATAAGATTTAAGATGTTTACTTAAGGTGACTGACTAAATATCAGTCAATTCTAGAAGCTGGGTTCAAGATAGTCTGTGGGAGTCTCAGATAAAATGGATGGCTGGGACATAATTTTTTTTAAAAAATCTCATCAGCTGTCCAAGTAGAGTTGAAGCTTTATAAAAATTCATCCTGGGTGTTACAGTTGCAAACCTGTGAGGGAATTTTGCACCAAAAAGTTAAATAGCTCCTGCAAAGTCTAAATTAAAATTTAATTATTAATATATTAATTTCTTGCCAAATCCTTGCCCAATAAAATCTGATGAGGAGGAAAGAGGATTGTGGTGCAAATTCATTTACCATTTTAGGGAGTTGTGGTATTATAAAATTGGAAATCTCTAGTATCTGTTATAATATTTAGTTCAAGCCAAAATATTAAATTTATAAAGTATGCAAATAATATCAATTGTTTGAATCAATTGAGAGATTTGCAATACACATTTATGTAACTTCTTCACAAGAAACCTATAGATTCTCAACTGGAGTTCTGCTTTACTGTTTTGTAAAAGTTTTAAAATATGGATTGTGCAGATTAGAAGTAAATTGTATTTTGAAGTTTTCATGTTTTTGCTATTTTTATGCAAATAAAATTATTTCCAGTGTTCCTCTGGGATAAAAAGATACAGAAAGGCTATTGTAGACTATTGCCTATCAGATGCCGGTGCACATTCTATGTGATTATACGTATCAAAAGCGTCTATGGACTTTCAGTGGCATCACACTGGAGAGGATGTAAGCACCGTGGGCCATTGTCCCAAAAATGAATCCGATTTTTCTAATAGCACATCCCCCTTTTCAGCATACCACTAAGTAAACTGCAGGAGTGATTTGGAAGGTTATGTAATAAATATAAGTCTACTCTTTTGTTTTGTTTTTATAAGTATTAAGAAATTCATAAAAATCCTTGAGAGCTCACAGAATTATTCTAAATTGGTTTCTCCAGTCCTCCAGATGTGTTAGGACTATAATCTTCAGTGTTCCGAGTCAGTGTGGATATTGCTCAGAATATCAGACAAATGGTTATCCAACATCTTCTTAAAAATTTCCAGTGTTGGGGCATTCACAATTTCTGCAGGCAAGTTGTTTCACTTATTCATTGTTCTGACTGTCAGGAAATTTCTCCTTAGTTCTAAATTGCTTGTTTCCTTAATTAGTTTCCATCCATTGCTTCTTGTTCTAACCTCAGGTGCTTTGAAGAATAGCTTGACTCCCTCTTCTTTGTGGCAACCCCTGAGATATTGGAACACTGCTATCATGTCTCTCCTAGTCCTTCTCTTCATCAAACTAGACATACCCAGTTCCTGCAACCGTTCTTCATATGTTTTTGCCTCCAGTCCCCTAATCATCTTTGTTGCTCTTCTCTGCACTCTTTCTAGAGTCTCAACATCTTTTTTATAGTGTGGCGACCAAAACTGGATGCAGTTTTCCAAGTGTGGCCTTACCAAGGCATTATAAAGTGGTATTAACACTTCACGTGATCTTGATTCTATCCCTCTGTTTATGCAGCCCAGAACTGTGTTGGCTTTTTTGACAGCTGCTGCACACTGCTGGCTCATATCTAAATGGTTGTCCACTAGGACACCAAGATCCCTCTCACAGTTACTACTATTGAGCAAGGTACCACATATACAGTACCTGTGCATTTTGTTTTTCTTTCCTAAATGTAGAACTTTGCTTTTTTTACTGTTGAATTTCATTTTGTTAGATAGCGCCCAATGTTCAAGTCTGTCAAGATCCTTCTGTATTTTAAGCCTATCTTCTGGAGTGTTGGCTATTCCTGCCAGCTTGGTGTCATCTGCAAATTTGATGAGTTCCCCATCTATCCCCTCGTCCAAGTCATTGATGAAGATGTTGAAGAGCACCGGGCCTAAAACAGAGCTCTGGGGTACTCCACTGCACTTCCCTCCATGTAGATGCAGTTCCATTGAGGACTACACGTTGAGTGCAGTTGGTCAGCCAGTTACAAATCCATCTGGTGGATCAGGCCTGTTTAGTTTTTCTTGATGCATTTATGGACAGACAATGTACACTGCAATAGCAATAGCACTTAGACTTATATACCACTTTACAGCCCTCTCTAAGTAGTTTACAGAGTCAGCATATTGCCCCCAACAATTTGGGTCCTCATTTTACCAACCTCAGAAGGATAGAAGGCTGAGTCAACCTTGAGCCTGGTGAGATTTGAACTGCCAAATTGCAGGCAGCCAGCAGTCAACAGAAGTAGCCTACAGTACTGCACTCTAACCATTGTGCCACCATGGCTCATACAGAAAAAGAGAGATTATATCAGTACTTGGCAAAAGAGTAGGCAGAATGAGACCAAAGGTAATACAAACAGACCTTTTTATGAAAGAAATCTACTTTTTTTTTCTTTCATGAACTCATTGCAGAAATCCATAATATATAATTATCATGTAGTAATGTCCATAAGGGTTGGCTACTAATACACTTCATGAAAGCCACTTGGGATTAGAGCAGACAGTCTTGTAGAGGGAACTTTGTTTCTTATATGTGGTTGAAAGGATTAAAGATCTTGAAGAACATGAATTTGTTGTGGATGTGTCTGAGAATAGAAAAATGACAGGCATTCGTCTAATATCATAAATTGACATTTCCAGAAGAATTTCCCTATTCTAAATTTGCATGACAAGCCAAAGATTACAAAGCAAGAATCTCACTTATTCTTCTTTCCTGCATTAGACTTATAAGAAAAATATTGTCTTGAGAAGTTTGTGTTTGTTGACCAACCATGTAATTCTGCCCTGAAGCTTATGATATTTGAAACACAGCTTAAAGATATTGCTTTTTCCAAATAAAATTCAAGCAGAAATGTAAAATAATGTATGATAAGATGATACATTTTTGAAGACAATTGAAAGATATAATATTGACTTCCGGTGGCACCGTAGGCGTTGCCGGTCGCTCCCTTCAGAGCGCTAGCCCCGCGATCACGTTAAAGCTGCTAGAACAGCGAAAATCAGCTGTCTAGCAGCTTGGAAACTTTTCCCTTGGGAAAAGGGGGGGAAAGAGAGCAGCCAGGCTTGGGTAGAGCTCCCCAGGAGCCCCAGGAGTAATTCTGGGGCTTGAAGGGTGAGAGCTCCCTGGAAGCCCGACAGAATTCCAGATCCGGGACGCTTCTGCTTTAAGCAGAACAAGATGCCACGACCACCCCTGCAACAATCTTTCAAAATACTGGATACAAAAGCAGGCAGAACAAAGGCAGGAGTGATCATAATTGCAAGTACCAAACTTTAACTCTGAATGTGTATTATATACTTCCTTCTGGATTATCAAGGGAAGAAAGAGAAAGGAAATGGCACTGGAGCTTTAACGGGGCGTGAAAGTGAAAGTTAAGAGCAAAATATCATCTAGTGCTGACAGCCCCTGTTTAAAACTATTGGACTTTACTTTAAAAGAATGAAGATTTAAAATTGACTTTAGATGAATCAAAAAATTTACCGAGGACTGGAAATTAACTTGATTTAGTGGATTTATTGTTTTGGCTGTTGCAAAAGTTTAAAATTAAAATTGAAAATTAGAAAATGGCTTCAAGGCAAATAAAAACTGTTGCGGCTAAAAGTGCTGGGGGATCACCAGCCCAACTATCTAAATTGCAATCTTTGTCAGCTCCAATGGAACCACAAATATTAACACTGGAAGCTTTGCAGGAAGCTTTAAAGACACAAGCCTCTGTTTTAGAGGAAAAAATTACTTCTGTCTTTGAAGAAAAAATGCGGGATGTGGCTGAAGAAATGGCAGAAATTAAAGAGTTAATTCAAATTCGAAATAAGGAAATCAGAGAAGATATTGTCTTGGCATTTCAGGGTCTGGCAAGCCATATTGAAGTGCTGGATGAAAGAGTGGAAGAAATTAATCCAATGTGGATTTGGAAAATAAAATGGGCGAGGTCCAGACAAAGATGGAGAGGGCAGACTTAGAAGTGATAATGATACAATATAGGGCAATGGAGTTTGCCCTGAGAGTAAGAGGCCTGAGAGAAAATAACCAAGAGAATTTGCGAGAGATCTTTGCAGAAGCCTTTGCACAGATAATTGGAGAACAAAAGGCAGATCTTGAATGGCAAATTGACAAAATTTATCATGTTAACTCATGGGTTGCCAGACAGAAACATTTACCAAGAGATATTGTAATCTACTTTACAACAAGGAGGATACGAAATGAAATTTTACAAGCTTCCTACAAAAATAAACTTCAAGTGGTAGGGCAGGAGGTTTTAATATTGAAAAAAATTCCCCCCAAAATGCTGAGAACCAGAAAGGACTATGCTTTTTTGGTGGAAGAACTTAGAAATCGCCAGATACAGTATAGATGGGAGGTTCCAGTTGGATTAGTGGTGAATTACTCAGGAGAAAGATATCATCTCAATACAGTTTGGAAGGCAAGAGACTTTTACACAAATGTATTAAAGGTTGGATGCCCACCGTCCCCAGAAGCTAGAAGAAGAAAGGAAGCAGAGGAGGCAAGAAAGGGGGAGAAAGAAGAAATGCAGGCACAGGCCCGAGGAGGGGATTTGATTACTCAAGAAGACTTAATACAACTCTTGGGCACTGTTCAAGCTCTGGTGTTATTGGAAAAAATAGAGGAACCAAAGGATCAGAGACAGACCCGAGTGGCAACTAAGCGCAGAGAAGAATTAAAGGTGCAGCAAAATCAGATGAAAACTCAAGAAATTGCAAAAACAAGCAGTGGGAGGAGCAAGGCCGAAGAGGAAAATGCAGGAAGATTTTCAGATGATGCTCCAAAAGCTTCAAGGTGCCAAGAATGGCAACTAGAGTTTTAACTTGGAATGTCAATGGTTTAAATTCACCGCAAAAGAGGAGGAAAATATTTCAGTATCTGAAACAGTACAAAAATGAAGTAATTTGTTTGCAAGAGACACATATTAGAATGAAAGATCAAAAGTATTTGATAAACGTAAGATTGGGAACACATTTTGTAGCATCTGCACCAGAAAAGAAAAATGGCATAGTTATATACTTTAAAAAAGACTTAATAGCTAGACTAATTGAAGCAGATGATCAAGGAAGATATATAGCAATTGAAGTTTTAATAGAGGGGGAAAAATACTTTTAATTGGAGTATATGCACCTAACCAACAACAAGAAAATTTTTACAAGCTTTTACATACCAAACTAATACAATGGGATTACAAATCGTGTATATTATTGGATGACTGGAATGGAGTTTTGGATACTAAAAAAGACAAAAAGGACCTTTGCAAAATATTCAAATGCACACTAGATTGCCTAAATCTTTCTTTGATGTGATGGAAGATATGGAGTTGAGAGATATCTGGCGAGAATGGAATGTTGAAGAAAAAGACTTTACTTTTTTTCTGATAGACACCTATCCCTTTCTAGGATTGACTTTATATTAATTACTAATGATTTTCTTTCTAGGGTGAAGAAGACGAAGATATGTCCAAGAACATTAACAGATCATAGCCCGGTTTGGATGGAACTGGAACATGAAAAGGGACCCAGGAGGTCCTGAAGGTTAAATGAAAATTTGTTTAGATATGAGGAAAATGTGAAAGAATGTAAAAAATTGTTGAAAGAATTTTTTGTTATGAATATACATAGAGGTACATCTATGGAAGTGGTATGGGATGCAAGCAAAGCATATATGAGAGGTATTTTAATATATTTGAATAATAAACACAGACGTAGACAGGAAAAAAATGGATTGATTTAGAAGAAGAAAGAAAAAAGAGAGAGCAAGTATTAACATTGAACCCAGCAGATAAGAAAACAAAAGAAGCAATTAATTTATTGCGAGGGCAATTTAAAATGTTGATGGCAGATCAGGCTGCAACTACTCTGCAATATGCTAAACATAATACTTTCTGTAATGCTAACAAACCAGGTAGATGGTTAGCATATTTGTTAAGGAAAAAACAAAAGCTATGTACTATAGAGAAAATAGAATATAAAGGTAAAGAGGTGTATCAGCAAAACATGATTAAAATTTTTTAGAATTTTACACGAGGTTGTATGCTAGTGATAAAATTCAAGGTATAGATATAGATATAGATAGATATCTACAGAAGGAGAATATTTCTATAGTTCTATAGTTATAGTCTATAGTCTAGAGCAAAGGGACGGTTTGAATCAACCGATAACCTCGGAAGAAATTGTCTTAGCAATTAAACAGTTGAAAGTGGGTAAAGCTCCTGGGACAGATGGATTGATAACTGTTTATTATAAAAATTTGCAGTTAGAAATGGTGGAACCACTTAAGGAATTATGTATTAAAATACATCTGGAGGAGATGTACCCTCATCTTGGAGAACAGCATTTATTTCTCTGATTCCAAAAGAGGATCAAGACCATAGTCAGCCAAAGAACTATAGGCCTATATTGCTTTTAAATACAGATTACAAGATTTTTGCTAAAATATTAGCAAATAGGTTAATGCTAGTTATGCAACAAACAATTCATAATGATCAAACTGGTTTTATAAATGGGAGACAAATGAAAAGTAACGTAAGGCAAATAGTTAACATATTGGAATATTTGGGGAAGAACAAATAAGTCCCTGCGGCACTTATATTTTTGGATGCAGAGAAGGCATTTGATCGATTGAATTGGAATTTTGTATGGAAAATAATAGAAAAGATGCAGTTTGGAGAGTATTTTACACAATCTATTAAGGCAATATACCAGAAACAAACAGCACAAATAATAATTAATGGTAGTTTAACAGAAACTTTTAATATTGGAAAAGGAACAAGACAAGGATGTCCTTTATTTCCATTACTGTTTATTTTGACTTTGCAATTTTTGCTGAATAAAATACATGGTTCAGATAAAATAAAGGGAATTAAAATTAGGCATTATGATTATAGATTACGAGCATTTGCAGATGACTTGGTTGTTACTTTAATCCAACCAGTGCAATCGGTTATAGGTCTAATGGATATAATTAATCAATATGGACAAGTATCTGGATTTAAAATAAATGCAGGGAAAACAAAGATAATGACTAAAAATATGACTATAAATCAAAAAGAAGAAATATAAAGAGTAACAAGATTTGAAATAGTAAAGAAGGTTAAATATTTAGGGATTTATATTGTGACTTCAAATGTAAAATTATACAAGTATAATTATGAACCGTTGTGGCAAAAAATACAGCGAGAGATGGAAAACTGGAAAAAACTACAAGTGTCTTTGTTGGGAAGAATAGCAGCAGTAAAAATGAATGTTTTACCCAAGTTTTTATTTCTTTTTCAAATGATACCAATACTTAAAAAAGATGCAAATTTGAAGGAATGGCAGAAGGGTATCAGTAACTTTGTTTGGGCAGGAAAGAGACCGAGAATAAAGCAAAAAATAATGCAAGATATACGTGAGAGAGGAGGTCTCAAAATGCCCAATTTAAGATTGTCTTATGAGGCAGCTGCCCTTTCAGCAATTAGTGATTGGATTAACTCAACAGAAGAGAGAATATTGAATATAGAGGGATATGATTTGGTATATGGCTGCATGCATATTTATTATATAATAAAAAGCTGGATAAGAATTTTAAAAGTCATATGTTAAGGAATGTGTTATTACATGTCTGGAAAAAGTATCAATATAAACTAAGCAATAAAATACCTATATGGGCAATACCCAGACATGCGATAAAGAATATAAGTGTAGAACAAAAACAAGATGTGATTACTTACAAAGAACTTCTTATTATGGAAAGAGGCACATTGCAGTTAAAATCTTTGAATGTATTAAAAGAAGAAAGGATAATTCAAACTTGGTTTCAGTATGGACAGCTGCAATCTAGATGGAAAGAGGATCAGAAAATTGGTATCTTGCAAAATGAGGAAAACTTGGTAAAACAAATTAGAGACCAAGGTCAAATGCACATAAAAAGGTTGTATAATGTACTGATAGAGATAGATTCAGAAACGGAGTTAGTCAAAGACTGTATGATAAAATGGGCACAAAATATTGAGGAACCAATAATGATGGAAATGTGGGAAAAAATATGGGTTAGAAATGTAAAATTTACGCAAGCCCAAAACTTGAGAGAAAATTTTTATAAAATGTTTTATAGATGGTATTTAGATCCTAAAAAGTTAGCTTGTATGTATCCAGGTTTACAATCCAAGTGTTGGAGATGTAAGTGTGATGATGCCACGTATTATCATATATGGTGGACGTGTAAAAAAATCAAGGCATTTTGGATAAAAATATGGTGGATTATGCAAAACATTCTTAAAAAGAAGATAAAGTTACCCCACAGTTGTTTTTATTGGGTATAATTACAGATTGTACGTTATAGAGACTAATTTGATTTTGAACTTAATAACCGCAGCTAGACTTTTGGTGGCGCAGTACTGGAAGAAGGAAGATCTACCTACTATTGAAGAATGGACACTAAAAGTAGTGAATTTAGAGGAGATGGCTAAAATTTCAGCATATTTGAAGGATCACTCAAATGAAAGATATATATTGGAATGAACATATATATTGGCTATATTCAAAATAAATATGGGACTAAAAAGTTTCAAATAGCTTATGAATGAAAAAAAAGATATTTAAGGGAATTCTTATATTTAGTTATGTAAAGGGGAGTTAAAGTGCAAGAGAGAGATAGGAGTTTATAGATAGTTTGCATATGTTAGCTTATGTTTGTTAAATGCTATACCCTGTATTTTGCTCTGGGAAGTCCGGGGGGTGGGGAGAAAAGGGTTGGGTTGGGAGGGGGAGGAGGGGTGGGAAAATTGTTTGTAAATTTTTTTTTAAAAAAACTTTTCAATAAAAAAAAAGAAAGATATAATATTGTATACATGTACACATTTAATAGCTTATTAGAACTTAATTTTGGAATAAATATGAGAAGCATTAGATAGTGTTAATAGCTGGAAATATTTTCATGCTTAAAGTATAAAATAAAAAAATTATTCCTTTTTAAATGGCTTATAGCAAAGCAATTTGAAAATACAAAAATGATATGATAATACAAAAATTCTGATGCCTGAAGCACCTGCTTCCTAGTAATCCCAACTTTAGGAATTGGTGGTGATGCAGTGGTTAGAATGCAGTGCTAATTCTGCTGACTATCAGGTGTTTGATTCTCATCAGCTCAAGGTGGACTCAGCCTTCCATCCTTCCAAGGTCAGTAAAAATGAGGACCCAGATTTTGGGGGACAATATGCAGACTCTCTAAGCCACTGAGAAAATGCTGTAAAGCATTATGAAGTGGTATAAAAGTCTAAGTGCTATTGCTATTGCTTAAATATACAAAAAACAAAACAAAAACAAAAAACCCTCACTGTAATTGAGTCCATCCACTGTGCTACTGGTTGTCCTCTTTTTCACTTTTCTTCTATTTTCCCCAGCATTATAAACTTTTCAAGAAAACTAAGTCTTTGAACAATGACTCCAAAATATAATAAATTGAGTTTGATAAATAATAAGACTCTAGATTGATTTGTTCTTTCCATTTGCTTCTTTTCTGGATTAGACATGGCATTTTCAGGAAATGTTTCCAACCCCAATGTTCACACATCAATAATGGGTTCTATCTTGCTTCTTTGAAGTTCAAGGAGATTTACACTATATTTATAAAATTTCAGTGAGAACCTACTCATCCATCCAGCTAATGAACCTGAGTAACAAATGGTCTTGTAAGTTCCTGTCTGTTAATAAGTCTCAAATGCAGCTTTTACCTATGCTTGTCCTACTAGATTTGGCAGAATTGGCATATTCTGGTTCCCTTTTATTAAGCAATGCCATCTGAGCATCTTTTATTTGTTTGTACACTATCCAGGGCTGTTGTGAGTTGGAAAGCAGTACAAGTGAATTAATTAATTAAAGCAAGCAATTTAGTTAGCAAATAAACTTATTTTCCATCCAGTTACTTGAGTTCTTCAGCTGAAATTGCTGAGGCTTGAAATAGAAGCACAAATCTGTGCATTTTCCTGGCCACTTGGATGAATTACAAAACACATTATTAGTATAAAGGAAGAGAAATGGCTTTACAGTTTTCTATAACTAGAAAATGTCAGGTTAAATGTCTAACTTTCTCACACCACAACCCCACAGCCCTGCAAGAGTTAACAAATCACATATCCCATCATTCCCATAACCACACCTTACCTCCTGACTCCTCCCCCTGGGTATAAGAGCTTCCACCACGAGGTCATCCAGCAGTTCCAGATGTTTACCTGCAAGGGAAAGGACAAAGGTCAGTGATAATTAACTGAATAGGCCTAGGATTAATTCAGGCCTGCAATAAAAGGAATTAAGAAAATATATACTTGTCTTGCGAGTTATTGGGTCAGATCCATCCCTATAACAAAGTGGTAGCAGAGGATGGTTACCCATAACTCTGAATAATGACAGAACCAGTAGTTTATTCTGAAACGAAGAACAGAGTAAACACAAGAGCCTACATCAGACTAATGGCTGAACTACAGATACCCGAAGGTGCCACAGCAAGAATCACAATGACTGAGAGTGAGCAGGATGACGATCCGTACCCACTTCTCAGAAACGAGAGACTACAAGAGGAAGCAGATGACCATGACAGAGAAGAGCCGCAAGAGAAAAATGAACTCAGAATGGCCTTACTGAAAATGATGGAAGCACCCATCAGCAATGGAGAGCTCATCGCGAAACTCCAAGGCCTCCTAGAAAACCATGGAGCAGCGATGTGTGCCCAGGAACAAACCCAAGAAACCACCAGTCCGGTAAGGGAAAGGCATTCCCTCGCAGAGGTACCAGACATAGACGGATTCACTTTTGCGCCACTTTCCCGGTGGCCATCTTGGAATGGCCAGCAACCAATAGAAAGCCGGGATTTGAATTTAATGGCGCGAACCAGCCAGAACCCTGAAACAAATGAGGGACACCCCGAAAACGACTACGAGGAACAAATCCAATGCAACAGGAGTTCGCCTACTGAGCTTGAAATAGAAAGAGCCATCGAGACTCTAGCGGCAGCGTTTGGCTCCACGTTCAAGCCTCCCGCGCCAGCCAAAAGCCGCAAAGAAAACCCTGAAAGCCAGAGGGACATCAGAACAACCACCGACAATGAAGCACCTAACCTACCACCACCCAGAGAGGCGATACATTTCCGCAATGAACAAAGAACGCCGACTACCTACAGACTAACTATGTGGCAGGATTCGAACTCACCACCCCACCTACTACCGGAGCGAAACCCAAGAAGAGAAAACCAAGCCGGCTACTTACCCATCCTACGACTACCACCGGGCTTCTCCACACATCCAGGGGCCATCATCCATGGACCAGGATCCGCCGCCACCACCGCCACCGCTGCAGGACCACTGGGCTCCGAAAGTCCTCGATCTACGACCGCGATGCCGCCGCGACTCCTGCCGATCTTCGCCGGGGACCCAGCCACCCAGCCACGACTCCCGACATCCATTGCTGATTCCAGATGCACCAGGGGTGAGCCCAGCGTTCCCCTGGCAGGCCTGGACCTAGGCCCAGGAGCCCGGCCACAAGCTCCTCACCCGACGACTTCCAGTGCCAAATGAGCTTCGTGCATGCTCAGTCTTCACCTACAGAGAGAGAAGAAAGAAACATAAGACAAGTCAGTACAGAGTAACGACAAGCATACCCATGCCATATTGCGAGTTCCCTCATTTACAAAACCATGGACAGCTGCCCTCAGTAAGTAATTATTCAAACAATTCTGGGACAGTACCTGTTAACTTTCCAAAATTATAAATAGATGGAGGAAATCTTTTAGAATGG
Source organism: Pantherophis guttatus (assembly GCF_059756535.1). Lineage (NCBI taxonomy): Eukaryota > Metazoa > Chordata > Lepidosauria > Squamata > Colubridae > Pantherophis > Pantherophis guttatus. The sequence goes on from NC_142066.1 coordinate 105,949,374, forward strand.
AGCCAGCAGTTACAAATTATTTTTATGAAAGAAAATGTACTCTTTTTAATTTCCAAACCTCCAAAAAAGCTTTGGTCATTTGAGATTGACTGTGTCCATCACAAGGCATTTTATCTATTGTTAATCAGTATTCCACCCACTATGTATCCTAGCATAGGTAACAATTTAACTGTGTATGAGGTCGTGCAAAAATTATACGGTTTATTCTATAGCCAGAGCAGAGCAACCACAGCAAGGATATCCAGGGAGTTCCACTCTGCCAGACTCAGACCAGGGGTCCCCATGAGTGAATATATATTGAAACTTAATGCAACCAGGGCTGAACTAATGCAAAGGGGGGAAGTAATCACCGAAGAGAGTATGATGAGTATAGTTATAAACTCATTAGACAGTAGCTGGGACAATTTCGTGACTCAAATAGACAGTCTCAGTATAGAGCATCTATCATTAGGCACACTCACAAATTGCCTAATTGCTGAAGACAACCTAAGGAGGGACCACCATCTATCCAGGAGAGATCCTAGACCCATTAAGAAAGTTGAGTTCCAGGATAGGGCAAAGAATACCCCTGAATGTTTTTCTTGTGATTCCAGGAATCACCTAAAAAGGGATTGCCCCAGGAACAACAGGGACAGGGGATACAATGATTGCAGAGAGAGACAATCACCAGACCGCAGGCCTTTTAGGGAACGAGGACGTGGGTGGTCTCCCAATCCCAGGCAACACAATGAGTGTAGGGACAGTTCCAGGGACAGCAATCCAAGTTCCATGTACAGTTTCAGTATGGGAAACCAGACCCTAAACAAAAAATAAGCGAGGACATGTGGCTCTTAGACTCAGGAGCCACAAACCATACCACATGCAACCCAAAGTTATTCAGTTCACTCACAGAAACAGATATCGAGATAAAGGTGGCTAATCAGAGTAGTGCCAAAGTAATAGGGAAGGGGAGCGTGCATATCCCAGAAATTGGAAAAATAGAGGGGGTATTATATGTGCCAGAAATACCCTATAACGTATTAGCCACCACCAAACTCACACAGGACATGGGCAGTGAGGTAGCGTTCAAGGAAGGAAAAACTTACATATTCAACCAAGGAAATAAGGTTGGGGAAGTAACAATACATGACGGTCTACCCTACTTCACACCCAACGAGGGCAACGGAGAAAGCATAAACACAAACACCGCTAGCGAGGAAAAGGGAAACACGGGAACAGAGGGGGTACACCAGGGGGCAACCGAGTGTAAGTCACCAGGTAAAAACATGATGTCTATGGGAAGGCCCATCCATGATAACTGTGCCCATCTCCTTCACAGGAGACTAGGACATAACAGTTTTCCTGTTGTAAAAAAAATGTTGGAATGTATCGAGGGTCTAAAAGTAAAAGACTGTGAAAACTACTTAGAATGTTCTGTTTGTAAGCGCTCAAAAATTAAGGTTAAGGCAAGGCCAAAGAAGTCAGAATGGACTACTGACTCTATCTTCCAACTGGTACACATGGACTTGGTAGGGCCATTGAAACCATCAATTAGGTATAGAAAAAGGTTCTTCTTAACTATTGTGGAGATTATAACAGGTATGGCTATGTTTATTCACTCAGGCATAAAAATGAAGTATTTCAAAAATTCAAAGAATTCCACAAAAGGGTAGAATTACAACACGATACAAAAATCAAACAAATAATGACTGACCGAGGGTCAGAGTTCATGGCCAGAGACTTTACAAGATGGTTAAGAGAACAGGGCATAGTACACTACACTTCTTCGCCTTTTTCACCATTTCAAAATGGGGTCTCAGAATGAAAAAAACGGTGTACTCCAAACAATGATGAGGTGTGTCTTAGAGGACGCAGGAATGGGCCAGTCATTTTGGTCAGAGGCACTGCACTATTCCAACTATACATTAAACAGGTTATGGTCAAGTTCGATTAATAAAACACCATATGAGATAATGTATAAGAGAAAGCCCAACTTGGCCCACCTACACATATTTGGTGCCCCGGCAGACGTCCACATTCCCAGACAGTTAAGAAAGAAGAGAGAAAAGATATCCAAGAGGTTAAAGTTCATGGGGTATGAACTAAGAATGAAAGGTTTCAGGTTCGTAGACTGCAACAACAAGCTTGTCGTATCCAGATCTGTGGACTTTCATGAACATTCAAACTGGTCGAGGCTTCACTCTAACGACATTCTCATTGGTAGGGACACGCACGCACGTAACCAAAAAGATTAGGAAATGATCACAGAAAAGGCAAAGGAAGCCAAAACACACAAACCCAAACATCACGAAATAAAAGCCAAGGAATGGAAGGAAGGACATCCCACCTTGAACTTGGACAGCCTTACAAACAAAGAAGCCGAATACATGCATGAAACAGATTCACCCCCAGACAGGCCAGTCAGGGCAAGTAGGAATAGATTGCCAAAGAGACTCGAAGATTACGTTATGTCTATACATTACAGCAAACTAGACATGTCCTAATGGTTTTTTTCCCCAATCTTTTTGCGCTATCTACATAGATTATGTATGAGCATGTAAAATATATTCCTTCATGGAAGAATAATGACATCATAGAATAAGTTCCCTTCCTTCTCTTTGCCCCAAATTTTCCATCTATGATATTATAGATCATAACATATCTTTGTACCTGTTTGAATTGATTATTGCCAGGTGAAGATGCCTTTAAACATCATGCCTTTGAACAGTGTTTAAACTGTCCAGACCTCAGAGAATTAGCAACTATAATAAAAATCCAATAAATGAATTTAGCAAAAAGAGATTTTCTGGAATATTTAAATATATTAGACCTGAAATGTGAACGTAAGTTTCAAGACTTGTGAAATTGCATTTTATGTTACATTATATTTATTTTTTTATTTACACTTTCTGCAGAATGTTGGAAGAGTTTGAGATTTATTTTCCACAGTCGTACAAAAGAATACCATAGCTAAAACGACATATGTTATTCTGTGTGTTCACCTAAGATTATTGGTTCACAAATATAATAATAGTTGTTTTCAGACAAATAATATAACAGATGGAAATAAACATTCAATACATTTTGTACATCTAAAATAACACTGCCTTTGTATTAATATCTTTGTGGAAAATTTTGCTGGGGGGAATGTAGAAACTACATTTGTAAATAAATGGAGATAGAAAAACAGTAATGTGGATGACCCATATGTTTTTAAATGTTCCACTTAAAATTAAGCTCTGTTGTTAGATATTAAAAAAATAGAATCGGGGGGGAGGGGGGGAGCTGATGTCGCGATGAAACGGTCGGAGGATTCCTGGGCTCCAGGATCGCTGCCAAAACCCTCGTTGCTGGATGGTCCTTTTTGGACCTCACAGTCTTGTTTTGACTGTGATAGTGGAGGGCACATCCTGATGATTCCAGGGACACTGCAAAATCCCTGGTTGATCTGGGAGAAGCCCTTTTTCCAGGAGCGGGGTGGCAGCTATGGTAGCTGCTGAAGTTGGGACAGCTCCGGAAGAAGAATAGAAGGATAGTGAGTCGATGCGGTGAAAGACTTTCAATTTAAATTAATATAAATAACACCCTGAGATTGAAGTGGTAATTAAATTGGAGATAAAAGAAAATTAAGCGGCAAAATTAAGTTGGAGTTAACAAATGGTTTATTCTCAAACCATTTACACTGGTGGAGTTTTAAACTTTAGTTTTGTTTTTGACTGGGACTGGATTGAAAAGGACTGACAGAACTGAGAGTCATTTTTAAGCCTTTGTGCCATATTTATTCAAAACATTTTCCTTTTGGGATTTAATTTTTTCTTTTCCTTTTCTGAAGATAGTTCTAATTTTTCATTTGTTATTTTACTGACAAAGAACTTTTGGATTATATTAATGGGGAAGATAGGAGAGTGTGTAATACTGCCATCTACTGGACAGGAAATTTTGTTATTCTTTTCTATTTAAGTAGCAAGTTGAAACAATTGTTTTACATTGTTGCTACAACTCAAGGACTCTGAACTTTCTTGCTGATAAGATTGTTGGAAGCACATCTGAGGAAGTTGGAACTATCTGTATTGTTTACTCAGGTGCTCTTCGGGGAACTATCGGAAGTAGGAGTCTGAGGCAGAATGAGAGAGATCTATTAATGTTTGGGCAGAATACTGCAGAAGAAACTGAAACTTTTTTCTATTCTCTATTACTTTTTTTTTTGTTCCTGTTAAGTGACAACTCTCTGTACGCTTCCCCTGCTTAAAAAATATCTCTGATGGACTGTTCTTTCTTTGTCCATATATAACCGAGTTGGATTAAGGTGTACAAGTGCCTGAAAATTGATTTTTGATTTTGATTTTTCTCTTGGTTGGACCTTTGGCTTTTCTTTTCTTTCTTTCTTTTTCCTTTTTTAATTTGACCTTCCTTTAGCTTATTTTTATTGACATTGAGATTAATTCAAATTTTTTCTTCAAAGTGGATTAGGGTTTTGAAGAGCCTGAAAAAATATTTATTTCACTTTCTTCCCTCTTTTTTTCTCTTTCTTTCTTTCTTTCTTTCTTTCTTTCTTTCTTTCTCCATATCCTTTATTTTTTTGGCTTTTTCTTTTTATTCTGGCCTTTGGTGACTACTGGACAGAATGAGTAGAAAAGTAACGGCAGTTGGATCTTCCTCAACCATGCCCTCCTCGTCTCCATCTGGAGGACAGCGATCAATTCAGACGATGCTTCAGCAGGAGAAGGATGGAGAAAAAGACAAAGAGAAAGATACGATATTACAGATGATTTTTCAACAGTCCAGAGGATGGAACAACAACAACTTAAGACAGACGAAAACGTGGCAACTCCAAAGATACAGAATAGATACAATAGACAAAGCGAAAGCATTTTATGCAGAATTTTTCAAAGAGAAGGAAACCAAAATGGAATTCCAAACAACAGTAGTGCCAGTAGAATTTCAAGAAAAGGAAATAGCAATGATTGAAAAAGCAGAAGGTGCAGTTGGAGGGATTGTGGAACACAAAGAACAGTGTGAATTAAGATCAACTAGAGCAGAAAACCTGCATATAAAGTATGAATATGGAAGAGAGAAAATTGATTTCAATAAACATAAATGGACTTAATTCAGTTGTTAAAAGAAGAAAAGTATTTCACAAATTAGAGAAATTAAAATTTGATATAATTTGCCTACAAGAAGTACATATTAAAAAGCAACATGAACAGTTATTAGTACATTCAAAATTAGGGAAAATCTTCACATCATTGCCACAATGTAAAAAAAGAGGAGTGGTTTTATATATTAGAAATGCAATACCAGCTGAGCAAATAAATGCAGATGATGAAGGAAGAATTCTGATGGTGGAGATAATAGACAATAATATGAAAGTTCTTTTAGTAGCAATATATGCTCCAAATAATAATCAAAGTGACTTCTATAGAAAATTGCACATGAAAATAATTGAATTGGAATATGAAAATATCTGTATGATGGGAGATTTTAATGATATAGTGGATGGAGACTTGGACTATAAAACACATAAAACAATAAGACATAATAGAAAGATATTACCGAAATCTTTTTTCAAGATGACTGAGGAAATAAATTTAAAAGATGCATGGAGAGATAAAAATGGAAAAAAACAGACAATATACTTTTTATTCTGATCGACATTCATCTTGGTCTAGATTAGATATGATATGGACAACAATGGAATTGATCTTGAATATACAACAAATTGAACCTACATATGGCAGGGAAAGAAGGCTAGAATTAAGATTAAAGCGCTACAAGACACACGAGACAGAGGAGGCCTCGCAGTACCAGACTGGGAGCTATATTATAAAGCAGCCGGATTGACCTGGATCAAAGAATGGATGAGATTAGATGACAAAAGAATGTTATATCTAGAAGGCTTTGATCTCATATGAGGATGGCACGCGTTCCTATGGGATGGACCAGACAAACAACACATGTACTTCCAAAGACACATAATTCGGGCCTCACTCTTCAAGATTTGGCAGGGAATTAAGAAAACCTATTATACTAAAATACCAAAATGGTGGTCCCCGATGGAGGCATTGATATTTCCAAATACCCTTGAAATCGGAAAGATTATGAGATACCAAGATTTACTGAATCATGAAGGAGAACTTACTCCAAGACATCAACTCCAAAATGGCGATATAAATATTGATTGGTGGCACTATACTCAAATATACTCAAGATACAAGGCGGATAAAATCAAATATGGAATTGCAAAAGATCTGAACGAACTGGACAGAATTTTATTAGGAGCAGACCAGAAAATGATTACTAAAACATATAACTATCTTTTGAGAGACAAATTAATAGAAGAAACAGTTAAACATAATATGACAATGTGGGCCAGGGACATAGGACATAATATTCAATTGGCTGACTGGGAGAAATTATGGAAGCAGAACATTAAAATGATAAGAGCCACATCTTACAAGGAGAACCTCATTAAAATGTTTTATAGATGGCACTTACCACCAGCCCGACTTGCCAAAATACACCCAAACACTTCGGCGTTGTGTTGGAAATGTAAATCAAAAAAGGGGACATATTATCACACTTGGTGGAAATGTAGGAAAGCCCAACACTATTGGCAAGATATAAAAAATATTATTGAAGAAATAACGAACATTCAAATAGAAAACAGTCCAGAATTTTTTCTATTTGGCATGATAATGGCACAACATCTTAAGGAAACGAAGTATCTCATCACACATATCTTGACAGCAGCAAGACTACTGTTCGCGCAAAACTGGAAATCAGACCAACTCCCATCCAAAGACAAAATCGTTGCAAAGATAACAGAGTGTGCTGAAATGGACAGATTGACGTTGGAACTCCAGGAAAAGGAAGAAAGCGAATACTATCTTGTATGGCACCAATGGTATCAATGGCTGGAAAGGAAAATCAGCAAAAATGTAGAGGACAGAAATTAGGGTAAAGACTTTCACAAGGAGATGAACCCATAAGAAATGTAAATTTGTAGTGAAAAGTTATAACATTGGAATTAGACATTTAATAATTACTCTTTATTAAACTATATAAGCTCAATAACATATATTCTGTTGATGACAAAAGCGTAAATGTAAAATGTTAGGTGGGTTTGTAGGTGGTGGGTTTTTTGTTTGTCCTTGTATTGTATTGTATTGTATTGTCTTTATATCTGTGTTTATATTTAATAATAAAATTTTTTTTTTAAAAAAAGAATATACAACAAATTGAGATAGAAGCAAATACCTGGGCAGATCATAATCCAGTGATAGTGAAATGGAAAGGACAAAGGAGAAGATTTAGATGGACTTTAAATAATACTATACTAAAAGAAAAGGACTTTGTACAGAAAATGGAGAGAGAAATGGCTTTTTTCTTCAAGGAGAACAGGAAAGAAGATACATCGATGCAAAATCTTTGGGACACGATGAAGGCCTATGCTAGAGGTTTGATAATGGACTATACAAGGAAGAGAAATGTTAAGAAGAGACAAACACATAAAATATTGGAAGATGATTACAAGAGATTTGAAAAAGAGCTTCAGAAATGTCCACAAAAAAAAAAGATGTTAAAGTGAAAATGGATACAATAAAATACAAAATGGACTTACTGGAGAAAGACGAATTAGGTCAAAAAATTAGAAGCACTAAACAGAACTATTTTGAAAATGCCAATAAACCAGGAAGATGGTTAGCATACAAATTGAAAAAAGAAAGAGAATCAAGAAAAATAATACAATTAATCGATGACCAAGGGCAAAGTAAATTTGGAAATAAAGAGAAGAAAAAAATTATACAGGATTACTATAGACAACTGAATGAGAAAGAAAAGATAAAGGAGGAAAATATGACAAGATATCTTCAAAATGCAAATTTACCTCTGATTCCTAAAAATATTGAGGAGATGCTAGAGGGAAACATAACGATGATGGAATTAACTGAAGCAATTAAAAAACAAAAGAATGGGAAGGCACCAGGGCCAGATAGTTTGCCAGCGGAATACTATAGGACATTGCAGGAATCTTTAAGTCTCCCATTTTTAGAAGTTATGAATGAAGTGATGACAAAGAAGGAAATACCCAAGTCATGGTCTGAGGCATATATTACAATGATTCCCAAAGAGGATACAGACCCACAACAAATCAAAAATTATAGGCCTATATCCCTGCTAAATTCAGATTATAAAATCTTTGCTTCAATATTGGCAGAAAGACTTAAAAGATACTTAAATAATTTTATACACTCAGATCAAAATGGATTTCTGCCAAAAAGACAATTAGAGATAATATGAGAATAATTCTGGACACTTTGGAATATTATGAAGCCCATCCTGAAAAACAAATGGCTTTGATATTTTTAGATGCACAGAAAGCTTTTGACAACGTAAACTGGTGATTTATGTTATTTCAAATGGAACAGATGGGCTTTGGCAGAAAATTTATTCAAGCAATAAAAGCTATATATCATAAACAAATGGCAAAAGTAATGATAAGTGGAGAATTGACAGATTCTATTGAGATAAAAAAAGGAACCAGACAAGGATGTCGATTGTCCCCTCTGCTGTTGATAGTGACATTAGAAGTGCTAAACAGAAATATTAGAAAAGAAAAAGCCATAAAGGGAATGAAAATTCAAAAAGAAGAATACAAATTGCAAGCATTCGCAGATGACCTGGTCTTTATTCTTGAAGAACCATTAACATCAATAACTACATTGATAGATAAAATTAGAGAGTTTGGGAAAGTAGCTGGTTTGAAAATTAATAAAGACAAAATGAAAATTTTGACTAAAAATATGTTGGTAAAGCAAAAAGAATTGGCGGATATATCAAAGATGCAGGTCATAAATAAAGTCAAATATTTGGGGATACACTTGACAGCAAGATGTAGCATGCTTAAAGAAAATAATTATAATAAACATAAACTACAGATAGGGAGAGATTTGGCAAAATGGGAAAATTTACAGCTTTCTTTGATTGGAAGGATATCAACTATTAAGATGAATATTTTGCCTAGAATTTTATATTTGTTCCAGACAATTCCAATTAGGTTGGGGAAAGACTTTTTTGAAGAATTGAATAAAACAGTGTTAAAATACATTTGGTAGGGAAAGAAAGGATAAAATTAAAGCTGATGGGTTCTGATGACTATGTAATCAAAAAATTTTTTTTTTATTTTAAAAGTTTTAACAATCATTACAACAATTTCCAACAATTTCAATTTGCATTTGACTTTGATCTCTAATCTGTTTTACTGTTTTCTGCTTATATTGGGAAATATATAAAAAGGGGTGTGGAAACGGAGCATAAAGAATTAATGGAAAGGAGCATATCGCAAAGGGAAATTGCAGAAGTAGTTGAAAGTTTAAAGGTGGGTAAATCACCTGGGATAGACGGATTAGGAACAGAATTCTATAAAACATTTAAAACATTATTAGTACCGAAATTATTAAAGCTGTATAATGCAATATTAGAAGGGGAAAAGATTCCAGAATCATGGGAGCAGTCGTTAATAATATTAATACTTAAACCAGATAAGGATCCGATGCTCCCTGACTCGTACAGACCAATATCATTAATAAATCAAGATGCAAAAATTTTTTCAACTATTTTAGCAAAAAGAATGAATAATTTTATAGGTAATTATATAAGGGAAGATCAATGTGGATTTGTAATGGGCCGTCAAATGCATAATTTGGTTGGAAGAGTGCTAAATGTAATTCACAAGATCAAAAATCTAAAGCTTAAAGCGGGGATATTAGCATTAGGTATCTTTAAGGCCTTCGATTGTGTGAGCTGGCAAGCATTAAAGATGGTAATAGACAAAATGGGGTTTGGAAAGAAATTTAAAGGTGTAATAGATCAATTATATTCTCGGAACTCTGCCTTAGTGGTAGTGAATGATGGAGTTACAGACAAGATACAAGGAACAAGGCAAGGGTGCCCACTCTCTCCTGTCCTATTTGTATTGGTTATGGAACTTTTGGCCAATGCATTAAGAGATGACGGGGAGATAGAAGGGATAGGTAAAATAAAACTAAATATGTTTGCTGATGATACATTGTTAACAGTTAAGAATATAGTGGATAAGATGGAAAGAATTGGATGGCATCTAAAAGAATTTGAAGAAATAACTGGATTAAGAATAAATTGGTCAAAATCTGAGTTGCTGCTGTTTAATTACACTAATAGGGAAGAGAAGGCTTGGGAAGGGAAGCAAAGCGAAATGAGAATTAAAGATCATATTAAATACCTGGGAGTTAGAATTACAAAAAATTTGGAGAAGTTAGAAAAGGAAAATCTAGGCAGTTTAAAGAAGGAGATTTTGGAAAGTTTGAATAAATATAAAAGGTTGAATTTATCATGGTTTGGAAGAATTGCCTTAGTAAAAATGAAGATTTTAGCAAAGATCAATTTTGCTTTTAGGATGCTACCAATAAAAATATCAGAATTAGAGTTAAAGAGTTGGCAGAATATACTGAACAACTATTGTAACGGGAATAAGAAAGCGAGGATAAATAAAAATAAGTGGTATCTAAGCCAAAAAAAAAGGAGGCTTAGGACTCCCAAATATTAAATTATATTATGTCGCTAACAGGCTTAGACATGTTATAGAGGCAATTTTAGGAATAGGGGAATTGGAATGGTTGGAAGATAAATCTAAAATTAAAACCAAATTAGAATGGAAGTTGGAAAATATATTTTTTATCGAAGGTGGAAAGAAATGGGCTGAGAGCATAAGCAATCCTCTTCTGAAGTTTCATTGGGAAATTTGGAGTAAATATAAAGGGAGGTTGCTTCCGAAGAACTCTCAATTATCACCAGTAGTAATTTTGGAAAAGTTCCCAGGGAATTTGAAGAATAAAGTGAATGAAATTTTAAAAGAGAAAAATAAAATGAAATAAAGGGAATGGTTAGGAGGAATGAGGACACGTGGGGAATTGGAAGAGGTTCTAGGAGGAAAATGGTTGTCTTGGTTAAATTATAGCCAAGTGGAACAATGGACTAAAAATTGGATAAGAGAAAATGGAGAGTGTAGAGAGTTAACGAGGTTTGAGGAATTAATTGAAAAAAATCAAACTGTAAAGGAAGAAAATAAAGGGATAAAAGGCTTAATGAGCGGAATCTATAAAATATTGTTGGAGGAAGAGGAGAGGGGAAATTTAGGAAAGATGATATGGGAAACTGATTTGAAGATACAAATAGGGCAACAGAGTTGGGACAGAATTTGGCAACAAAGAGTGTTGAGAAATATGTCAGTAAGAATAAAAGAGAATTACTACAAAATGGTATGGAGGTGGTACTTAACTCTGGTTAGATTAAGCAATATGAATCAGCACTATTCAGATAACTGTTGGAGAGGTTGTGGGGAAAAAGGAACGTATTTACATATGTGGTGGGATTGTAAATTTGTGCAAAAATTGTGGAAGATGGTGTTTAAGGAGATAGAAGAAATTGTTGGAATAAAGGTAGAAGAGGCACCAAAGGTAGCATTACTCTCACTATTGGAACATATAAAAAAAGAGACTAAAGAATTGATAATAAATTTGTTGACCGCAGCAAGGCTAATGATTTCTAGGAACTGGAAGATACAAGGTATTTATAATTTGGAAGAATGGTATAAGGAGGTATGGGATATTGCTATAAATGATAAATTGACTTGCAATATTAAAGTAAGGAGGGGCATAATGAAGATAAACGATTTCAACGGAATCTGGAAACAGTTCCTAATATATGTGTTTTCTGGAGGAAGAGGGATAGAAGAAGCTTTAAGATTCTGGATGTCGCGATCCCCGCGACACTTCACCTGATTGCCGGGATCAAAGACCCACTGAGACTACCGTGGGAGCTGCTACGGCCGGGGGGGGGCTTGCGACGGGGCACCGGACGCTGTTGTTTCTTGATGTCACTGGTGATGGGGGGGGGGTGTTAGCCTAAACGTAGGTGGCCGGTCACGGGGGCGGTCAGTGAAAGGGACTGCTTTCCTTTTTTGCTGTCAACGTTCCTAAGGGGCGGTGGCTCGGCAGCGCATGCGCAATGAATTCCGGAAGGGCGGTAGTATCCGTCCTTCTCTGGCGCGCTGTTTAAAAGGCGTTGGGAGGCAGCCGCTCCCAACGCCGACTTTGTGTATCTCCATACCGTCGGTTTGCCGTGCAGCGTAAAGGAGGTGTTGTGAATAAACTATTACAGCAAGAGGTGGTCGTGTGTGCTTCTTCATGCCTTCCCACACCAACGCGCAACACGGTCCTGACAGAAAGTCGGCGTTTCCCTCCTCACATTCGGCGGTACTCAGCAGCATGGCGGAGGGGTCAGCAGCTGGTTCCCCGGCGACCGAGGAGGTGTTGGAGGCGGACGTGGAGGGCTTGTCGGAGAGCCTGGCGGCCGAGGACTCAGAGCAGCCAGTTGTACGGCCGAAGGAGACCACGCTGCACGCGGTCATTGCTACGCCTGGTACGGAGGAATGCCGTCCCCGGCGCGAGGGAGCCCCGCCAGGTCAGTGGTTGCCATCCCCCCCTGACCTGGGTGGGTCGTCGTCGTTCCAGGGATGGAGAGAACGAAGGTGGACAGATGATGATGAATATGATACAAGCCATTCAACTGGGCTAGGGCCGTCCACACTGGACATCTTGCGAGAAAAGTTCGGGGAAGCAAGTTTCAGAGATGCCCCCTTGTGGCAGCCATGGATGTCAGAGCCACAAACATGGCAAAGGGCACCGCAGAGTATATCGGAATCATGTTTTCGTTTAACTAGCCCCAAGCTGCGCCTTGAGAAGGGCCCACCTAGGCTCGAGTATAGGGAACAGGCAGCAATGGGCCCCGCTCCGGCTGTAACCCATACGAGCCTGCGGGGCCAGGATCAGGAGAACATGCAAGCAAGAGGCTCACACCCTGGCCAGCAGGGGCCGCGAGGACACAGAGACCAGCAGGGAGATGTCCAGCGGGGTGGTGGTGATAGGGCTACCCAGCCTGTAGGGCCGGCAGCCCCGGGCCCCGGTTGGGGCCCTGGACCTTGGCATGCTCCGCAACAGCTATGGGGGCCTCCTCCCCTACAGGTCACATTCGACGGCAGTCCAGACAGGGTTTCCTTATTTCTAAGTCAGATACTGAGCTACATGGACCTGTACGGTCACCTCTTCCCGTCGCAATGGTCCATGGTGGTGGCCATCACCACTGTTCTAATGGGAGAGGCGGCAGACTGGGTCACTGATCTGCATAACGACCATGCTAAGGAGCTGGCTGATGTGGGACTGTTTTTGGAGGTGCTACGTTCCCGTTTTGAGGACCAATCACGTACTCAGTTATTGGAAGGTGAACTGGTGGCCTTAAAGCAAGGGGGCCATCCTGCCAGGCAATATGTTAAGGAGTTTCGGGCTGTGGTGGGCCGATTGCGTGCGTGGCCTGAACGACTCCTCATCCATCAGTTCCGGCTGGGATTGGACCGAGAGCTAAGACAGGCATGCGTGTATAGAGGCTTGCCACCGAAACTCACGGAGTGGTTTAAGGCTGCCGTGGATTTAGATGTCGGATTACGGGAGTTCCATCCCCGTGGGGTGGCTGGTTTCCCTACGGCCACACGACACAGTACTGATAGGCCTATGGGTGCACAGGGGTTGGGTTCTTCCCCTCCCCGCTCTATCCTCCCAGTTGGGAGGGGTGCTATCCGTTGTTTCAGATGCAACCAGCTTGGACATCGCGCTGTTGACTGTCCTATGCCTCCTGTATCGGCTGTTCCCTCCAAAACACCATCCTCTATGGGGAGAAGTCGAGACCGGGTTCGCTCCTCATCGGAATGGTCCAAAAGCGCCACCCCTACGACGAAGCCGATGTCTGCTCATGGGTCAGCGGCCGAGTCGAGATCCCCTCCGCTCCAGGGGAGCACTCCAATGGCCTCGGATAGCAGTGACGACGATGCAGCCGGAGACCCCATGGTGAGTGGACCGATTCGACCTTTTATAATCCCAGTGGTCCTGCGGCACTTACGTAGGGGGGGGGGTTTACGAAGTGATGCCCTCATTGATTCTGGTTGTACCCGCTGTCTCCTCCGGAGGTCTGTAGCCGTAGAACTGGGTCTACAGATGGTGCCTTTACCTGTGCCTATACCATTCGAACAAATGGATGGGTCTTTATTAGACGGCAAACCGGCAACCCAGGTAACCGAGCCGGTCCGGTTGGAAGTGGGGGACCATTGGGAAAAAATCCACTTTGTGGTTGTTGAGACTATGGTTGAACCCCTTATCCTTGGCCTAGCCTGGTTAGACAAGTGGAAGCCCACCATATGGTGGGAGGGTGGCTATCGGAGGTTGCGTCTGGGTCTTGGTCCTGATCCAGAGCCAGAGGAACCGGCTGGTAAAGCAGTCGGGGAAGGAAATGGCGGAGGCCAACAGTCACCGAAAGAATACCCTATGGAATATAGTGATCTATCGGCTGTCTTCAACGAAGAAGAATGTGAAGTACTACCACCCCATAGGCCAACCGACTGTGCCATCAAATTAAAGCCAGGGGTCCGCTTGCCAAAACCTCATATGTACGCCATGACTAAACCGGAGATTGAGGAGTTGAGGCGATACATCGACAAAAACTTGGCCAGGGGTTTTATTCAGCCCAGCAGATCCCATATGGCGGCGCCTGTTTTGTTCCGGGAAAAGAAAGATGGCGGTTTACGTTTATGTGTGGACTTCCGGGGCTTAAATGCTGTATGTGTTGAACATCTGTATCCCCTACCTCTCATGAAGGACTTATTGGCCACCCTTTCAACTGGAAAGGTGTTTACAAAGTTAGACTTACGAGAGGCGTATTATCGAGTACGAATTAGGCCTGGTGATGAGTGGAAAACCACTTTCAACTGTCCCCTGGGTAGTTACAAGTTCAGGGTGATGCCATTCGGTCTACAGGGAGCACCAGCCGTTTTCATGCAGGTAATAAACGAGGTCTTGCATGACCACCTATATCGGGGTGTCCTCGTTTACTTGGACGACATTTTAATCTATACAAAGATGATGGAAGAACATATAGTCCTGGTGCGACAGGTACTTGAAAAATTGTTGCAAGCGAAATTGTTTATAAAACTGTCGAAATGCGAGTTTCACCGCACAAAGTTGGATTACTTGGGGTATAGAATCTCAGGTGATGGGGTGGAAATGGACCCAAAAAAGGTATGTGCGGTGTTAGAATGGCAAGCACCGAAAACACAAAAACAATTACAGAGTTTTCTTGGTTTCGCAAACTTTTATCGCCAGTTTATACCAGCGTTCGCACAGATAGCCCTTCCCTTAACAAATTTACTTCGTACAAAGGGCACATGCCAAAAAGCACGGCCAGGGCAGGTAATACCCTGGTCCCCTGAGTGTCAGCAAGCATTTGACGGGTTAAAGACTTTATTTTCACAGGCTCCAATCCTGAAACATCCAGACCCCACCTTGCCTTTTGTGGTACAGGCCGATGCCAGTGATGTGGCTGTGGGGGCAGTCCTAATGCAGAGAACCACAACAACCGAATTAGTCCCATGTGCATACACGTCTCGTAAGTTATCCCCTACGGAGAGGCTTGGGCTATCTGGGAAAAAGAAGCATTTGCTGTCAGGTGGGCTTTACTTACCTGGCGGCATCTATTAGAAGGCAGCGGGATGAGGTTCGAAGTGTGGACGGACCATAAAAACCTTGAAGCGTTGCAGACCCCAAGACGCCTGTCGCCAAAGCAAGTGAGGTGGGCACAGTATTTTCAACGCTTCGACTTTGATCTTAAGTAGGTACCAGGGAGTAGGAATTTTTTGGCAGATGCTTTATCACGTCTTCCTCAATATAACAGTAAGAGAGAACAAGTCGTACAAGCCCTAATACCAGATGCCCAACAAGTGGGCTGGACGTCTCAATGTACACCGTTCTCGTGGGAAAAGGAGCTTAAAAAAGCATTATCGTCAGATAAGTGGATGTTAGAACATAAATCAGTCCTAACACATAGGAATGGTTTCGCCTGGATGGGGGGCAAGCTATACGTACCTCTAGCCTTACGTTCACGTGTGTTGCATAAATGCCATGATGTGAAAACAGCTGGCCATTTTGGATTTTTGAAAACATTGCACCTAATACGGCGTCAATTTTGGTGGCCTCGTATGAGGAAAGACATCGAGGATTATGTGAAAGCTGTAAAGTGTGTGCAAGTGCTAAACCCCGGCCTGGGAAACCTCTCAGCCTTTTGCAATCTGTGGCAGAACCAAACCGTCCATGGGAGGAAATCGCTATGGATTTTATTGTTGAACTCCCGGAAAGTAATGGGTACAACGTGATATGGACTGTGATAGATCTCTTTTCGAAACAGGCCCATTTCATACCATGTCGAGGCTTGCCGTCAGCCCGTAAATTGTCTAAGCTATTCTTGGTACATATTTACCGTTTACATGGGGCACCACGCCGTATTATATCGGACAGAGGCGTCCAATTCACCGCAAAGTTTTGGCGTACCTTTGTGACCATGATCGGTTCATCACAGGGGTTAAGTTCCGGGTTTCACCCAAGTACAAATGGCGCTGTAGAACGGGCGAATGCTATGATAGAACGCTATTTACGGTGTTATGTCTCATATCAACAGACAGACTGGGCAGAACTACTCCCTTTCGCTGAGATAGCCTATAATAACGCAGTCCATGGAAGTACAGGGGTCACCCCCTTTCAGGCAGTCTCTGGGAAAGAATTTTCTGCCATACCAGAACTTGACATGCAATCCCAGGATTGGGTAGGCCCCGGTATGTGGGCCGCCCATATTGAGAGAGGATGGCCCCAGATAAAGGAGGCTTTAGAAAGGTCGACACGTATGCAAAAACACCAAGCGGACAAACGGAGAGCAGACCATAAACCATTCGCGGTTGGAGATAGGGTATACCTCTCCACCAAATACTTAAAAGTACGGACACCGAGTCGTAAATTGAGCCCTAAATACCTTGGCCCGTTTCCTATCATAAAGGTCATTAATCCAGTTACCGTAGAACTCAAATTACCGCCATTACTCGGCAAAGTCCACCCTGTTTTCCATAGTAGCCTACTGAAGCCGGTAGATACACTCCGAGAGCCATTAACTAAACCTGGGTCACTGGGGGATGATAGATATGAAGTAGAACAGGTTTTAGATTCAAAACTCAGCAGGGGAAAGCTAAAATACTTACTTAAATGGAAGGGGTATCCGTTCGAGGAGGCGTCCTGGGTAGCTGCCACTGACATAAGTGCTAGCCGCTTGCTCAACCAGTTTCATAGAAAATACCCCCATAAGCCAGGGCCCCAAAGTACAACATTGACACCGTGATGTGTGACTAACCTGTTTATTTGTGTGTTACAGGAAGGCCCCTGGTAGGGGGAGCCGCCTGTCGCAATCCCTGTGACACTTCACCTGATTGCCGGGATCAAAGACCCACTGAGACCACCGTGGGAGCTGCTACGGCTGGGGGGGGGGCTTGCGATGGGGCGCCGGACACTGTTGTTTCTTGATGTCACTGGTGATGGGGGGGTGTTAGCCTAAACGTAGGCGGCCGGTCACAGGGGTGGTCGGTGAAAGGGACTGCTTTCCTTTTTTGCTGTCAACGTTCCTAAGGGGCGGTGGCTCGGCAGCGCATGCGCAATGAATTCCAGAAGGGCGGTGGTATCCGTCCTTCTCTGGCGCGCTGTTTAAAAGGCGTTGGGAGGCAGCCGCTCCCAACGCCGACTTTGTGTATCTCCATACCGTCGGTTTGCCGTGCAGCGTAAAGGAGGTGTTGTGAATAAACTATTACAGCAAGAGGTGGTCGTGTGTGCTTCTTCGTGCCTTCCCACACCAACGCGCAACATGGTCCTGACACTGGAAGCAGGAATGATCCCGAGGGGTGGGGAAGCACTTGTTGATTGTTTGTATTCTGTATATTGTTATATATTATATACTATGATTCATGTATGTTATGTATGCTAATTTCTTTTTTTTTATATGTTAATAATAAAAAAATATGGAAAAAAAGAACTGTGGAGTAAATTTTATCTTCTTCTTGAGAATATTTTGAGTAATCCACCATATTTTTATCCAAAATGCCTTAATTTTTTTACATGTCCACCATATATGATAATAGGTTGGCATCATCACATTCACATCTCCAACACTTAGGTTGCACACTTGGATACATACAGGCTAGCTTTTTAGGATCCAGATGCCATCTATAAAACATTTTATAAAAATTCTCTCTCAAGTTTTGGGCTTGCGTGAACTTCACATTTCTAACCCATATTTTTTCCCACATTTCCATCATTATTGGTTCTTCAATATTTTGTGCCCACTTTATTATACAGTTCTTAACTAACTCCATTTCTGAATCTATTTCTACCAACGCATTATACAACCTTTTTATATGCATTTGACTTTGATCTCTAATCTGTTTTACCAAGTTCTCCTCATTTTGCAGAAAACCAATTTTCTGATCTTCTCTCCATCTAGCTTGCAACTGTACATATTGAAACCATGTTCGAATTGTCCTTTCTTCTCTTAGTTGATTCAAAGATTTTAATTGTAGTATACCTCTTTCCTTGTTAAGAAGCTCTTTATATGTAATCACATCCTGCCTTTGCTCTACACTTATATTCTCTATCGCATGTCTGGGTATTGCCCACAATGGTAACTTCTCGTTTAGTTTATACTTGTACTTTTTCCAGACACGCAATAGAGCATTCCCTAATATATGACTTTTAAAAGTCTTGTCCATTTTCTTATCATATAATAAATAAGCATGCCACCCGTAAACCAAATCATATCCCTCAATATTCAATATTCTTTCTTCTGTTAAATTCATCCAATCACTCATTGCTGATAGAACAGCTGCCTCATAATATAGTCTTAAGTTAGGCATTTTGAGACCTCTTTCACGTATATCCTGCATTATTTTTTGTTTTATTCTCGGTCTCTTCCCTGCCGAAACAAAATTATTAATACCCTTCTGCCATATCTTCAAATTCTCATCTTTTTAAAGTATCGGTATCATTTGAAAAAGAAACAAAACCTTAGGCAAAACATTCCTTTTTACTCCTGCTATTCTTCCTAACAAGGATAATTGTAATTTTTTCCAGTTTTCCATCTCTCTCTGTATTTTTTGCCACAATGGATCATAATTATACTTAAATAATTTCGCATTTGATGTCGTAATATAGACCCCTAAATACTTAACTTTTTTTACTATTTCAAATCCTGTTAGTCTTTCTAATTCTTCTTTTTGATTTATAGTCATATTTTTAGTTATTATCTTTGTTTTCCCTGCATTTATTTTAAATCCAGATACTTGTCCATATTGATTAATTATATCCATTAGACCTACAACCAACTGTAATGGTTGGGTTAAAGTAACAACCAAGTTGTCTGTGAATGCTCGTAATCTATAGTCATACTGCCTAATCTTAATTCCACTTATTTTGTCCGACCCATGTATCTTACTCAACAAAAATTCCAAAGTCAAAATAAACAATAATGGAGACAAAGGGCATCCTTGTCTTGTTCCTTTTTCTATATTAAAAGTATCTGTTAAACTACAATTAATTATTGTTTGCACTGTTTGTTTCTGATATATTGCCTTAATAGATTTTGTGAAATGTTCCCCAAACTGCATCTTTTCTATTATTTTCAATAAAAATTGCCAATTCAATCGATCAAATGCTTTCTCTGCATCAAGAAATATCAGCACTGCAGGGATTTGGTTGTTCTTCCCCAAATACTCCAATAGGTTAACAACTTGCCTTACATTACTCTTCATTTGTCTACCATTTATAAAACCAGTTTGATCATTATGAATCATTTGTTGCATGACTGTCATTAACTATTTGCTAATATTTTAGCAAAAATCTTGTAATCTGTATTTAAGAGTGATATGGGCCTATAATTTTTTGGCTGGGTGTGGTTTTTCTCCTCCTTTGGAATCAAAGAAATATAAGCTGTCCTCCAAGATGGGGGTACATCTCCTCCAGATTGTATATTAGTAAATAATTCTTTAAGTGGTCCCACCATTTCTAACTGCAAATGTTTATAATAAGCAGCTATCAAACCATCCGTCCCAGGAGCTTTACCCACTTTCAACTGCTTAATTGCAAACATAATCTCCTCATTGGTTGATTTAAACCCTCCCTTTGCTCTTTTGTAATTGTAGGAATATTCTCTTTCTGTAGATATCTACCTATATCTGTACCTTGAATTTTATCACCAGCATACAACCTCGTATAAAATTCTAAAAATGCTTTTTTAATCATATTTTGCTGATAAACCTCTTTACCTTTATATTCTATTTTCTCTATAGTCCGTGACTTTTGTTTTTTCCTTAACAAATATGCTAACTGCCTCCCTGGTTTATTAGCATTACAAAAAGTATTATGTTTAGCATATTGCAAATTAGTTGTGACTTGATCTGCCATTAACATATTAAATTGCCCTCGCAATAAATTAATTGCCTCTTTCATTTTCTTATCTGCTGGATTCAGTATCAAAGCTTGTTCTTTTTTTCTGATTTCCTCTTCTAAATCCTTCCTTTTTTCCCCCTGTTTGCGTCTATATTTATTATTCAAGTATATCAAAATGCCTCTCATATATGCTTTACTTGCATCCCATTTCCATATCCCATTTCCATAGATGTACCCTTATGCATATTTATAATAAAAAATTCTTTCATAAATTTTTTACATTCTTTTACATTTTCCTCATATCTAAACAGATTTTCATTTAACCTCCAAGACCTCTTAGATCCCCTTCCATATTCTAATTCCATCCAAACTGGACTATGGTCTGTTAAAACTCTTGGACAAATTTTCGTCTTCTTCACTCTGGAAAAGAAATCATTTGTAATTAATATAAAATCAATCTTTGAGAAAGATTGATGTCTATCAGAAAAAAAGGTAATGTCTTTTTCTTCGGGGTTTCTCTCTCGCCAGATATCTCTCAGTTCCATATCCTCCATCATTTCAAAAAATGATTTTGGCAATCTGGCACGCGTTGAAATGTTCTGCAAGAGCCCCTTCTTATATTTTTTAGTGTCCAAAACTCCATTCCAATCACCCAATAAAATACATGATTTATAGTCCCATTGTAATAACTTAGAATGTAAAAGCTTATAAAAAATTTTCTGTTGTTGGTTCGGTGCGTAGACTCCAATTAAAAGTATTTTTTCTCCTTTTATTAAAAGTTCAATTGTTATAAATCTTCCTTGATCATCTGCTTCAATTAATTTGGCAATTATATCTTTTTTTAGGTATATAACTATACCATTCTTCTTCTCAGGAGCAGATGCAACAAAATGTATACCTAACCTTGCATTTATTAAGTATTTTTGATCTTTACTTCTAATATGAGTCTCTTGTAAACAAATTACATCATTTTTAAATTGTTTCAAATAATGAAATATTTTTCTCCTCTTTTGTGGTGAATTTAGGCCATTGACATTCCAGGTCAAAAATCTAGTTGCCATTCTTGGCCCCCTGAAGCACTTGGAGCATCTGCTGGAAATCTCCATGCATTTTACTTTTTGACTTTGCTCCTCCCACTGCTTCTATTTTTGTAGTATCTTGAATAATTTGAAGTTGCTACACTCTTAATTCTTCTTGACGCTTGGCTGTCACTTGAGTCTGTCTTTGATCCTTAGGTTCTTCTATTTCCAAAGCTTGAACAGTAGTTGAAAATTGTATTAATTCTTCTTGAATAGTCAAATCACCCTTTTGGGCCTGTGCCAACAATTCTTTTTTCTCCCCCTTTCTTGCCCCCTCTATTTCCGTCTTCCTTCTAGCTTCCTGGGGCTGAGGGCATCCAGCCTTTAATACATTGGTATAGAAATCTCTTGCCTTCCACACTGAATTGAGACAGTATCTTTCTCCTGAATAATTCACCACTAGACCAGCTGAAACTTCCCATCTATACTGTATCTGACAGTATCTCAGTTCTTCCACCAGAAAGGGATAATCCTTTCTGGCTCTCAACATTTTGGGGGGAATTTCTTTCAGTGTTAAAACCTCCTGCCCCTGCACTTGAAGTTTATTTTTAAAAATGACTTGTAGGATTTCATTGCGTAGTCTCCTTGTTGTAAAATAAACTACAATGTCTCTTGGTAGATGTTTCTGTCTGGCCACCCATTAATTGACACGATAAATTTTGTCAATTTGCCATTCAAAATTTACTTTTTGATCTTCCATTATCTGTGCAAATGCTTCTGAAAAGATCTCTCTCAAATTCTCTTGTTTATATTCCTTGAGGCCTCTTATTCTCAGAGCAAATTCCATATCTCTATATTGTACCATTATCACATCCGCCTCTGCTTTTTCCATCTTGTCCTGGACCTCCCGCATTTTATTTTCCGAGTTCTCATTAGACTGCTTAAATTCTTCCACTTTTTCATCTATTGCTTCAATGTGTCCTGCCAATCCTTGTACTGCCATAATAATATCTTCTCTAATTTCTTGGTTTCATTTTTGTATAGTCTCTTTGACCTGAACTATCTCTTCAGCAACTTCTCGAGTTTGTTCCTGAAACACTGAAGCAATTTTTTTTTCTGTAACAGAGGCTTGTGTTTTGAGGGCTTCCTGCAACATTTCAAATGTTAATATTGTTGGTTCCATTGGATCAGAGAGAGATTGCAATCTGGATGTTTGAGCTGGCGAAGTCCCAGCACTTTGGGGGACAATAGCCTTAATTTGTTTTGAAGCCATTTTTAGTTTCCAATTTAAATTTAATCAGCTGCCAGAACAATAGATCCACCAAATCCAGAAATCAGTCTTTAAATAATATCAATCCTTTTTTTTAAAATCACTGCTGTAATCTTCTCCTTTTTTTAAAATACAAATCTCTGATTTTGATCAGGGGCTGCCAACTCTAAAAAAAACTTTCCTTTTTAACTTTCGCTTTCACGCCCCATTAAAGCTCAATCGCCATCTTGGTTTCACTTTCTCCCCTTAATAAGTCAGAAGGAAGTAATACTCATTTGGAGTTAAAGCTCAGGACTTGCAGATCTAATCTCTCCTGAGTTTGCTCAGCCTGCTTCTGAATGATGTTTATTCAAGCTGTTTGCAGGGGTGGTCGTGGCGCCTTCTTCTGCTTGAAGCAGAAACGTCCTGGATCCGGAGCTCTGTTGGGCTTCCAGGGAGCTCTCACCCTTCGAGCCCCAGAATTGCTCCTGCGGCTCCTTGGGGAGCTCTACTTACACCCGTCTGCTCTCTTCCTCCCCTTTTCCCGGGGAGAAAGTTTTCATGCCGCTAGACAACTGATTTGTGCTGTTCTAGCGGCTTTACGAGATCGCGGGGCTGGCGCTCAAGAAAAGAGCGTCCTCGGTGCCTGTGGTGCCACCGGAAGTCCCGTAATCAAAAAATTATATGGTTACTTATTAGAGGTAAAATTGGAAGAAGAACAAGTTAAAGAAACAATGATAGCATGGGGGGAAATTTTGGCTATGGGATTGATTTAGAGAAATGGCATAAATTGTGGTTGTAAAATTATAAAATGACAATGTCTACAGCATATAAGGAGAATTTGTATAAGATGTTTTACAGGTGGCATTTACCCCCGATGAGAATAGCCAGAATGTTCAAGAACAAATCGCAGAAATGTTGGAAATGTCATCAGACTCCTGGATCATATTACCATATGTGGTGGACATGTGCAGAAGCTAAAAGATATTGGACTAAAATCCACACATGGTTGGAAAAAAAAAGAAACACATACTTTAAACCAGAGATATTTTTATTAGGCATTTTACCACAAATGTATAGTAGAGAACTGAGATACTTGATTGTGAATGTTTTGACAGCGGCTAGAATTGTATTTACTAAAAATTGGAGAGGAGAGAAGATACCTACTGATGATGAAGTTATTAAGAAAATTATGGAATGTGCTGAAATGAGTAAATTGACATTTGAAATTAGAGAACAGGAAGATAAACAATATTATTTGATATGGGATTTGTTTTACCAATGGCTAGATAATAAAATATGGAGATGAAGTATGAAATATGAAATTAAGGTAATGACAAAATATATGAAATGTTTTCTTATGGGAATTAAGCCTTTGTTAAATAATTGTTAGATGAGAATAATAATATAAAGGGTTATATAAAGTTGTTAAATAAGAGAAATTAAATAATTTGTAATTTTGGATATGGGATTATGCACAAAAGAATTTTAACCAATCGACACTTTCTCTGTGATTGTACTGTATGATGGTGTTTTTATATTTAAATTTTTTAAAAAAATTTCAAAAAAAATAAATAGAATCATTTCCATGAGAGTAATGAAATATAGTTAGGAGAAATCTACATAGAAATATTTAACCATAGTAGACTTATAAAAGACATTTAGATGCTTATTAATGTAGGAAATATAAATTCATGATTAAGCCTAGGAGCTTAACCTCAAATTATTAACGAGATAGCAGGCTAAAAAATTGAACCTGGTAGACAGTAGAACACATTTTTACATAGTCCTTGATGTATAATTAAGAAGACACAGTCATTGATTTTCCTTTGAAGATTTTCAAATGGGTTCTTCTGCTGTATTTCTGGGCTATTTGCACATCACAATTAGACAGTTTATTTGGAGATGTATATTGGAAATGTCAAGTGTTTATTTTAAAGCAGAATCGAATGAACTGTTAAGGAAGATGAATGCTGCTTAGTCCAGGCCATTGCAATGTGCCCGATCAAAGATAAATGGTGCCCCCAAAAGCATATTATTTTTCCTTTGATTCAATATAGTAGCTCTAGGGTTAAGAGGTTAATTATATTGCCAGGCTTTTCCAGTATCTATTGCTCTAGGTCTTAAGATAAGATGGTTTCTTTTTCTAGAGGTCAAGCTGATGAGTTAACTTTGCCTTCTCATAGATTCAATGTTATTATAAGTTGATGGGAGTTTTTCAAATGTGTGTACAGTAAACTACTTTCCCCACAACTTTCATTTATATCTATAATTCAGTGGGGCTTTTCTGAAAATACTTTCGAAATTGCTAGAGGATCTGTTAACATATGTAGTGTAAATTTAGCAGGCAATCAATTGATCTGTCCCTTAGGTTATTTACACATTTTATTTACACATTTTGTTAGAATTTATATGAGCAAATCATAAAGAAAATATTTACCTGTGCTTAATTACTAATAAGTGCAATGCTCTTTTGATGATCCAAATATACTACACTGAAATGACTTAACCCTACATAATAAGGTTTAAACTTTAAAAGCTGTTAACATCTACTTTTATTAATATGTAATATATTTTATTAATATGTTATCAATAAATGTATTAACACATAAACAAATTATTGGATAGAATATAAAAAGAGCTAAACCTTAAAGCTATGTAATGTAATTGTAAACATATTTTCTCAGAAATAAGTAGCTCTGAATTGACTTTATGAATACTTCTAGATTAGTGTTTCTCAACATTGACAATTGAAGATGTGTGGACCTCAACTGCCAGGCTTCCACAAAACATTAGATGGGATCAAAAATTAGGTAGCATCTTATCAGTTTAAAGGTGCATCTTAATACAGTAATTTCTTCTCAGGTACCTAATTATCCAACCATGGTAATAAAAATGAAATACAAAATTAATCTTAGCACAGCTTAGTTATAATGCTGAACATTGTACCAACCCTTTATTTCTGTGAGCTGTTTTGGCTACTAAGGCAAATAGTGAGCATTAAATAAGAAGAGATCTCACATGTTCATGGGTCTGTTTGTCATCTGGTCTATGGTTAGTAAAACAAAGATGCTTTTTCAAAAGGAAACTGGAAAAGCCCCTTTGGGACAACCATGACTGGATGACTGAGAATCTCCATTGTCAATTAGTAAAATAAGTTAATATCTCTTAGATTTAATAGGCAAAAGCAACTTCCTTTCTTTCATTTGCTTCTCACTCTCTTTAAGAAGTAATTTAGGTAGAACTGAAGCTGTCTTAGCTTACATATTTCTTTGTAAAGCTGTATGTTACTTATAATATAATTAATGCTTGCCAGCATTCATTTACAATTGGACTAAGCTGATAATTTGCATTCATATTATAAGCATTTTACTTAAATATTTTTAAAATGTAAATTAGTGCAGTAGTTAATACATCAGCAGATACTGTAACTCCTGCTTAGGCGCAGAACTGGCTGGGTGACCTTGGGCAGTCATTTTCTCTCAGCCCAAGGAAGAAAGCAATGGCAAACCACAAGAAAAATTTGCCTCGTATTTAGCTCAAACTGTTGACTGCTTCAAAATTATCAATTTCTAGCTGCTATATGAGAACAAAGCAGCAAACATTGTCCTATACAACAGTACTCTTCCTGTTAACTTGAACTCTTTTCATCTTCTTTTCTTTGTTGTTTTAAGGGACTATAGGTGACTATAGGTATGTTTTATGTTTCTATGTAAACAGGCAGTATAAGACTACAAAATAAAGCTTATGCTAAGAATAGGTACAGGCATCCCAGGTTTGGCAGAAAAAGTGCAGAAATACAAAATAGGTAAGATCTGTGGTTTTTTTGGTTGAGCTTTTTTTTTTCCTTTTTGTCCCTTGGCAAATATTTACAACATGCTCTAGACCAGGGGTGTCAAATATGCAGCCTACTGGCTGGATCTGGCCCATGCAGGCCACGCCCTCCCCAGTCCCCCAAGGGCAAAAACAATTCTGATACATCACGATACAGCCCGTAAAATGCGATCAGTTTTTACACCTCTGCTCTAGACCATTTAAACCTTCAAAGACTAAGACTTAGGAAGAATGGATTTATCACATAGAGATTTTCATGGAAATATTTGTATAAAGGAAGTTCTGGAAAGACAAAGACTCTCCATAGGTGATGACAATTAATTCAATTTCTATCCCACTTTGAAGCTCAGGAAGGTAAGAATCCAAAAGCAAATGCTTATTGATACCAAGAAATTGAGAAGGGAGGTTGATATCTATCTATCTATCATCTATCTATCTATCTATCTATCTATCTATCTATCTATCTATCTATCTATCTATCATCTCTCTCTCTCTCCAGTATATATACATATGTCAAGTGCATACACACACACACATTAAACTATACTTACATACATATGTACATATTACTCAGTTTAAGTAATGGCATTTTGTCAATGCATCTGTGTCTTGACTTCAGTCTTCACTCCTGGTGATTGTCTGGATTACTCCCTGCGATTTTCTCAGTAAGTTTTTTTTTCTAAGTAGTTTACCAATGCCTTATTCCTGGGGTTGAGAGAGAATTATTAGTGCAAGTTGACTTCATGCTTATGTTTCTAGCTTGTTACTTCTAACCACTACACCAAACTGGCTTTCTTATATAGGATAGAACTGAAAAATAAAGTTATGGTGATTTTTCTTCTAATGCCTCTACACTGTCATATTAATATGCTCAAGCAAACAATGATTGTTTTGGAAAGCCTGAATTTGGATCAGATAATATCCAAGATACATGAATAGATTACCCTGATAGGAGCAGAAAAATACCATCCAGAAAATTAAAGGCCCCAAAGCCAGAGAAAAATCTTTATCTGAAAAAGTAGAACAGAAAGACAAAGGTTCTGCCCATCATTTTAGAGATACAAATGAAGTGGAAGCTAGACAAGAATGGAAATTTTTGTTTTCACGGGAGAAGAAATGGCCAAAGTGTGAAAAGGCTAAAGAAGGCAGAACTAAACCTCAAGGGAAGAAAATGATACATTCTAGGAAAGGGAAGCAGATGTTTTTACAGCTAGATCCATCAAAGGTGGTGTGGATCTGAACTCAATTTATCTGGATGGTAGAGCAATTGTATCAATGTTTAGGACTAAATATTTATTGCCCTTGCTGTGAGCTGTGAAGGACAGATCACACTACTGAATGGAAAGCAAATATATTTGCAAGGGATGAGAGAAACTTAATGAAATGCAGTATCAATGATGAAGAGATAATTACTTTGTATGTTAAGGATGTTAAGTATTCTAGAGATTGGGACTTCAATTTACTAAGTGTTAATTATATGATAAAAAAGACATAGCATTGAATTTGTTGATCTTTCTTTTTTTGTAACAAGAAAGATGGAAGTCTGTTGTTCGAACAAACTTTGTTTGAATGTGGACTTTTTAGAGTGGAATCTCCAGAGAGCTGTGAATTCTCTGATAAGAGAAAACCACCTGCGCTTGTAACCCCAGCAAATACAGAAGAAAAAAATTGCACTAAATCTTGGGAAATGGCATAGAAAACAAGAAAATCAAAGCACAGAGCAAATCAAGTTAAAAAGGGAAGAACTGCCCATAATTGCAAATGTGCTATCAATTCTGTCTTGTCTATTTACATGGTGAATGTGCTCAGGAATCACACAGAAAAATTATTGAAAGGATAGAAAATATAGAAATGCAGCACAAGAGAAATATTTAGTGGGTGGGGAAAAAATCCAAATTGGCTTCTGTTCCCTTCCCCTTGAGTCAAATGAATGAAATAACATTTTTCAATGTTCTTGGATGTAGTGTCTCAATTTTGCTGCTTATGTCTGATATGGTATTAGGATGAACTGTTCAACAAATTCAGACAGTTTGTGGTTATGTGGAAAATAAATTTGAAAGAAAGCCACAGGTTTTATATTCTGATAATGAAGCAGTATTTGTGAATGGACAGATGTTCATTTAAAGGAAATTTGGATTATTGAGCGATCTGTTCACTTTACAAAGAACAAAATGGATCTGTAGAAAAAAAGAACTGTTCCAGAGAATTGTATTCACTCTGGATAAAGGTTGGTGGGAGAAACTAATACAACAGCTCACTACTTTCAAAACAGGCAGCTAAAATCATAGAAAGAACTCTTTATGAATAGCAGTTTAACAGAAAACCTAATTTAAATCACATTTGAATCAAGCTTTTATATTCCCATGGTGAAAGAAACAGGTATGTAGAATTGACCATGATTGGATATTCATTTGGCATAAAGGTATACAGAAATGGACTGCAAAAAATTAAAATAATTTTTAAGCTTTATTTCAAGAGACACCAAGGGGAGCTGATAAAAAAGAATCAAGATCTGAACCCAGCAAATCACTAACAGACAATGCTACCACAGTTGTTCCCTATCTCTGTTTCAAAATGGCATTATAGGCACTATCCAAGGTAATGCAGGCCAAGCAGAAAGTCAAATCATGTTCTTTCTTAGGTATTAATACTACATTAGCCTTTATACCACTCTAACATGTTTCCCTTCTTTAAAAGAGTCATGGTGGTGCAGTGGTTAGAATGCAGTATTGTAGAATGGCTCTGCTCACTGTCAGGAGTTTGATCTTGATCAGCTCAATATGGTCTCAGCCTTTCTGAGATCCTTCTGAGGTTGGTAAAATAGCAATAGCAACAGTAACAGCAACAGCAACAGCAACAGCAATAACAATAGCACTTAGATTTATATACTGCTTTATATTGCTTTACAGCAGGGACCCCCAATCCCTAGGCCACAGATCATCACCAGTCTATGGCTTACCAGGAACCAGGTCATACAAAAGCTAGCGAAGCCCCATCCATGGATGTGCGGGATGCTGGCAGTGCATAAAACCATGTCCCCTCAGTTCATGAAAAAACCACCCTCCACAGAACAAGTCCCTAATGCCCAAAAGATTGGTAGCTGCTGCTTTACAGCCCTCTCTAAGCAGTTACAGAATCAGCATATTGCCCCCAACAATCTGGGTCCTCTATTTTACCAACCTTGGAAGGATTGACCCAGATTGTTGAGGGCAGTGTGCTGGCTGTGTAAATCACTTAGAGAGAGTTGTAAAGCAAGAGGAACCGGAAGCGTCACAACGATACTGGCTGGAAAATAGTGAAACAGGCAAGTTCCTCGAAGGGTTGGAGGCAGCTCTTTGATCCAGTAGCGGGGGTGGCGGCCATTAAAATGACTGCTCTAAGTTGGGGCAACCCGACTAAGATTTGTGCAGGAGCGATGTTTGAATGGAATATTGTTACTGGAGGAATGATTTGGCCAATTTAAAGGTAAAAAGGAATTCTTTAGAAAAAGCTTGAAAGAGGTCCCAGCATGAAATGAGCAGCTAATTGGCACTTTGGAATGTTAATTGGAGGGAAAAGAACAAAGAGGAAGTTAAAAGACTAAAGCCCCAAAAAGAAAACTTTCTACCTGGACATAAAATTGAATTTGGAGAAATTAGAAATAACACAAGAAAAAGAAAACTGAGAGAAAGCATTTTTTAACAATAAAAGGACAATAAATTGAAGAGAAAGTATTTTCGATGTGGATTTAAAAATGCCTGGGGATTTGTGAACTGGAGAGAGAAAGAAGCACCACAATGAACCCTTTAAACATTGAAGAAGTACTTATTTAAACAGCTGGATCCCAACCTTGAAAGAGAAAAAGAACAAAGCCTTAAACTGAAATGATTTAGATAAATATTTGAATTGGATACTATTTGGAAATTTTAAAAAAGAGAGACACTATATGGACTTGAATTTTAACTACATATAAATTAAAATAAAAATTTCTTTGAATTGACAATATGGAACATTGGGAATATGAGGAATTAATGGAAATGTTTAAAAAAGTGTGTGAAGCATTTAAGGGTGATAAAGAAGCGGAAATCTGGTTAGAATACAAAAAAAAAGGAAAAAGAGAATATAAATGTGAAGCAAGAACATAATGTTGAAAGGAAAATAATTGAAGATTACACTGAGATTGACCGTGAAAAACAAAATGTAGATAGCGGGGAATATCACCCAAAAAAGAAAGGAAGAGAAGGAAATGGGAAAAGACTGAGGGGGAGAATTAAAAGGGTAACAATTTTAAAAATGAGAGAAAGTATTCAGAAGAAAAGATACAATAAATATAAAAAGAAAAAGAGGAAAATAAGAGAAAGGGAGAAAGGGAGAAAAATATTAAGAAGTGGAATTTTGGAGAGACCAAAAGAAAATGGGTAAAAGGGGAAGAAGAATAATGAAGAGAAGGAAGGGAAATAAAACATTTATTAGTTGATTTAAGGGAAATGTATTAATAGTAGAAATTATATGTAAGAAGTAAACAAAAAGTATATTGTTTATTGTAAAATGGATCAGCAGGTGTAATATGAAATGTAGATTGGTTTAAATGTGAAAATAACTGAAATTAAGATATAAAATTGAAAGGCTAGTAAATGAGGAAAATAATTAATGGATGTTGGAATAAGAAATTAGGAACTAAGGAAAATAAGAGGTGGAAGGTTAATTAAGTTAAAAGGTTTCAGTGTAAAAATGGAATGAGTTGAAATACATTGTTAATAATTAAAAAATGTAATGGGGACTTTGAAAAATATAGTTAATAAGTGTGTGTGTGTGTGTGGGGGGAATCGGGGTTGCCCAGATACCATTGTGGGAAATATTGAATTGAAAATGAATACAACAATGGAAAGAGAATGGAAGGAGGAGTAGAGGGAAGAAGGAGAAGAGAGGAAGGAGAGAGAGGAATAGTGAAAGGGAAAAGGAGAGGAAAAAAGGGAGGGGAAATAAGAGTAGGAGAGAAGGTTAGAAAGGGAGGAAGGAATAGAGGAGGGGGGAAGGAAGGGGAAGTAGAGAAGCAGTAGGAGAGGAGGAAAGAGGAAAGTAGAAAGGGATAGAAGAAAGGAGGGAAGAGAAAGGGAGGAGAGGAGAAGAATTGTTGTAAAACAAGGGAGATGATGGTAGAAAGGCAACCCCGAGAAAGCAAATTTATTAGGATGAAGAATGAATTAATATGAAAGTTAAAAGGGAATATCTATGATTAGCAATGGATAAGATAAGATAACTAATTGAAATAATGTTAAGAAACTAGGATTTGAGGGCAGAGGGTGATGCTGTTTATATAATAAGTATAGAAGTGTTAAGATAAGATAAAAAAGTATTAAAAATATTTTGGCAAAAATGGTAACTATGTAAAATGAAATTAGATATGATAAATTATATAAGATATGATATGGTCAATACTCTGTTCATAAAATGTGTGTGTGTGAAAGAAAAAAATCAATAAAACTTGATTTAAAAAAGCACAATTAAGTGGTTTATAATTCTAAGTGATATTGTTATATTAAAATAGAATTCATCATATTTTGTAACTGTTCTCAATTTTAATTATTTTATATTATCTTTTTTATTATTTGTAAGCCTCCCATAGTTACCTTACTGATGGAATGGGTGGCTTATCAATTAAACAAACAAATAAATATATTTACAATTCAGTTACTCCTAAAATTCATAGTAAAGAGTTTCCAAAGCTAACAAAGGGATTCCTCATCTCAGTTCCTAAAATATGGGGAGAAATGGATTGGTATGGTGTGTTTACTTTTCTTCATAGTAATGTAGATGAAGCGGGATCTGATAGATGACCACTGGATAACTTTCTATTCTAAAAGCAGGAAATGGATCCGGTTGGAAAAAGTACAAAGTCAGCCAAAATCCTTTCGATACCTTTAGGAGGCCTCTAAGTTGTCAGAAGATAGGAACATTGTAATGACATACAGCTTTAAGGTTGGTAAGGTCAAGGGTATACATATGAGCTAGAAGTCGTTTATCAACAGAAGATAATTTGAATCTATGCTCCAGTAATTTACAGAAGAATTATGATTGTTTGGCAAGAATGATGTAAAACTTTAGTAATTAGGAAATGTCAATTAAATATAACAAATGTATATGACCATATAAACTGCTGAGTTAACAGAATCCTTTGTTTGAAAATGTATAAAACTGTGGTCTCAGAATCATAAAGTTGTTCAGATTTTTTAGGTACACATACTTCTCTGAACCTATTGCGCAATAAACTGGCTCTGGCTGACCCAAAGGGATGTCTCTTATATTCTTTCTTCCATAACAATTTTGGCACCGCAGATGGGACTGTGAGAGGCAGAGATTATTGTCTACCTAGGCGTGCTGCCCTGGCGAGAGGCAACATCTTCCCAATGAAAGTTCACCAGCCGGCAATCCAGACTCCATTGAGGTCTAAAGAATTTTTTCGGTGAGAAGATTGCCGTATGCTCGCTGGAGATGCAGTTCAGCCAAGGACCCACAAGAGGGCAGACCAGACTCAGAAATCTCCGCAGATGGCCATGAAGAACGCCTGAAGGCAAATATAAATGTAAACAGGGGAAACCTGCCTATTTTGAGGCAGAAGAGGGGATCTGATCAATCTCCTAGGAGAAAAAAGTGGCGTCTTTTAATTCTCCTAGTTAGGCTGTGTGGGGTGGTTAAACCAGTGCAGTTCCTGATGGTGACTGTCGAGTGTCCAGCGCCCCAGGTCCAGTGGTGGGATTCTGCCAGTTCTAGGGGGTTTGGCCGAACCCTTTGTTAAATTGCTGGCTCACCCCGCCCCTTGCCCTGTCCCTCCACACCACTATTTATTGCCAATAAATAATGGTGGGGCGGGCAAGCGAGCCAGCAATTTAACAAAAGGTTCGGTGTTTTTTTGTAATTTATTGGCCTCACAGCACACCAAACCATTTGTTAAATTGCTGGCTCGCCCGCCCGCCCCTCACCCCGCCCCACCACTATTTATTGGCCTCGCTCGCTGTGTTGTGAGCGAGGCCAATTTAGTTGCGAACTAAAGCTTGCCTTAGTGACACACCAAACCACTGGCCACACCCCCGAACCGGTTCCCGCTCACTCACCCTACCTGCCTGATGTTCGCCCACCCCGCCCAGCCACTACTTGCAGAATCTACCCCCGTACTTCTTCTCACTGCTGCTGGCAAAGGTAAGGCCGAAGGGCCCAGGTGGCCGGGGGAGGGAGAGCTGGTGGAGGGGTGATACCAGCAGCAGGTTGTGGACCGATGCGTGCAGGGAGGGAGGGGAGCATGCGGGAGATCATGGCACCGGAGCCGTTCCCATGCATTTCCCCCAGCCGGCCTGGCACGCAGGAGATCCTAGCTGCAGTTTACTCGTGAGCAACATTGACTGGGAGAGGCAGGGAGAAAGGCCAATAGTGCTCACGAGTAAACTGAGGCTCCTAACGGGGTCGAGCCTCCCTGCCCACAACATCTTCACCTGAGGGCATCGCTGGCAGCCGCTTTCTGCACCTCCCGTCCCCTGCTCTTCCCACTGTTGCTCAGCCTTCTCGATGCATGAGGAACTGCCTGCGAGCTTCTGGCACCCTCTAATCTGCAGTTTACTCATGAGCATAGTGCTCATGAGTAAACTGCAGATTACAGGAAGCTGGCAGATCACTGGCTTACTCGCTCTGCTGCTCGCCTGGCAGTGTGCAGACTGTCAGCTCCAGGTCATCTCTCAGCTGTTGTGTGCAGGGAAATACCTTGCAAAGTAAAGGAAAACTTCTCCTGAGTGTGAGAAGTTAATTGCCTCGCACTCCCTGCACTCAATGGCTGAGAGATGACCCAGAGCTGCCACTCTCCGGTAAAATGCGCGTCTCGCAATGGGGTGCAATTTGGGGTGGCAGGTGGGGCAGGGGATGGGGGGGAGCTCAGCAAGCTTTGCTTTGCTCCCCTCTCCCTGCCGCTCAGTGGCGTTGCGTGCAGCCGCTGCACTGGGAATGATAGGGGCAGCAGCAGCAGCCCTCTCCTGTCTTTCTCCAGCTGGGCAGGGAAAAAAGGAGGGGGACTTCACAAACAAAAGAGAACCATGCTCACGAGTAAACTGCAGATTAGAGGCAGCCAGCAGCTTGCAGGCAGCGAAAGAAACCACTTTGGCTCCGGTGCCAAAAGAAATTGGTGGGGAGAAAAAGAGGGAGGGTAGGAACAGGGGAAGGGCAGTTTTTTCATTGTTTTAACTCCGTAGCAATATCCTTTCCAGCTACTGCTTTCCTTGCTCAG
Source organism: Pantherophis guttatus (assembly GCF_059756535.1). Taxonomy (NCBI): domain Eukaryota; kingdom Metazoa; phylum Chordata; class Lepidosauria; order Squamata; family Colubridae; genus Pantherophis; species Pantherophis guttatus. Next base: position 105,984,096 of record NC_142066.1, read on the forward strand.
CAGCAGAGCTTTCTTTCTTTTATTAAGGTTAGACCCCGTCTTCCCGGGAGAGAGAAGAGCGGGGGCAGGGAGAAAAAAAAGGCAGCGTGGGATGGTGGGTGGTGGGAGTGGCGGTCTTCTTAATCCCGGCTGGATGCTGCTTCCTTGGGTCCCCTCAACTTTTCAGTCCCAGAAAGCAGCTGAAAAATGCCTCCTGTTTCCATTTTCTGTCCTTGCCTCCTTCCTGTTTTTATTTGGTTTTTCCCTCCCACCCTGAAAGTTTCAAGCAAAAGAGGGGGGGGAGTCTTAATGCCTGGTTAAAATGGGTAGTACTTCCATTTAAAGAAGAAAAGCATAGCTCAGATTATTGCTATGATTTTTTGCTCCTATATTCTGTTGTTTAGGTATAAATTTTGTTAATGTAGAAATTTTACTTACAGCCTATTAAACAATGGAGCTAGCTGTCTGCCTGCAATCATGTGTATCTATTAGGAGTAATTCTCATTGAAAGAGAGTAGCCTTACTGCCAAGTAAACATGTATAGGCTTTACATTCAGAGATAGGGTATCGATTAGTATGAGGTGTATTAGAGAAAGAAATGAGAACTTCTGTAACAACAGATACTTTGTGCCAAGACCAGGTGTGTGTGTGTGTGTGTGAGTGTGAGTAAGTGAGTAAGAGAGACAGAAAGAGATAGACAGACAGAAAGAAAGAAAGGGAAGGAGAGAGAGATAGAAGAGAAAGAAAGAGGAAGGAAGGGAGAGAGAGAGAAAAAAACTCAAAAAAACTGCTATTACTTTTAATTGTTCCATTATTTATCATGTATTAATATTTTACTCTGTCCCTACACCTAGAGTGATTTTACTGCCTTTCTTTTGCCCAGAGCTACCACATATTTTTCAGGGATTTACATGTATTCAATGACTATAGTCCAGAGCATAAGTATGTGAGTGTTTATTTGTACATCAGGTTGCATAAGTCCATCTTAATATGCTATTCCTGGTATGTGATGTTTTGTATACATACAGAGAAAGAAGCACTCTTATGATCTTTGCCTTTTAGGCTAGCTGTCAAACATCAGCCATAATACTAATGACTGTTCTGAACAATATGCAGGTTACATATTGTAACACACAATATCGCTATTTTATATGTGAAATTATGACTGAAATATTTCTGCACCTATATTGGTTCACACTGTCAGGAAGTTTCTTTACAACCAACAAGGAATGCTTATTTTCTGAAATCATGTACATTCCAGTTTTTTCCCCTTCTGGGCTCAATGTGGGCTTAAAATGAGCACAGGACCACAGCCAAGTAAACATATATAATAACAGTACTAACAATCATTAGGTGGAGTAGCCATTTTAGATTATTTATGTTGGGTATTAGGGAAGTACCCAACAGGCTACCTGGACAATGCACAGCTGATTCTGTAGCTCTTAAATCAATCTCCTGAATTTAAAATATTATATAGGCACTAGTCTAAAGAAAGATTCCACTATCAGTCCAGTGTGATATTGCAATCTCACATGTGTCAGTTCTACAACAGAACTATTCACAACAGATATTTATTTGAAGCAAGTCCCATTGACTACATGGGAAGGTGCATATTCCCAGGTAATTAAGAAATGACTGGGTGCTTAGGTTGAATGTTTAAGGTTGCAAACCCCTGACCTACCCCATCCCATTGCTTCACCTTGCAGCCAGCCCTGTAGGCCTGCGCCCGCCTCCCACCTGGGCCCCTACCAGGGTGGCCTACCTACCCCAGTTGTATCACTTTGCCCTGCAGCTGGCCCGAACACCCGCCTCGGACTGCCTCCGCCTGCTTCAGCAGGTCATTTTTATTTAATTAATTTAATTAAGAATGCTACAATGGGCATAAATGATGACAGGTCAAAAGTGCGAGGACCGGTCAGAAACCACTTTTTTCAGCCCTCTGGGTAGTCCCTATGTGCATAGGGACTACTCCGAGGGCTGAAAAAGTTATTTTTGACCAGTCCTCGCACTTTTGACCGGTCCTCGCACTTATGACTGTCCTCACATTTTACATTTTGCGCCCTATCTTTTCACCGTGGTGAAGAGAGATAGTTGTGAAATGAGTGACACAGTTGTTAAGAATGCTGCAACGGGCATAAATGTGAGGACGGACATAAGTGCGAGGACCAGTCAAAAGTGCGAGGACCTGTCAGAAATCACTTTTTTCAGCCCTCTGGGTAGTCCCTTTGTGCATATGGACTACTCAGAGGGCTGAAAAAGTTATTTTTTTTTTATTGCAAAAGTTTTACAATTACATTTTCACCCCTTTTTCCCCCCCACCTCCCCCCCAGACTTCCCAACCTCCCTAACCCTCCCTAACCCTCCCCTCCCCCCAGACTTCCCTATAATATACTCATACTCATAAAAAACCCTTAATATAACACTTATATATAAACTTGAACCCCTCCCTCCCCTGTATAATTTTTCTCTTTACCTCCTTACATTAAAATATTTCCAATACATTATTTTCAAATAAAAGCTATTTGATACTTTCTAGTTTGATATTTGTTCTTAACATATTCTATCCACCTTTTCCATTCCCATTCATAAGTCTCTTGTGAACAATCTTTTAAATATGCTGAAATCTTCGCCATCTCTGCAAAACTGGCCATCTTCAAAGTCCATTCCTCGATAGTGGGCAAAGCTTCATTCTTCCAGTATTTACCTATCAACAATCTTGCTGCTGTTATCATATACAATATCAATTTTGTTTCACCCAATGTAAAACCCTTAACTATACCCAATAAAAACAGTTGTGGAGAAAATTGAATTTTTTTCTTCAAAACATTCTGCATGACCCACCAAATTTTTATCCAAAAAGCCTTAACTTTCCTACAGGTCCACCAAACATGATAATACGTAGCATCCAAACATTCACATCTCCAACATTTTGGCTGAACATTAGGGTACATACATGACAACTTTTTGGGATCTAAATGCCATCTATAAAACATTTTATAGAAATTTTCCCTCAGGTTCTGCGACTGTGTAAATTTAACATTCTGAACCCAAATTTTTTCCCATGTTTCCAACATCACTGGTTCTTCAAAATTTTGTGCCCACTTAATCATACAGTCTTTAACTAATTCGGTTTCTGAGTCCCTTTCTAGCAAAACATTATAAAGCCTTTTGATATGCATTGGACCTTTCTCTCTTATATGTCTAACCAATTCTTCCTCATGCAACATAATGCCAGTTTTTTGGTCCTCTTTCCATCTCAATTGTAATTGATTATATTGTAACCAAGTTAAATTAATCCCTTCGTCCAACAGTGTCTGCAATGTCTTCAGCTGCCATCTGCCCGCATCTGTAAAAAGAACCTCTTTGTATAACCCCCCCCCCCGAGTGACATTATATTTGTATTCCACAAAGTATGACCAAGATCCAACCATAGCGGTATTTTATAATCCCATTTGAGTCGATGCTTCTTCCAAACTCTCATCAAAGAGTCCCTAAGTATATGACTTTTAAATACTTTATCAACTTTGTCATCATAAAATAAGTAAGCATGCCATCCAAATTCAAGATCAAAACTTTCTGCATTCAATATTCCAGCCTTTTTACTTCCAAACCAATCACTTGTTAAAGTTAAAGCTGCTGCATCATAATATAGCTGTAGGTTTGGAAGTTTAAGACCTCCTCTTTCTGGAACATCTTGCATAATTTTCAATTTCACTCTCGGCTTCTTCTCGTTCCAGACGAACTTATTCACTCCAGATTGCCAAACTTTCAATTGTTTATCACTTTTAAGCACCGGAATCATTTGAAACAAAAAAAGAAATCTTGGCAAAATATTCATCTTAACTGCTGCTATTCTTCCAAGTAGAGACAGCTGCAGTTTTTTCCAAGTCTCCATATCTTTCTGCACCTCTCGCCACAACACCTCATAGTTATTTTGAAACAATTTCATGTTTGATTCTGCAACCTGAACTCCTAGATATTTTACCTTAGGTACAGTCTCAAAACCTGCCCTCCTTTCAAGCTCATGTTTACGATCTTGTGTCATGTTTTTAGCTATCATTTTAGTCTTTTTTGGATTCAATCTAAAACCTGAAACTTTACCATAGTCTTGTATAATGTCCTTCATCAAGATTATTGATTCCATTGGTTGTGATAGGGTAACAACCAGATCATCTGCAAATGCCTTTATTCTGTAATCCTCTTGCCTAATCTTTATACCTTTCAAGATATTAGAGTCCCGTATTGTATTTAGCAAGACTTCTAGTGTTAAAATAAATAAAAGTGGGGACAACGGACATCCCTGTCTTGTTCCTTTTTCAATTTTAAACTCTGTTGTCAGACTTCCATTAATAATGATCTGTGCCTTTTGCTCTTGATAAATTGCTGAAATCGCCTGTATAAATTGATCCCCAAAGTCCATCTTTTTTAAAGTCTTTAGTAGAAAATTCCAATCCACTCTATCAAAGGCCTTCTCTGCGTCCAAAAAGACCAGCACTGCAGGAATCTGTTTATTCTTCTCAAGATATTCCAATAAATCTATTACTTGCCTTACATTGTCCTTCATGTATCTGCCCTCGATAAATCCCGCTTGATCATCATGAATCACCTTTTGAATTACTGGCATCAACCTGTTGGCTAGTACTTTCGCAAAGATTTTATAATCTGTATTCAAAAGAGATATTGGTCTATAGTTCTCTGGTTTTTTAGGACCGATTTGTTCTTTTGGTATCAAAGATATGTAAGCTGTTGTCCATGATGGGGGTATTTTACCCCCTTGCTGAATATTGCAAAATAAATCTCTATGTTGTTCCACCATTTCAGCTTGCAAAGTTTTGTAATACACTGCGGTCAAACCATCCGTGCCAGGAGCTTTGGCTGTTTTTAACTGTTTAATTGCTACTATTATCTCCTCCTCTGTTATAGGATAATTCATTCTTTCCTTTTGTTGATCAGTAATTTTTGTAACTCTTTTATCGTTTAAGTATTTTTCTATAAGTTCATTCTGCACCTCCTCTTTAGCATATAATTTAGTATAATAGTCCACAAAAGCTTCTTTAATTAATTTTTGTTGAAAGATTTCTTTCCCTCCAATATCAATACTATCAATAGTCCGTATACTTTGTTTTTTCCTCAATGTGTAAGCCAACCATCTGCCCGGTTTATTAGCGTTACAAAATGTGTTATGCTTCACATATTGTAAGTTTGTTGCAACTTGTTCCGCCATAAGCATTTGAAATTGGTCTTTCAAAAGTTTTATAGCACTACGTATTCTTTCATCTGTTGGATTTTTAATAAGTAACTGTTCTTTATTCTTTATTTCTATTTCCAGTTCAGATCTTTTCTTTTGTCAGAACAGTCTATGTTTAGAGTTCATGTAGATAAGTACCCCTCTCATATAAGCTTTACTTGCGTCCCAAACAATTTCAATTGGGGTACCTTTATTCAAATTTATTTCAAAAACTTCTTTCAAATGCTTTTTAAGTTCTGTTGTATTTTTTTCATATCTAAACAAATTCTCATTTAATCTCCAAGAACGTCTCTCAACCTTGTCCATCTCAATTTCTATCCATACTGGGCTATGGTCAGTCAAAGTTCTTGGAAAAATCTTTGTTCTTTTTGTCTTAACAAGTAAATCATCTGTCAACAAAATAAAGTCAATCCTAGAGAAGGATCTGTGTCTGTCAGAAAAAAAAGTATAGTCCAATTCTTTTGGATTATGTATTCTCCAAACATCTTTTAGTTCCATATCTTCTTTCATGTCAAAAAAGGTCTGTGGTAATCTGATCCTAGACTTTGCCAAACTCTTTTTATCTAATTTAGAGTCGATTACTCCATTCCAGTCTCCCATAATTAAAATAGATCTGTAATCCCATTGCAATATTTTAGTATGTAACATCTTATAGAAATAGTCCTGTTGTTGATTGGGAGCATAAATTCCAATCAGAAGAATTTGGCCATTTGCTGTAGGCAATTCAATTGCTACAAACCTACCATCTTCATCTGTTTCTATAACTTTAGCTGTTAACTTTTTATTTACATAAATAACCACACCATTCTTTTTTTGCGAAGTTGAAGATATAAAATGTGTTCCTAGTTTGGAGTTTATCAAATATTTTTGATCTTGAGTTGTAATATGCATTTCTTGTAAACAAATTATATCATTATTAAATTGTTTCAAATATGTAAATAATTTCTTCCTTTTCTGTGCTGAATTCAACCCATTAACATTCCAAGATAAACACTTAAACATCATCACCCTCTTTCTGGAGCAAAGAGCAAAATAATTGAAGGTCATCCGAAAGCTTCGATCTCGCTCCCCCCATGGCTCCAGTCTCTTGTGCAGTACTCTTAACTGCCTCCTTGTCTTGTCTTTCCTGTTGTTGTTGTTGCTTTTGTTTAAGTAACTTAGATTGAGCTCGAGTTATACGTTGATCCTTAACTTCAATCATCCGAACCGGGTCCAAGATTGGAGAAGATTCCAGCAAGGGCTCATCCAGAAAACCTCCTTCTGCACCTTGCACTTCCTCTAATTCCTGCTTAGACTGTTCTTGCAATTCTCGTTGAGGTTGCTTCTCTTCACTCTCTTTAATCTCCAAAACTGTAGATGTACATGGAGATGGTGTTCTTTCCTTAAGAATAGTAGTATAGAAGTGCTGTGCCTTCTCCACGGTATTCAAACGGTATCTTTCTCCCTTGTATCTGAAAATTATGCCAACTGGTGCGTCCCACCGGAAAGGTATCTGTAAATTTTGCAATTCCTTAACAAGAAAGCCAAATTCTTTTCTAACTTTCAGCATTTTAGGAGGCAATTCTTTATAAATTCCAATTCGTGAGCCCCCCACTTGTACAGAAGTGTAAAAGGATTTTTGCAGGATATCGTTTCTTATTTCTCTATCTGTAAAATATATGACCACATCTCTAGGTAATTGTCTTTGTCTGGCCACCCAGGAGTTCACTCTGTAAATTTTGTCTATTTTGTGAAAAACCACATCAGGATTAACTTGTAGAATCTTGGCCAGGGCCTCAGAACAAACTTGTCTCAAATCCTGTCTTTCCTCCTCTCGAATTCCTCGAAGCCGTATAGCAAACTCCATTGCCCTGAATTGTATCATGACAATCTCGTTTTCAACTCTTTGCATTTTATTGTCAACATCAGCAATTTTATAATCATTGTCTTTCATCTTAACATTAACTTCTGATTTAAGTTCTTCAACTTTAAAATCAACTTTCCCAATAAATTCTGCCAGGCCAGATGCCACTTCTGATATTTTTTTGGTCACCTTGTTTTGGTTCTGTTTCACCATATCTTTAACTTCATTAATTTCCTGCATAAATTCCTGATGTGATTTTTGAAGTTTATCATCTATCTCCTGTTGAGATTTTTGAAATTTATCATCCGAAGTTTTAGAAATAAATTCTTTTAAATCTCCCACATCAAATTCTTTTTTCTGAGTCTGTAGCTGTTGAGCAGGGGGAAGCTGCGTTTCATGTTTGTGTGTGGGGGATCCCCCCCCTGTTGCCTTCCCTTCCTGCTTCTTTGAAGCCATCCTGCCACGTGATCTAGTTTTTCTAAAGAGGGAAGTTCCTTTTCCTTTCCCTCCTGCACAAAGACTTCTAAAAAAGTCCCCCAGATTTGATCAAATAAAGGTTGAAGTAAAGCAAAGTCAAGTATTGAAAAGGGAGAAATTTTCCACTTGTTTCTCTTATTACAAACAAGGCAACTTTGTAGCAACTTGGAAACTTTGTAACAAAGCAAGATAACTTCACCAATCCACACTCGCTGGCTCGTTAACTCTAAGGCTGAGCGCCATGTTTTTTCAAAGCACTTTCACTCATTCGCATTTTTCTCAGATTAAAAAGTCAACAAAGCGCTAATACTTGCGTTTCCAAGTTTCAGGATTCAGGTAATTTCGCTGTTTATTAAAGCTGGTTCTTTTCGCTTTGAGTTTCCTGCAGCCGGCTTGTTCTGCAAAAACAGAATCGTCCCACGTCGCCCGGAGTTTCAGCAGGTTGGGAGGGAGCCACGCCTGTTCTCTCCCCAGAAACTTCCCTGGGGGGTTACAGGGGCTCGACCTGTGCCCTGCGATCTCTACTTCCTCAATCCTGTGGATTTTGAAGTTTTCGAGCCGCTTCTTCGTCTCAAAGCGGCTCTACAGGCGGCGGGGCTGGCGGAGCTTCAAAAGGCGCCGCCGTCGCCGAAGACAGGGAAACCGGAAGTCTGAAAAAGTTATTTTTGACAGGTCCTCACTTTTGACCAATCCTTGCACTTATGACTGTCCTCACATTTTACGTTTTGTGCCCTATCTTCTCACTGTGGTGAAGAGAACTAATTGTGAAATGACTGACACGGTTGTTAAGAATGCTGCGATGGGCAGAAATGTGAGGATGGTCATAATTGTGAGGACCAGTCAAAAGTGCGAGGACCAGTCAGAAATGACTTTTTTCAGCCATCTGAGTAGTCCCTATGCCACTGTTGGCTAACCTTTTTGCCATCGCTGCCAAGAAGGGGGGGGCGGTCGCATGCACGCGTGCCCACCCATAATTCAATGCGTCCCAATCCCCCCGTGCATGTGCATGCGACCCCCCCAGCACTCCCCCCATAGGCCCATTTTTTGCCCTCCCCAGGCTCCAGAGGCTTTTTTGGAGCCTGGGGAGGGTGAAAACAGCCTTCCCTACCCCTCCGAAGGCTGGAAATGGCCCATTTCCTGACTTCCAGTGGGCCGGAAGACCCGAAAATCAGCTGGTTGGCACACACATGCATGCTGGAGCTGAGCTAGGGCAACACTCACGTGCCCACAGATATGGCTCCACATGCCACCTGTGGCACACGTGCCATAGGTTCGCCATCACGGCCCTATGCACATAGCCATGCCCACCCGGTCACATGACCAGCTAGCCATGCCCACCCGGTCACATGACCAGCTAGCCACACACCCCAACTAAGCCACACCCACAGAACCTGTTGTTAAAAAAAATTGAATCCCACCACTGCCCAGGTCATTGGTAGTGTCATTAGAAATATGGGAGAGAAAAACAGTGCCCAGCGGACTCCATTACAATGTATGTTAGCCCACTTTCCACATGCCTTTAGTGAATCCTATGGCGGTCCTCAGCGTGATCCCGACACCTTGAAGCAATTTTGTGTTAATGAATGCCTTGGGCGTAATGTGGCCAGAAGGGGGTACCTTAGATCCCATAATAATCTCAAAGGTGCACTGGATCATCACACAAGAGGGTCATTGGGAACAGTTCCCGTACATAGATCAGTGGCAGATCATTCAAAAGGCAAGACCCAAGTGGCTTAATAAATGTCAGATGGAATGTGTGAGAGCGTGTGTGATAAGAGAGAAAAATAAGATCAGCAAACAAATAGTTAAAACTAAAGTTTTAAGTCAGGAAGATGAGGAAGAAGTAAATCACCCTCCCCCCTATGCTCCCCCTCATCCTATACCCCCAAGGCAAAATCTTTCCCCACCGCTGCCAGTAAATGCAACGCCGAGAACTATTCAACCTCGGAGACGTCATTTGCAAGTCAAAAGAGAAGTCAAAAGCGAAGGGGAAAAGACAGACGGAGAATCTAAACCTGTTAGCTCCTGAACTCGAAGCCAGACAAGTCTTAAGAAAGCAGAAACGCTGGCCCCTTTAAGGGAAATGTTAACTCATGACATGGATGGCCAAGGGCAACCTGCCATCCATTCCTTATTTCAATACCAGCCATTCACAACTACAGGTCTCCTCAACTGGAAACAACAATATGGTCCGTTTAGCAAAAAACCCAACGAAATTGTAGATCTTTTCAATACAATAATGCAAACACATAGACCCACCTGGGGAGATATCCAATGACTGTTAAATACCTTACTCTCCATGGAAGATAGGGAAAAATTCAAGATTGCTAAAGAAAAGGTATTGACTCGAATGTTTCCTGATGGAAATCAAGCAGCTAATAAAGCTAGGGCAGCGGCTGAAACTGACCCAGATTGGGACATGAATAATGCTCAGCATTTAACTCAATTAAATGACTACCGCTTCTTATGCATAAACAGTTTACAAGAGGCTGCAAAAGGTCCTGTTAATTATGCTAAAACAGCCACAGTACTCCAAGAAAAGGATGAGAGCCCTGAAGGCTTTTTAACTAGACTAGTAGAATCCTATAAAATCAATACTGGAATCAACATAGAAGACCCAGCAAATTGATTCATGTTGAATGAGCGCTTTATAAGCCAGAGTGCTCCGGACATTAGGAGAAAATTACAGAAGTTGGAAGGAGCATTGGGTAAGAATGCCAGTGAACTCCTAGAAGTTGCTAGAAAAGTATACCTGAACAGAGAGAAAGAAGAGGAAAAATGGCAAGTTGCTAAAGAGAGAAAGAAGATGGAAATGTTAGCTCTGGCACTCGGGGGGGATCATTTTGGGACCCAACCAATGTGCGGTTTGTAAAGAAGATGGGCATTGGCAGAGAGAATGTCCCTGTAGAAGAAGGGAATCCAGAGAAGAATCCTACAGGCATGGGTCACCGATGGTGAGAGGAAATCAGAGAGGTGTTTTTCGAGGATGGAACATCAGAGGAAATATGACAGGAGATTTCAGAGGAAGGAGGGGGACTGATAGACAATTTATTCCACCCAGCCAGTCATACTGGAATAAGGAAGTGCTTGGCTGGCTGAGATGGAGTGGGATAATTGAAGATGCCACGGCTCTGAGCCCCCACCCCACCCCCCCGGAGCCTTTGATGGATTTATGGGTGGGAGGACGTAACGTCCGTATGCTGGTTGATATTGGAGCCAGTCAATCAGTAATGAATAAACAAGTGGCCCCTTTGTCAGCTAAGAAAATTAGAGTCCAGGGAGTGTCTGGTAATGCAGTTACACACAGTCTCCTGAAACCAGTTAAATGCAAGGTTGGAAACGACTTAGTAGAACACCAATTTTTGTACATGCCTGATTGCCCAGTTCCACTGTTAGGATGAGATTTGCTTTCTAAAATGAGAGCCACAATTTCGGGCAGTACTTGACAGTAATGCACCCAGTGGAAGAGACGTGGCGATTAATGCTAATGCAAGACACCCCCACAGAAAGCAACTGGGAGGAATTCAATGTCCCTACCTTGTGGGCAGAAGACAACCCCCCTGGGCTAGCTAAGTTTGCCTCTCCAGTAGAAGTCAAATTGAAACCAGGATACCAGCCTATTAGAGTGCCCCAGTATTACATCCCACAAGAAGTGGCTGAGGCCATACAAGTTTTAATTGACAAATAGCTAGCTGCTGGGATATTAAGAGAAACGCAATCCCCATGGAATACTGCAATTTTACCCATCAAAAAACCAGATGGTGGTTGGAGACCGGCACAGGACCTTCGCCCCGTTAACTTGAGGGTGGTAACGCTTCATGCAATTGTGTCTAATTCCTATATTTTGCTAGGGACCATCCCTCATTCAGCAGCATGGTTTTCAGTTATAGACTTAAAAGATGCTTTTTTCACAATACCCTTACATCCTGATAGCCAAGACTTGTTCGCCTTTGAGTGGAAAGACTCTAAATTACGTAGGCATTGTCAATATACCTGGACAAGATTGCCTCAAGGTTTTAAAAATTCTCCAATCCTTTTTGGTCAAGCCCTTGCCTTGGACTTACAACATTTTCAACCAGTTCAGGCAGGAGACTGTCTTCTCCAATATGTCGATGATGTCTTAGTGACAGGAACCACACAGGAGAATTGTTTCAAAAATACCCAAATTCTTCTTGAATTACTGAGAGATTGTGGTTATCGGGCTTCCAGAAAGAAAGCACAATTAGTCAAAAAGGAAGTTACATATTTGGAATATATTTTGTCTCAAGGTCAAAGAAACTTAGGCTTACCTAGGAAACAGGCAATTTTACAGCTGCCCCCACCTAAAAATTGAAGGGAACTGCGAGGCATTTTGGGAGTTATGGGCTTTTGTCATTTATGGGTGCCCAATTTTGCCCTGCTTGCCAAGCCTTTGTATGCATCAACCCGTGGAGCAGAAACAGATCCTTTTGAATGGGGCAAGGAACAAGCAAATTCCTTAAGCCAATTAAAGGAAACTCTCACATCTTCTCCAGCGTTAGGTTTACCAGCTCTCACCAAGCCCTTTCATCTTTATGTGGATGTTCGTCATAATATAGCTTTAGGAGTGTTGACACAACAGCAGGGGTCCTGGCAAAGGCCTGTAGCTTACTTATCCAAACAACTGGACAGCCCGGCCCAAGGATGGCTACACTGTCTTAAAATGCTGGCTGCTGTCGCAGAACTTATGAGAGATACAAACAAACTGACTTTCACTTCAGAAGTAGCAGTTTATACATCACATGCTTTGCAAACTATTTTAAAAAATAAAGGACATTTGTGGATAAGCAATCAAAGACTGCATAAATACCAAGCGCTGCTACTAGAAAATCCTCAATTAAGTCTTCACCAATGTGCAACTATTAACCCAGCTACTCTCATGCCTGTATCTGATGCATCCCTTCCGTTGCATGACTGCTTACATGTATTAAATCATCAGTATTCCTGCAGACCAGACTTAACTGACACTCCTCTTTCAAATGCCCAGCTTACTTGGTTTACTGATAGATCCAGTTTTGTAGAAAAGGGAATTAGATATGCGGGGTATGCAATAGTTAGTCAGCAGGCAGTCATTGAAAGCACACCCCTTCCAGTAGGAACAAGTGCACAAGCAGCTGAATAATCCGAGCATTAGAATTAGCCTCAGATAAGACTATTAATGTATACACGGACAGTAAATATGCCTTTTTGACTATTCAAGCACATGCAGCTATTTATAAGGAAAGGGGCTTCACTGATTCTTCAGGCCAATTAATACAACTTTCTTCTTTAATTAAAAGATTGATTCACGCTGCACAAATTCCTAAGTCTTTAGCTGTCATCCATTGCCCAGGTCATTAAAAGACAGACACCCTCATTGCACAAGGCAATCGATTTGCTGATAAGGAAGCTAAACTGGCAGCACACCAACTCCTAGATAAGAAGGATTATCATCTCTATTTGGCACAAGAAATAGAATCATACATTGAGAAATCCCATCCTACATATACAAACATGGAAAGGAAGAAAGCTGAAGGGGATCTCAAAGCCACTCTTGTGAAAGGTTGGTACACCCTTCCAGACAATCGCCCAGTAGTGCCAATTTCCCTTGCTTGGCCCCTAGTAGTGGAAGCACATCAAACCTCGCACATAGGCAAGACTGCTTTGGCCCAACAGTTACAGGCCACTTTTTACATCCCTAATTTACAGAGCCTGGTGGCCAAGGTAACTTCTCAGTGTTCCATTTGTGCTCAAGTAAATGCCAGACAGGGACCACGTTTACCTCAAGGACAACAACCCATCTCTTACTTGCCAATGGATTATTTAGTAGTGGATTTTGCTGATATGCCTAAATGCAATGGGTATAAAGCATTGCTCACTTTTATTGACACTTATTCTGGATGGATGGAGGTCTTCCCTACTCGAAACAAGTTAGCTATACAAGTGGCATGCTTTCTTTTAAAGGAAATAATTCCAAGATTCAGCTGCCCATCTAACATCAGTTCTGATAATGGCCCCGAATTTGTACAATGTATAAATCGCCACTTAACTGAAGCGGCAGGTTTAAAATGGAGATATCACTGTGCGTTTCAACCTCAATCATCTGCAAAAATTTAAAGAGCCCATCGCTCATTGAAAGCAATCATTACCAAGCTGTGCTTAGAAACCCACTTGCCATGGCTTCAAGTTTTTCCTATGGCCTTGTACATTTTAGAACTGCCCCACATACCAAATACCAGTTGTCTCCTTTTGAACTTCTATATGGAAGACCCCCGGCTTTGTTCAAACACCATTTTCAAGGCTGGCCTGATTTAGCTCAAAAAGGGGGAGTGGAAGCTAAAATATTACTTTTGCAGTTACAACAACATAACAGTCATGTTAATCAATTAAGGCATTATATGCAAGAGTGCAGACCCCCCCCATTACAACTGCAGGTCATGATTACAAACCGGGTGATAGAGTATGGGTAAAACATTGGAAAGATGACCCTTTAAAGCCTAGATGGAAAGGACCATATACTGTTGTGATGTGTTCACCTCTTGCAATTAAGACTCTAGAAGGCAAATCCTGGATCCATTGGACGAGACTGAAGCCATCGAACCAAAGTGATCCGGTGACATATCAGGTGACACGATCAGAAAAACCCTTGGTGCTGAAATTCAAGAAGAATACACCCTGCTGAGTTCTACCGGCAACGAACTCTCAACGCACTGATCCGCCCTGCTGAACCACTCCGGAAGCTGGTTCCCTGCACACGGCCGAAGATCAGTAAGGAGGAAGACTGGCTTCACACTGTAGATATACATCTTATTCGCTGTAATATAAGACGTTCTTACACATACTAATGTTAGAGGAAGGTTGGGTGTGGTTGTGGGTTCTGTGGGTAGTTGCTATCCTAGCCCTACTTTTACTCTTGTTTTACATATATAAGGAACGGTTTTGTGGTAAACCTAGGATTTTTATTGCTATTGCTATTTCCCAATCACCACGTACCACTGACCCTATTCCTGACATGGTGAGTTTTACACCATAGGTGATTATGATTTGTTTATGGCTTTGGACATTGTTCGCAACAGGAATCTCACGTGACCATATCATGAACATTAGTTCCCTAAGTAGAGTCACTTTAGGTCAAGTATGCTCCCGCCAAAAACGCATTGTCTATGCATGGGGTCGTTACTTTAGACCTAAGCCAACTCCACGACCTAAGGTTGCATTATTGACATTCCCAGCAGAGGGGGGAATAGATAAGGAAAATGGGCCCCTACAACAATTGCAAAAAGGAGACTACATATCAAGGATCCTGGAATTAAGTCAAGACCTTGTTAATCAGTATGACCCTACCCTAGGTCAGAAATGCTGGTTATGTTTATCTGCTGACCCTGCATCTTATCATGCTGTTCCTGTCAAGCCACAACTCTGGGTTAGAACAAAGGCTACAATTATCCTTGAAAGGGATAGTAGAAATAAAGCACCCATCTCACCAATACAAGGAGATTTTTATGAGGCATTCAAAAGATTGGGAAAAAGCTGCCTTCCTATTGCAGGCCCAATAGCTACAGGTATAGACCTCATAGGAACGCCTTCTCTGTGTGTAAAGAGACACCAGAAACTTGGTAGGCCTGTAGGGTGACAGAAGAACAATGTCAGTCAGAAATATACTTTGGCCCTAAAATGAACTTGATGGATATAAAATTAACAAAAGGTATTTTTCCCTCTGCCCACCACCTATTTCAACAAAAGGTTACTTTCTCAACACCACCAGAAATGAGCTTTAAAAAAGGAAAGTGGGGAGGATGGAATACATCCTTTGAAAGCTGTCCAAGACCATTTCAGCCTCCATGGTTTCCAGTTTGGTTAAACTTTAAGTCCAAATCAGGTTTATGTATCCTTTTTCCACCTGGGAATACTATCTCCCAATAACTTTTTGAAGGACCAATCCTCAGAGATAAACAAAAGGACCCTTCACTAGAAGTCCCATTGCAACCACTGGCAGGAATGTTTGTGGCAGGGACTTTGGGGGTCTGGACTAATGAAAATTACCGTAGGATCCATGCTTTCTCCATGGACATAGGAGTATGCGTAGAGGAAAAAGGAGTGTTCTTCTTGTGTGGAAAGGATGCATATTTGTGTTTGCCAACAAACTGGACAGGAACATGTACATTAGTCCACCTTTTTCCTAAAATAGGTGTTGTCAGTGGAGAACATACTATCCCTGTTCCCCTTATGGGACATGTTCAGAAGAGGGTCCCGATATTGATCCCACTATTAGTGATTATGGGTGTGGGTACTGCTGTTGGGACAGGGGTAGCAGGACTAACACACTCCTCAATACAGTTTCAGAGGAGCTTCAAGGAAGCCTGAATCAAATTGCTGGAACCTTGGTTGAAGTCCAAAATCAGATAGATTCCTTGGCAGCAGTAGTTCTACAAAACCGACGTGCTTTAGACTTCCTGACAGCTGAGAAAGGAGGTGTGTGTGTATTTTTGGGAGAAGACTGTTGTTTCTATATGAACAAATCAGGTGTGGTCAGGGAGGGTGCTAAGGAATTGCAAGAAAGGACTTCCAAGATAAGCCACAGGTTACAGACATCAGATATGTGGTTTTCTTGGGTGCCAGGTTCTGGATGGATTAAACAAATGATATTCTTGATAATATGTGCGATAGCTGGTCTAGTGTTCATTCCATGCGTAATCCCAATACTCAGACATCTATCAATAAGAGCAGTAAAGGAGATACAAATTGAAAAGGAACTAGCTTTGACAGAACATTTTCTTAATCAACTTGGTCCCTATCCTGTGGAAGAACATAAAGATTCTGAGGCAGACCCATATGAGGAAATGGAACCTGTAGAAAGAGGGAGAGAATCTCCCCAAGAATCAAGAGAGTAAAAACAATCAAGAACTACCTATCCTTTACCTTTATTAATTATATTTTATTAGACCCTATATATGGTAGATTTGTTTATTGGAACCTTGTATACTCAGAAGTTAAACCTATAAGAGAATAGTGAAAGTTTCTGCATTGAAAAACTTTCAGAGGGGGGAATAATGTAGATGAAGCGGGATCTGATAGATGACCACTGGATAACTTTCTATTCACTCTATTCTAAAAGCAGGAAATGCATCCGGTTGGAAAAAGTACAAAGTCAGCCAAAATCCTTTTGATACCTTTAGGAGGCCTCTAAGTTGTCAGAAGATAGGAACATTCTAATGACATACAGCTTTAAGGTTGGTAAGGTCAAGGGTATCCACATGAGCTAGAAGTCGTTTATCAACAGAAGATAATTTGAATCTATGCTCCAGTAATTTACAGAAGAATTATGATTGTTTGGCAAGAATGATGTAAAACTTTAGTAATTAGGAAATGTCAATTAAATATAACAAATGTATATGACCATATAAACTGCTGAGTTAACAGAATCCTTTGTTTGAAAATGTATAAAACTGTGGTCTCAGAATCATAAAGTTGTTCAGATTTTTTAGGTACGCATACCTCTCTGAACCTATTGTGCAATAAACTGGCTCTGGCTGACCCAAAGGGATGTCTCTTATATTCTTTCTTCCATAACAATAGAATTTCCACCGCTGAGTTGACAGGAATTCTGTTAATCTTCTTGGAGCAGTTAGATCCGCAATTTGCAGTTCTTGTTGTTCATTTTGTTAAGATCCTATCTTTTCTCTTGTTGTTGCATTCTCAGCTTCATGAGCAGGCAGCTTTTGGATTTCTCTCCATGTTTCTGGTATATGTTTACACAGCATTCTATCTCTCTCCCAACACTCCAAAATGGAGACATGTTGTAAAGCATAATATGTGTTGTGTAAATAGAGCCATTGTGTATGGATATGTACTTTAAGCCAGGATTCTCAATTT
Organism: Pantherophis guttatus; assembly: GCF_059756535.1. NCBI lineage: Eukaryota > Metazoa > Chordata > Lepidosauria > Squamata > Colubridae > Pantherophis > Pantherophis guttatus. Next base: position 106,001,513 of record NC_142066.1, read on the forward strand.
AAAGTGAATGGGAAATGATTGTGCAAAAAAAAAAAAAAAATCCAAACAAAGATTTGAAATTAGCAAGGACCATAATCAACAACTGCACATTTTCCCTATATACAGATTTGAGATTATTGTAACTTCAAACCTTTCTTGACACTAAAATAATAGCTTCTTTTGTAATAATAAATTTTATTTTATTTAGCATATTTTAGTGTTTCCTTAAAATGATCTCTTTTAGAGAAAGCATGCTATCAGTGTTTTCTTCAAAAAGTAAAGCAGTTAATGTGCAATGTGTTCTTTTGTATCTGTTACTCATTTTAATTAAAGTTCAGAATGCTATTTTGATATAAATCATATCATGGCTTTCTGGCATTATTCCAGGCTTTGCTATGAATGAGTTTGGATGAGATTCAGAGATAGAAATGGCAATAATTATTAGTCTTGGATTATATGCTTTGTGTTACTGTATGTCCTAAACTATAAAAATAAATAAAATTTGGGTAAATGCCATTGTCGAGCCTCGGTTGGGTCTCGCCATCACTGGGGAGGACGACGAGGAGGGGGCAAGCTGCTGGACTCTCCGGGGGCGTGTCATCAGCTGTTTGAGAAGTCTTTACCACTTGCGCACAAAACGAAGCAAACTCTTTCATCGGAGATAGGGGGGGCATGGAGTTTGCAGATGACGCTGCCTTGTGATGTAACAGAGGCGCGCTCCTCCTACAGGCCAGCTAGGGGAAGGAGGGATGATGTTGACTGTTTGATTGCTAATTGATTTATTGTGCTCCTCCTACAGGCCAGCTAGGGGAAGAAGGGGTGATGTTAACTGTTTGATTGCCGATTGATTTATTGCGCTCCTCCTACAGGCCAGCTAGGGGAAGGAGGGGTGATGTTAACTATTTAATTGCCACTTGATTTATTGCTGCGTATGTAAAAGGCGCTACACTGCGATTGCGTGTAGCGCTAACTTTAAACTTTGTTTCCGGCTTGTGCCTTTCTCCTGCCTGGGTTTGCTGTGCTGAACCTAATTAAAGGATTGCAACTGCTTTATTCCGTTCTGGTGGTGGCGTGTTTCCAGTGCAACAATGCCAGTGGGTGGACTGGCCGAGAGAAAGTTAGCGCTACCCCACCCACCAATTTCAACTGCCTACGTTCCCTAGCTGCGGTTCGGTGAGAAAGGCTGTCAGTGATGGCAGAAGGGATGGCGCTAGTGATTCGGAGTTGGAGGTCCCTCTAGAGGCTGACGTGGAGGAGGTGGTTGTGGAAGAGGAGAAGCTACAAACAGCAACCCCTCACCAACCGGTGGTCAGACCCAAGCTGCGCCAGCCACATGAGGAGGACTGTGTGGAGACGGCTGGTGTGCAGAGTCAAGGGCTAGACCCTTCAGGACAGGTTTCCGGTGGGGGCTGGTGGCCTAGTTCTACTCATACCGGGCCCCAATGGCTATCTACCCCCCCATTGGGTCCGTCATTTAGAGGTTGGTGGGAGAGACGTTGGACAGACAACGAAGAGGCGGACTGAGGCTATGATACTACAGGGCCTGAACCCAGTGCTATGGATGCCATAAGAGATCGGTTTGGAGAAGGGAGTTTCCGGGACGCCCGGTCTTGGCAACCCTGGGCCACTGGGGCGGAGCCGTTACAAGGCAAGTCTTGGCAGGATGGGGGCCTTTCCAGGTCAGAGGTTCGGTTTCGCATTGCTAGCCCCAAATTCCGAAGGGAACAGGAAACAGGAAAAGGAAAGGGCCAAATCGAAGACCGGGACTACCACCTGCCTAAGAGGGAGGATAGCACCAGGGGTTCCGAACAACCATCGACCAGAAGAGAGGTAGGAGCTGGAAGGAGGGCACAATGTCCTGTGGGGGAACGGAGGCCTGTTGGAGACCTGAGGAGAGATGGGGAGAACAGACCGCCTGTACCACCCCCAGCATGGATCCCGGTTCCTGGGATGTGGGCACCACCTCCAATCTGGGGCCCTCCTGCACTGCAAGCCATCTTTGACGGGAGCCCAGACTGTGTGGCGTTGTTCTTAAGCCAGGTGGTTAGTCATCTAGACCAGTATGGTCGCTGGTATCCGTCACAATGGGCCATGGTGGTAGCCATTACGGCTGTGTTAACCGGCGACGCAGCAGACTGGGTGGCGGGATTACATCGCAACCATGCTAGAGAACTGGTGGACGTGGGTAGGTTCTTGGAAGCTCTCCGGTCTGCTTTTGAGGATGACTCCAGTGTACAAATCGCAGAAGGAGATCTTGTAGCCAGGGCCGGATTTAGATGAAAAGAGGCCCTAGGCTATTCCACTTATGAGGCCCTTTCACCAGTGGTGGGATTCAATTTTTTTAACAACAGGTTCTGTGGGCGTGGCTTAGTTGGGGGTGTGGCTCGGCAATCATGTGACTGGGTGGGCGTGGCTAACTGGTCACATGACTGTGTAGGCGTGGGTAGCTCGTCATGTGACCGGGTGGGCGTGGCTATGTGCATAGGGACTACTCAGAGGGCTGAAAAAAGTCATTTCTGACTGGGCCTCGCACTTTTGACCAGTCCTCACACTTATGACCATCCTCACATTTATGCCCGTGCAGCTTTCTTAACAACCATGTCACTCATTTCACAACTGCTTCTCTTCACCATGGTGACAAGATAGGGCAAAAACGTAAAATGTGAGGACAGTCGTAAGTTCGAGGACTGGTCAAAAGTGCGAGGACCAGTCAAAAATAACTTTTTTAGCCCTCTGAGTAGTCCATATGCACAAAAGGACTACCCAGAGGGCTGAAAAAAGTGATTTCTGACAGGTCCTCGCACTTTTGACCGGTCTTCGCACTTATGACTGGTCATCATTTATGCCCATTGTAGCATTCTTAATAACCATGTCACTCATTTCACAACTGCTTCTCTTCACCATGGTGACAAGATAGGGCAAAAATGTAAAATGTGAGGACAGTCGTAAGTTTGAGGACTGGTCAAAAGTGCGAGGACCAGTCAGAAATAACTTTTTCAGCCCTCTGAGTAGTCCATATGCATAAAAGGATACAGCAATAGAGAGGGATGAAGGAAGGGAAGGGAAATTAGAGTAGGAGTGAGGGTAAGAGAGGGAGGAAGAGAGGAGGAGAAGGAGAAAGGAAGAGGAAGTAGGGAGGAGAAGAAGAGGGGGAGGAAGAGAAAGTAAGAAGGAAAGAAAAGAGAGAGGTGGTAGGTTTGAGGAGAAAGATTGCTGTACAATAAAAAAGATGAAAGGGAAGAAAGCCAACCCCAAACAAATATAAAGATATTAAGATAAAGAATGAATTGTTAAACTTTAAAGAATAAAAGAGAACAAATATGAATAAATAACAATAATTAGAAACACACATACAAACATACAATGTATTTTCTTTGAACAGAGTATTTGGCCGGTTCACAAATTTAAACAGTGTTTAGTCATTTCAATTAAATTTACAATTTCTATATTTCCTTTTTGCCATATTTATTCCTCATCTATTTTTGTAAAAAACCAATATTAACCTTCATCCTCATCTCTAATCTTAATCAAATTCAATTTTTCCCTTCTATTCTATATTATACCCCTTCCCATTGTCATCTATTTTTATATCCATCCTCACATTGGTTAATTATGTAATATTAGTTGTTTAATATAAATTCAACATTTTAATATAAATCAATTAGTTATATAACTACCTTTTTTGTATATTAATCAATATGAACATGAATATTCCAATTATTTCCATGCAATCCAATTTCTTACAAATCAATTAATTATATTTACCAATAATAATAAACCAAATAATTTCCCCCATATATTCCTCCAAACCACAACTTAATCATTTCTGCTTTCAACACAATATACAATTAATAGTATCTCAATTATTACAATTTCCTAGTTAAATAGAGCTTTTTTTCTTTTGTGTTTTAAAATCCTGAACTCTCCTCTTTTTCCCTAAATTTCCCATTGTTTACACGTACCTTTTTTGGTGAGGAAAAAGAAAAGAATTCTGCCTGCCTAATTTTCCAACCTTGCAGCAACAGCAAAGCAGTTTCAGTTTCGTTTCTTTGCAAGGAAGCAGAAGAGCCCTGAGCAAAACAGCCCAGACAAATCAGCTGAGAGCCGGGAGGCCAATTAGCCTATGCTGAAGCTCTGTGGGCCAATAAAATTACAAAAAAAAAACACCGAACCCTTTCTTAAATTGCTGGCTCCCCCGCCCCCCCGCCCCCAGAATCCCACCACTGTGTAGGCCCCTCTTGATCTTGAGGCCCTAGGCTGAAGCCTAGTTAGCCTATAGGAAAATCCGGCCCTGCTTGTAGCCCTCAAACAGCGGGGTGTTCCTGCAAAGGACTATGTACGTGATTTCCGGAAAATTGCTAGTCGCTTAAGGGACTGGCCCGAATGGATGCTAGTCCAGCAATTTCGGATGGGGTTGGATCGTGAGTTACATCAAGCCTGTACGTACTGAGGCCTGGCTCCGCGCCTGGCTGTTTGGTTTAAAGCCGCTATTGAACTGGACATTACCCTCCGGGAGTTTAGGCCTCGGTCGGAAATTAATGTGGGACAGAGATGGGTTCCCACGGAGAGGGCCTCAGAAAAGCCGCCAACCACACGGGTTCAAGTACCTCTGCCCAGCAGCATCCCACCTGAAAGGTCTCAGCGACCGGCGTTTCGTTGTTTTCGCTGCAATCAGATAGGACACAGAGCGGCTGAATGCCCTGTACCTCCGTTACGAGTACAGGCCCAAAAGCCGGCTACGGGGGTAGTGACCAGAGGCCGACCACAGCAGCCACAAGAACGTACCCAAGCACTTCAAGGACCAAAGTCCGTCGTAGACCATCAGGCTCGTGATATTACACCAACCACTGTGGCGGGGAAATTCCCGGTGGTGTCGGGGGACAGTGATGATGACGAGCCGGAGGACCCTATGGTGAGCAAAACTGTGTTCCCTTTTGTCATACCTGTGGTGCTGAGGAATCCCCGATGCACAACGGGTTTTCAGTATGGTGCTTTAATAGACACTGGATGTACCCGTTGTCTGGTGTGGAGAAGTGTGGTGGATGCTCTGGGTCTACAGATAAAAAAGCTAAAAGTTCCTGTGAAGTTCGAACAGATGGACAGGTCGTTATTGGGGGGGGGCGCCTGCTAACCATGTAACTGAACAAGTGTTGTTGGCGATAGGTGAACATCAAGAGTCCATCCAGTTTATTGTGGTTGAAAAAATGATAGAGCCAGTTATTCTGGGTCTCACTGGTTAGATAAATGGCAACCTCACATCTGGTGGGAGGGGGGTTATCGTAAGCTTAGAATCCCTTTGGGACCTGCTGTCCTGTCCCCTGCTTCTTCAGTGGGACAGTCGAGTGAGGGACAGGACAATAACTGTGCCTCCACAGAGGTGTTGCTTACACCGGAATTTCCTATTGTTTACCAAGACCTTTCAGCCGTGTTTAGTGAAGAGGAATGCGAAGTACTACCCCCCCCATCGGACTACGGATTGCGCTATCGAGTTGGTGCCTGGGGCTAAGTTACCGAAACCTCGAATGTATTCCATGACCCAACAAGAATTATCCGAGTTACGACAATATATCGACAAAAATTTAGCTAGAGGTTTCATCGTCCCTAGTAGATCTAGGATGGCTGCCCCAGTCATCTTCAGGGACAAGAAGGACGGTGGGGTTCGGTTATGTGTTGACTTCCGAGATTTGAATGGAGTATGTATAGAACATCTATACCCCCTTCCGCTTATGAAGGATTTGTTAGCTGCGCTATCTACAGGACGGATATTTACAAAACTCGATTTACGGGAAGCGTACTACTGAGTACGTATCAAACAGGGCGATGAATGGAAGACCACTTTCAACTGCCCTCTTGGTAGCTACCAATATAGAGTTATGCCGTTTGGACTTCAAGGCGCTCCAGCGGTGTTCATGCAGCTTATCAACGAAGTTTTGCATGAACATTTGTTTATTTAGACGACATTCTAATATATACGTGCACCTTGGAAGAACACCTTGTGTTAGTCCGTCAGGTTTTAGAGAAGTTGTTAGCTGCTAAACTGTTTATAAAACTTTCGAAATGTGAGTTCCATAAATCAAAAATAGATTACCTCGGGTACAGGATCTCAAGCAATGGGATAGAAATGGATACACATAAAGTCCAAGCTATAGTTGAGTGGCAAGCACTGAAAACCAGGAAACAACTCCAAAGTTTCCTTGGTTTCGCGAATTTCTATCGCAATTTGTCCCCGCATTTGCTGCTATAGCACTACCGTTAACAGACCTGTTATGCACTAAATCCCCTGTGATAAAACCAAGACCAAACCAGTTATTGCAATGGACAGCTCAATGTCAAAGTGCGTTTGAACAGTTGAAATATCTTTTCACCAGAGAACCGGTACTTAAACACCCTGATCTGTCTCATGAATTCATCGTTCAAGCCGATGCTAATGACATTGCTGTGGGAGCTGTGTTGCTGCAAAAAGATGAACAGGATAGGATACGCCCTTGTGCTTATACCTCACGCAAATTAAACACCACAGAGCGAGGGTGGGCGATCTGGGAAAAGGAGGCCTTCGCTGTCCGTTGGACTCTACTTATGTGGCGTCACATCCTGGAAGGGGCTACTATCCCGTTTGAGGTATGGACAGACCATAAAAATTTAGAGGCATTACAAACGCCTAGACATCTGTCCCCAAAGCAACTACGCTGGGCACAATATTTTTGAAGATTCAATTTCAGACTCAAATATGTGCCAGCAGGAAAGAACTTCCTCGCCGATGCACTTTCTCATATGCCACAATATAACAGTAAGTGCGAGGAAGTAGTGGAATCTCTTATACCACCTATTGAGAGTGGGCATGCGGTTGCAGTGGTGTTACGGAAAGAAGCGTCCTTCTTAACGAATCTTCGGATAGCTATCAGCCAGGATACGTGGGTAAATCAAAACCAAACGTCAGTAATCCTACGAGATGGATTAGGGTGGAATGGGGATCGTTTATACATTCCAGAACTGCTTCGAGCTACAGTTTTAAGACGGTGCCATGATGCCAAACCAGCAGGTCACTATGGTTTCCTTAAAACACTTCACCTGATTAGACGTCAATTTTGGTAGCCATGAATGCGTGGTGAAATTGAACGTTACGTAAAAACGTGCCCAACATGCGCAGCAGCAAAACCATGGTCAGGGAAACCACTCAGTCGATTACAATCGGTGGCTGATCCTAGTCGTCCGTGGGAGGAGGTGGTGATGGATTTTATAGTGGACCTTCCGCCCAGCAATGGACATACCGTTATTTGGACAGTAGTAGACCTATTTTCAAAGCAGGCGCATTTTATACCCTGTCGGGGTTTACCATCTGCCCGACGATTGACAGACAAGTTTGTACAACATATCTACTGCCTTCACGGGGTCCCGAAGCGTATTATATCAGATCGGGGTGTCCGGTTCACCGCCCAGTTTTGGAGGTCTTTCATTCATAGGATAGGGTCTACTCAAGGATTAAGTTCAGCCTTCCATCCCAGTACAAATGGAGCAGCTGAACAGACTAATGCCGCTGTGGAACGATATCTATGTTGCTATGTTTCGTATCAGCAAACTGATTGGTCTGCCTTACTCCCATTCACTGAAGTCGCGTACAACAATATCAGCCACCGTAGCACGGGATTTTCTCCTTTCCAAATCATCTATGGAAGAGAATTCCCTGCCATACCTGAGGTAGAACCTCCAGCTACAGGTGTATCTATGCATTCCGGTTGGGCCGACAAGATCCGACAAACGTGGCCAGCGGTAAAAACGGCGCTTCAAAAAGCAGCAAATGAATACAAACTTTATGTTGATAAAAAAAGAGCCGACCCAAAACCATTTTCTGTAGGGGATCATGTGTATCTATCTACAAAATACTTGAAATTATGATTACCTAGTAGGAAACTAGGTCCCAAATACATAGGTCCTTTTCCTATAACACATGTGATCAACCCTGTCACTGTCATGCTTAAGCTACCTTCACTGTTAGGAAAAATACATCCTGTTTTTCATAGCAGCCTCCTTAAACCTGTCAAAGAGGAAAGGCCCACACATCAGCCTGTTTCCCCGGGACCGAGTCATTCAGATCAATATGAGATAGATAAAGTATTGGATTCACGTCTATGTAAAGGCAGGTTACAGTACTTAGTATGGTGGAAGGGTTATCCACTAGCACAAGCATCTTGGGTGGCAGCTCCAGACATTCATGCCGACCGGTTGCTCCGTCGGTATCATTGTAAATATCCAAATAAACCAGGTCCCAGTGGGTAGAACGGTTGCTATGCTAACATCTTTATTTTATTTCCTGCAGGTGGACTCCTGGTAGAGAGGAGCCGCCTGTCGAGCCTCGGTTGGGTCTCGCCATCACTGGGGAGGACGACGAGGAGGGGGCAAGCTGCTGGACTCTCCGGGGGCGTGTCATCAGCTGTTTGAGAAGTCTTTACCATTCACGCACAAAATGAAGCAAGCTCTTTCATCAGAGATAAGGGGGGCATGGAGTTTGCAGATGACGCTGCCTTGTGATGTAACAGAGGCGCGCTCCTCCTACAGGCCAGCTAGGGGAAGGAGGGGTGATGTTAACTGTTTGATTGCCGATTGATTTATTGCGCTCCTCCTAGAGGCCAGCTAGGGGAAGGAGGAGTGATGTTAACTGTTTAATTGCCACTTGATTTATTGCTGCGTATATAAAAGGCGCTACACTGCGATTGCGTGTAGCGCTAACTTTAAACTTTGTTTCCGGCTTGTGCCTTTCTCCTGCCTGTGTTTGCTGTGCTGAACCTAATTAAAGGATTGCAACTGCTTTATTCCATTCTGGTGGTGGCTTGTTTCCAGTGCAGTTGGGTGGACTGGCCGAGAGCCATTTATTTATTTATTATTTATTTATTTTATTATTCATATTTCTATGCCGCCCACTCTCTGAGGACTCTGGGCGGCTTACAACAAAGACAGTATAATAAATAGCATATTGCCCCCAACAATCTGGGTCCTCATTTTACTCACCTCGGAAGGATGGAAGGCTGAGTCAACCTTGAGCCTGTGAGATTTGATCTGCTGATCTGCTGAACTAGCAGTCAGCTGAAGTAGCTGCAGTACTACACTCTAACCACTGCGCTGCCTTGGCTCTTTTCCCCCCTTCCTAATTGATTCAGTTAACAAAAAACATTGGCCCAAAGCATCCAATTCCTTTTTTCTAGCAGGAAGAAATTGACTGTGTAGTGTCTATTGGTAACTGTCATTTTTGTATAAAAACGATAAAACAGAGATCAGGGATTTTTACCTCTTCAGATGTTGCTGAAATACAACTTCCAGTAAGTCTCATCACTGGCCATTTTTGGTGAGGGCAGGAGCACTATAGTTTTTCCACATAGAGGCGGCCACCGGTAGCAACAACTGTAGGGGCATTGTAAAAAAAGAAAGAGCAGGACACTTCCGGTTTCTCTGCCTTCAGCGACGGCGGTGCCTTTCGGAGCTCCGCCAGCCCCGTCGCCCGTAGAGCCGCTTCGTTACTTAGAAGCGGCTTGAAAGCTTCAAAATCCTGAGGATTGAAGAAGTAGAGATCGCAGGGCACAGGTTGAGCCCCCGTTGTCCCCCAGGGAAGCGTTTCTGGGGAGAGAACGGGTGTGGCTCCCTTCCACCCTGCGGAAACTCCGGGCGACGTGGGACGATTTTGCTTTCGCAAAACAAGCCGGCTGCAGGAAACATAATTTGAAAAGAATCAGCTTTAACAAACAGTGAACCTATCTGAACCCTGAAACTTGGAAACGCAAGTATCAGCGCTTTGTTGACTTTTCAAACCGAGACAAATTTGAGTGAGTGAAAGTGCTTTGAAAAAAAAAAAACATGGCGCTTAGCCTTAAAGTTAACGAGCCAATGAATGTGGATTGGTGAAGTTATTTTGTGTTACAAGTTTCCAAGTTGTTGCAAAGTTACTTTGTTTGCTATAAGAGAAGAGAAGCAAGTGGAAAATTTCTCCCTTTTTAATACTGGACTTTGTTTTACTTTAGCTTTTAACTGATTAAATCTGGGGGACTTTTTTAGAAGTCTTTGTGCAGGAGGGAAAGGAAAAGGAACTTCCCCTTTTAGAAAATCCAGACTACGTGGCAAGATGGCTTCAAAGAAGCAGGAAGGGAAGGCAGCAGGGGGGGGATCCCCCACACATAAACAAGAAACGCAGCCTCCCTCTGCACAGCAGTTACAGACCCAGAAAAAAGAATTTGATGTGGGAGATTTAAAACAATTTATTTCTAAAACTCTGGATGATAAATTTTTAAAATGTCAACAGGAGATAGATGATAAACTTCAAAAATCACATCAGGAATTTATGCAGGAAATTAATGAAGTTAAAGATATGGTGAAACAGAATCAAAATAAGGTGACCAAAAAAATTTCAGAAGTGGTGTCTGGCCTGGCAGAATTTATTGGGAAAGTTGATTTTAAAGTTGAAGAATTTAAATCAGAAGTTAATGTCAAGATGAAAGACAATGATTATAAAATTGATGAAGTTGACAATAAAATGCAGAGAATTGAAGATGAGATTGTTATGATACAATTCCGGGCGATGGAATTCGCCATACGGCTTCGGGGAATTCGAGAGGGGGAGAGACAGGATTTGAGACAAGTTTGTTCTGAAGCCTTGGCCAAGATTTTACAAGTTAATCCTGATGTGGTATTTCACAAAATAGATAAAAGCTATAGAGTGAACTCTTGGGTGGCCAGACAAAGACAACTGCCTAGAGATGTGGTCATATATTTTACAGATAGAGGAATTAGAAATGATATCCTGCAAAAATCTTTTCATACTTCTGTACAAGTGGGGGGTTCACGACTTGAAATCTTTAAAGAACTACCTCCTAAAATGTTGAAAGCCAGAAAAGAATTTGGTTTTCTTGTTAAGGAATTGAGAAATTTACAGATACCCTTCCGGTGGGACGCTCCTGCTGGGATAATTTTTAGATATAAGGGAGAAGGATATCGGTTGAATACCGTGGAGAAGGCACAACACTTTTACACTACTATTCTTAAGGAAAGAACACCATCTCCACGTACATCCACAGTTTTGGAGATTAAAGAGAGTGAAGAGAGGCAATTGCAAGAACAGTCTAAGCAGGAATTAGAAGTAGTGCAAGGTGCAGAAGGAGGTTTTCTGAGTGAGCCCTTGTTTGATTCTTCTCCAATTTTGGATTTGATTCAGTTGACTGAAGTTAAAGATCAACGTATAACTAGAGCTCAATCTAAACTACTTAAACAAAAGCAACAACAACAGGAAAGACAAGACAAGAAGGCAGTTAAGAGTACTGTACAAGAGAGTGGAGCGATGGGAGGAGCGAGATCGAAGCTTTCGGATGATCTTCAAGCATTTTGCTCTGTGCTCCAGAAAGAGGCTGATGACCTTTAAGTGTTTATCTTGGAACGTCAATGGGTTGAACTCAGCACAGAAAAGGAAGAAACTATTTACATATTTGAAACAATTTAATAATGATATAATATGTCTACAAGAAACGCATATTACAACTCAAGATCAAAAATATTTGATAAACTCAAAACTAGGAACACATTTTATATCTTCAACTTCGCAGAAAAAGAATGGTGTGGTTATTTATGTAAATAAAAAGTTAACAGCTAAAGTTATAGAAGCAGATCAAGATGGTAGGTTTGTAGCAATTGAATTGTTTACAGCAAATGGCCAAATTCTTTTGATTGGAATTTATGCTCCCAATCAACAACAGGACTATTTTTATAAGATGTTACATACTAAAATATTGCAATGGGACTATAGATCTATTTTAATTATGGGAGACTGGAACGGAGTAATTGATTCTAAACTAGATAAAAAGAGTTTGGCAAAGTCTAGAATTAGACTACCACAGACTTTTTTTGATATGAAAGAAGATATGGAATTAAAAGATGTCTGGAGAATACATAACCCAAAAGAATTGGATTACACTTTCTTTTCTGATAGACATAGATCCTTTTCTAGGATTGATTTTATCCTGTTGTCAAATGATCTACTTGTTAAGACAAAAAGAACAAAGATTTTTCCAAGAACTTTGACTGACCATAGCCCTGTATGGATAGAAATTGAGATGGATAAGGTTGAGAGACGTTCTTGGAGATTAAATGAGAACTTGTTTAGATATGAAAAAAATACAATAGAACTTAAAAAGCATTTGAAAGAATTTTTTGAAACAAATTTGAATAAAGGTACCCCAATTGAAATTGTTTGGGACGCAAGTAAAGCTTATATGAGAGGGGTACTTATCTACATGAACTCTAAACATAGACTGTTCCGACAAAAGAAAAGATCTGAATTGGAAGCGGAAATAAAGAATAAAGAACAGTTACTTATTAAAAACCCAACAGATGAAAGAATACGAAGTGCTATAAAACTTTTGAAAGACCGATTTCAAATGCTTATGGCGGAACAAGTTGCAACAAATTTACAATATGCGAAGCATAATACATTTTGCAACGCTAACAAACCAGGCAGATGGTTAGCTTACACATTGAGGAAAAAACAAAGTATACGGACTATTGATAGTATTGATATTGGAGGGAAAGAAATTTTTCAACAAAAATTAATTAAAGAAGCTTTTGTGGACTATTATACCAAACTATATGCCAAAGAGGAGGTGCAGAATGGACTTATAGAAAAATATTTAAATGATAAGAGAGTTACAAAAATTACTGATCAACAAAAGGAAAGAATGAATTATCCTATAACAGAGGAGGAGATAATAGCAGCAATTAAACAGTTAAAAATAGCCAAAGCTCCTGGCACGGATGGTCTGACCGCAGTGTATTACAAAACTTTACAAGCTGAAATGGTGGGACAACTTAGAGATTTATTTTGCAATATTCAACAAGGGGGTAAAATACCCCCATCATGGACAACTGCTTATATATCTTTGATACCAAAAGAACAAGTTGGTCCTAAAAAACCAGAGAATTATAGACCAATATCTCTTTTGAATACAGACTATAAAATCTATGCGAAAGTATTAGCCAACAGGTTGATGCCAGTAATTCAAAAGGTGATTCATGAGGATCAAGCGGGATTTATTGAGGGCAGATATATGAAGGACAATGTAAGGCAAGTAATAGATTTATTGGAATATCTTGATAGGAATAAACAGACTCCTGCAGTGCTGGTTTTTTTGGATGCAGAGAAGGCCTTTGATAGAGTGGATTGGAATTTTCTACTAAAGACTTTAAAAAAGATGGACTTTGGGGACCAATTTATACAGGCGATTTCAGCAATTTATCAAGAGCAAAAGGCACAGATTATTATTAATGGAAGTTTGACGACAGAGTTTAAAATCGAAAAAGGAACAAGACAGGGATGTCCGTTGTCCCCACTTTTATTTATTTTAACATTGGAAGTCTTGCTAAATACAATACGGGACTCTAAAATTTTGAAAGGCATAATGATAAGGCAAGAGGATTATAGAATAAAGGCATTTGCAGATGATCTGGTTGTTACCCTATCACAACCAATGGAATCAACAATCCTGATGAAGGACATTATACAAGACTATGGTAGAGTTTCAGGTTTTAGACTGAATTCAAAAAAGACTAAAATGATAGTTAAAAATATGACACAAGATCGCAAACATGAGCTTGAAAGGAGGGCAGGTTTTGAAATTGTACCTAAGGTAAAATATCTTGGAGTTCAGGTTGCAGAATCAAACATGAAATTGTTTCAAAATAATTATGAGGTGTTGTGGCGAGAGGTTCAGAAAGACATGGAGACTTGGAAAAAGCTGCAACTGTCTTTACTTGGAAGAATAGCAGCAGTTAAGATGAACATTTTGCCAAGATTTCTGTTTTTGTTTCAAATGATTCCGGTGCTTAAAAGTGATAAACAACTGAAAGTTTGGCAGTCTGGTGTGAATAAGTTTGTCTGGAACGAGAAGAAGCCGAGAGTGAAATTGAAAATTATGCAAGATGTTCCAGAAAGAGGAGGCCTTAAACTCCCAAACCTACAGTTATATTATGATGCAGCAGCTTTAACTTTAACAAGTGATTGGTTTGGAAGTAAAAAGACTGGAATATTGAATGCAGAAAGTTTTGATCTTGAATTTGGATGGCATGCTTATTTATTTTATGACGACAAAGTAGATAAAGTATTTAAAAGTCATATACTTAGAGACTCTTTGATGAGAGTCTGGAAGAAGCACCGACTCAAATGGGATTATAAAATACCGCTATGGCTGGATCTTGGTCATACTTTGTGGAATACAAATATAATGTCACTCGGGGGGTTTTTATATAAAGAGGTTCTTTTCACAGATGCGGGCAGATGGCAGCTGAAGACATTACAGACACTGTTGGATGAAGGGTTTAACTTAACTTGGTTACAATATAATCAATTACAACTGAGATGGAAAGAGGACCAAAAAACTGGTATTATGTTGCATGAGGAAGAACTGGTTAGACATATAAGAGAGAAAGGTCCAATGCATATTAAAAGGCTTTATAATGTTCTGTTAGAAAGAGATTCAGAAACGGAATTAGTTAAAGATTGTATGATTAAGTGGGCACAGAATTTTGAAGAACCAGTGATGCTGGAAACTTGGGAAAAAAATTGGGTTCAGAATGTTAAATTTACACAGTCGCAAAACCTGAGAGAAAATTTTTATAAAATGTTTTATAGATGGCATTTAGATCCTAAAAAGTTGTCATGTATGTACCCTAATGTTCAGCCAAAATGTTGGAGATGTGAATGTTTAGATGCTACGTATTATCATGTTTGGTGGACCTGTAGGAAAGTTAGGGCTTTTTGGATAAAAATTTGGTGGGTCATGCAGAATGTTTTGAAGAAAAAAATTCAATTTTCTCCACAGTTGTTTTTATTGGGTATAGTTAAGGGTTTTACACGGGGTGAAATAAAACTGATATTGTATATGATAACAGCAGCAAGATTGTTGATAGGTAAATATTGGAAGAATGAAGCTTTGCCCAGTATCGAAGAATGGACTTTGAAGATGGCCAGTTTTGCAGAGATGGCGAAGATTTCAGCATATTTAAAAGACTGTCCACAAGAGACTTATAAATGGGAATGGAAAAGGTGGATAGAATATGTTCAGAACAAATACCAAACTAGAAAGTATCAAATAGCTTTTATTTGAAAATAATGTATTAGAAATATTTTAATGTAAAGAGACAAAGAGGAAAAATTACACAGGGGGAGGGATGGGTTCAAGCTTATATATCAGTGTTATTAGTTATGAGTACATAATAGGGAAGTCTGGGGGGGGAGGGTTAGGGAGGGTTAGGGAGGATGGGAAGTTTGGGGAGGGAGGTGGGGGGGGGGTGAAAAAAGGGGTGAAAATGTAATTGTAAAACTTTTGCAATAAAAAAAAAAAAAAGAAAGAGCAGGGCTTCATTTATGTATTCATAACAAATGCATGCTAGTTGCCAAGTACCTGATCTTGATCACATGACCTTGTTGCAGCAGTCAAGTGTAAAGACCAGTTCTAAGTCACTTTTTTCAGCACTGTTGTTAAGTTTGAATGGTCATTAAATGAATGGTCAAGGACGACCTTATCCTTCTTTATGAAGCCTCTCTGTTTTGAAGGTTGCTGTGCCTCTATTAATATTCTATCAGGTTACATTTAAAAATAAATAACCATAAGAAGGAGACCAATAGCCTGAAATTGTATCAACAGTTAGCAACTAAATAAAACCAATAAAACATCCTAAAAACATTTGTTAAAAAATAAAACTATCAAATCTTTGGAAGAATAGTGATGTGCATATTACAATAAATCTTTCTAAGCTGGATTTATACGTAAACATGATCAGAATGTTCAATTTTAAATGAATTGCTAGAATTTTAAAATTTTAAATTAGACATTTTCCCCTAAATTTTGAGATTTTTAAATGATCTGTTAGAATATCAAATTTCTAAACTGGACACTTTTCCCTTTCAAAAATCTGTAGTAAAACTTTCTACATTTTCACAACAAATTTTTAATCTACTCATGGGAAAAAAAATTGATACTATTGGGATCTGCAAAACATGTTCCATATATACACATATGCCCATAGAAGACCCAAACTATGTATGTACCAAAAGTTACTAGAAGAAAAAGTAAAGGGTTTAGAGGAAATGCTAACCATTCTGAAACTCAACCTACAAAATGAGAAACCCCAAACCTTGAAAGAAGAATATGCCCAAATTGAGCATAATAACGATCAAAGAATTTCTTAAAAAAATTACCCCTTAGACGAAGACAGATGGAAACAAGTTACTCAGAGAAAAAACACAAACCTAATACAAAACTCCTGTCAAACCCAATCCACTCTGATGCAGCCCCACTGGTACTGAGAAACTGATTTCATAGACCCCTGGAAGAAAACCTACAGACACATAGAAAAGGAGCATCACCAAATGTCCCTAAAAAAGTAGCATCCTCAAGTGTTTCTATGACAGGTAGAAAAATATCCAAAACCACCCTAGGAAAAAAAAAGGAAAGTGTTCATGATAGGAGATTCAATTCTCAAGGGAATGAAAGGTCAACATCCAGTAAGAGAACAAAAGATTCTAGAAGTGAACGACTGGTTAAACGGTTGGTGTCACCAAAAAACTTTGGTCTGCGATAACCCCATGATTGGCTTTTGGCAAGGGATGGGCTGCACCCAGGGGTGAAATGCTCCCGGTTTGGACCAGATCGCGCGATCCTGTAGCGATGGCAGCGGGTGGTTCGGAGAACCGGTAGCAAAAATCCCTGCGCTTCCCCCCCCCATGCCCAGCTGAGCCGCATAATCATCAGAGGCTTTTTTTTTTTACTTTTAAAAGCATTTTTTCTACAACCTCTTCCGATGAAAAAATGCTTTTAAAAGTAAAAAAAAAAAAGCCTCTCATGATTGCATGGCTCAGCTGGGATCATCAGAGGCTTTTCAAAGCATTTTTTTCTGCAATCTCTTGGCTGAAGAGGTGGTAAAAAAAAATGCTTTGAAAAGTCTCTGACAATCCCAGCTGAGTTCCTGATTGGCAGAGAGACTTTTCAAAGCATTAGAAAAAATGCTTTGAATTTTTTTTAAAAAAAAGTTGGCCACGCCCACCCAGTCACATTACCCCCCCCCCCACCAAGCCACGCCCACAGAACCAGTAGTAACAGATTTTACATTTCACCCCTGGCTGCACCTCACAAAAACTGGGAATAATGTTTTCGGAAAATAACTGAATCAACTTATCGGGAGGGCTTTAAAATTGAGAGGGTGGTAGTGACCAATCTTTAGGATCTCCAGGACCTAATTCCAAGCAAAAACCCCTAGAAAAAAAGTCAAATAATTAGATAAGGAGGGATGGGAAGGAAGACAAATTCAAACACAAATAGGAGACATAGTAAGCATACCCAGAGTAAGACATGAAGATCTCAAATGCCTATATACAAATGCACAAAGTTTGAGGAACAAACAAGACAAACTTAAATTATTAATACATGAAGGTAGATATGATATAGTTGGAATTACAGAAACTTGATGGGATGAAACCAGGGGTGAAATGCTACCGGTTCGGACCGGTTCAGCCAAACCGGTAGCGATGGCGGTGGGTGGTTCGGAGAACTGGTGGCGATGGCGGTTCGAGGCTCGTTGTTACTTCCTGGTTTTAACCAGGAAGTAACCCGTTTTTTACCCTCTGTGCATACACAGAAAGATTTGTGCATGCACAGAGGGTACAAAGCATGCACGTGGCACGTGCACTTCCGAACCAGTAGGGAAGGTAAGTAGATTTCACCCCTGGATGAAACCCATGACTGGAACATACTGATAGAAGGATATAAACTGTTCAAAAAAACGAAACCCCATAAAAGAGGAGGTGGAGTTGCACTATATGTAAAAGACCACTATATTGCTACAGAAATGCATGAAACCAAAGACAAAAACCTCCTAGAATGCATATGGGTCAATATAAAAGAAAAAAAAGAATGAAATTGCCATAGGTGTATACTGCAGGCCATCCAACCAAGCAGAAAATATACATGTACTTTTTTCTAACCAATTAACAAATACATGTAGGAAACACACTACAATAATAATGGGGGACTTCAATTACCGTGACATCAAGACTAATTCGGCACCAAGTAAGAAATTGAATAGGTTCCTGAGCAACCTAGCTGACAATTTTGTTGTCCAAGAAGGTACTACTAGCTATACTGGAACTATGGTAATTCTCACAAACAGAGAAGAAGTTATAGAGGGAGTTGAAACTGCAGGAACCTTGGGTGAGAGTGACCATGTCATACTGGAAATCAACATAACACAAACACAAGCAATAAAACATAATGATACCAGAGTCTTAGATTTTAAAAGAGCTGATTTCAATAAACTCAGAGAGAACTTGGAAAAGATTCCTTGGATAAAAATCCTAAAGGGAAAACTTAAGAATCTTGGTAAACTCTGAAAAATACGATCATAAAAGCCCAGACCAGTGCAATACCGCTGAGAAAGAAAAACAAGAAATCCAAGAAGAAACCAGCATGGCTGCACAAAGATCTCTCTGACAAATTGAAATACAAAAGGGACAAGTACAAAAAATGGAAAGAGGGACACATAACTAAGGCAGAATATCAGCATAGCCAGAATCTGCAAAGACAAAGTCAGGAAAGCAATGACTCAGAATAATGAAATACTGGCAACAAAAGTCAAAGATAATAATAAAAAAAGTTTCTTTCAACATATAAATAACAAGAAAAAAATCAAGCAAATAGTCAGTCCACTAAAGAAAGAAGAGAGCAAGGAAGTAACAGGCAGCAGACAAAAAGCAGAGCTGCTTAACTCATTCTTTGCATCAGTCTTCACGCAAAAAGAAACTATAGCCCAACCTACCAAAAACATAACTGTAAAAGACAGACTAGAAATAAAAGTTAAAATAAACAAGAAAATGATAAGAAAACACCTGTCTGATATTGATGGATGTAAATCACCAGGACTTGATGGATTATATACCAGAGTTCTAAAGGAGCTGGCAGATGTCATCTCAAAACCATATATTTCAAAAATCCTGGGGCACCAGGGAACTATCAGAGGATTGGAAAAGAGCTGATGTGGTTCCCATCTTCAAAAAGGAAAAAAAAATCCAGACCCTTGAAACTACAGTCCAATCATTTAACATCAATACCTGGGAAGATACTGGAAAAAATCAAAAAACAGAACTGTGAACATCTAGAAATGAGTAAAATAATAATTAGAAGTCAGCATGGGTTTGTTAAAAACAGATCATGCCAAACTAATCTTATTTCATTCTTTGACATAGTAACTAAATTAGTAGACCACTGAAATGCTGTGGACATAATATATTTAGACTTTAGCAAGGCATTTGATAGGGTAGACTACAACCTACTTCTTGGTCAGCTAGAAAAAAGTGGGATAGATAGCACCACCATCAGATGGATTTGTAACTGGCTGACAAACCGTACTCAACAAGTAGTCTTAATGGTGCTACATCTATATGGAGGGAAGTAGTAGTGGGGTACCACAAGGTTCCCTTTTAGGCCCAGTACTCTTCAATATCTTCATAAACTACTTAGATGAGGGAATAGAAGGGGAACTTATCGAATTTACAGATGATTTATTTATTTATTTATTTATTTTTATTTATATATCAAATTTCTATACCGCCCTACTCTCGGAGGACTCAGGGCGGTGAACAGCCAAGATAAAATACAGATAATACAAACATTAAAAGTCCATTAAAATTATTAAATATTTTGGCCAAAAACAAATTTAAAACACCCAATTTATAAAACAGATTAAAACGATTTAAAAATTTAAAAGGGAGAGTTAGGCCAGGCCAGCCTGCTGAAATAAAAGTGTTTTGAGACTATATATAAATTTATAAAGTTTTTAAAATATAAAATTATGTGGTTGTCTAATTATAAAATATTGGACTTATGAAATTATCCCAGTTATTTCTAGTATCTATATTTCAAACAATAGGTTATAGTTGTCACCAGTCCAATCACTAAGTTCGAATATCACTATCCAGTCTTAACTTACTCAAGTTCACTCCTTATATCCTTAGTAATTTTAAAAGTTTTAAAAGGAGCTCTTCTTTTGTTTTTATATTTTCCAATAGTCCAAAATGGCTGCCTCAGTCACAGTGTCAATCTATTTCTTCTTATCTGTCACTCTTCACTTTGTTTTGCCCCAATAATCTTCTCCTTCAGCGCAGTTCTCCGTTCAGCTTTATCAATCCAGCCCTCAGTCCTATGTTCTTTTCTCTTCCAACAAAAAGGGAGAGCTTTAAACTTACTGTCACAAATCTTAAAAATCCGGTTTCACTGAGTCACTCTGGCAAGTCTTTTTCTTTGCTGCTTCCTCTCTTGTTACGCCACTTCTTCTTTCTGCTGCGCTTCTGGACTTTAAATTCCATCCTCTTTTGTCGGTCCCTCAGTACTAGAAACAATTTATAACACTCAATCTCTGCTCTCGCCGCCAAATTTCACTGCTCTCACATCCTCGTCTTCCTGCTCTTATACGCTCAGGACGTCAGGTCTCTGGATCCGCCGAATCAGCCTCCTTCTTCTATGTCCGAAGTAAGGGCTCTCCTTGGTCCTCTCCACACCGCACCTCTGAAGTCGCCCTCTTTCTCCTGGTCCTCACCCGGACCGATCGCCCCCTTTACGGGCACCAAAACACAGAAAATTGCCATGAGAAAGCGGAGCTCTCCTTTCTTGTGCCGCTACGACCTACGCCTCCGCCGGAAGTCCTAGACCTACTAGACTCAAATGGACTATTAAGAACACGCCAGGACCTCAGAGATGTGGGAATAGAATTGGATTGGTGGCCTATTTTGGTGGCCTATACCTATTTTGGTGGCCTATACCTATTTTGGTGGCCTATACCTATTTTGTACAGGAAAGATAGGGACGAAGGAGGAATTGATGTCAACCCGAATAGGCTAGATAAATTTCTGGAAGTGAAAGAAGGGAAATTAATATCCAAAATATACAAATATTTACTAGAAATTGACTTAAATGAGAATCTAATTAAAGGACAAATGATTGCCTGGACTAGAAACATAGGTAAAAATATTCAACTAGAAGAGTGGGAAAGGATTTGGGAAAACAACATTAAAATAACGAAATCAGTAACTTACAAGGAAAATCAATACAAGATGTGGTATAGGTGGTACCTTGCCCCCTCGAGACTAGCACAAATGTACCCTAATTTGGACCCGAAATGTTGGAAATGTAAACAGGCCCGAGGAACTTTCTATCACATATGGTGGCTATGTCCCAAAATCAAGGCATACTGGAGGAAAATTAGAATTTGGATATCACAAATTATAGGAGAAGAAATAGAATTAGACCCAGAGATTTTTTTATTAGGAATATATGAACAAAATATTAGAAAAGAAATGACATATTTGATACATCATATAATTACGGCAGCCAGAATAGCAATTGCACAAGTTTGGAAGACGGATCATTTGCCAAATGATCAACAGATAATACAAAAAATATATGCATGTGCGGAATCAGATCAACTAACACTGAAATTAGAGGATAAGGAAAGCTCAAAGTATTTTAAGGTATGGGACAAATGGTATGATTGGATTAAGCGAAAAGAAAGTGGATAAGGATTTACTTAGTAAAGTATAAAGATAATCTTGATGAGTGTTAAATTTTACTTTTCTTTCTTTTTTTTTTCTCCTAATGTTGAGTTTTAAATTAAGAACTGATAATTGGTAGTGTATTTCCATACTTATTTCATATAAATACCAACAATGACTTCACCGTCATGAGGATGAATGTGGGACTAGGTTATGAAATATATAATGTGTAGAGGAGAAGAATATATATAGATATGTAAAAGAATAGAAATGAAATGTCAAATATAAGATATGATCTATGTATATGAATATTTTATTATGGTTTTAATTGTTTTTATAATTGATAATTTAATAAAGTTTGTTTTAAAATTAAAAAAAATGTTTTGAGAGCACGACAAAATGTGCGCAGATCCGGGATCCTCCGTATCTCCAGGGGGAGCTCGTTCCAGATGGTAGGTGCCCCCACAGAGAAGGCTCTCCCCTGGGGGCCGCCAGTTGACACTGTTTGGCCGACGGCATCCTGAGAAGCCCCTCTCTATGGAGTGTACTGGTCAGTGAGAGGCTATTGGTAGCAGAAGGCAGTCTTGTAAGTATCCCGGTCCGATGCCATGGAGCGCTCTAAAGGTGGTAACCAAAACCTTGAAGCGCACCCGGAAGACCACCGGGAGCCAGTGCAGTTCGCACAGGAGGGGGGTCACATGGGAGCACTATGCCGCTCCCATAACCACCCGCGCGGCCGCATTCTGGAGCCTCCGGGTGCTCCTCAAGGGGAGCCCCATGTAGAGAGCATTGCAGTAGTCCAGGCGGGAAGTAACGAGAGCATGAGTGACCGTATTTAATGAGTCCCGATCCAGAAAGGGACGCAACTGGCGAATCAGGCGGACCTGATAAAAAGTCCCCCTGGCCACAGCCGTCAAGTGCTCTTCCAAAGACAGCCATGAGTCCAGGAGGACACCCAAGTTACAAGCCCTCTCTATGGGGGCCAATGACTCACCCCCAATAGTCAATGATGGCATCAACTGACTATATCAGGATGTCGGAAACCACAGCCACTCAGTCTTGGATGGGTTGAGCCTGAGTCTGTTTCTCCCCATTCAAATCCGCACAGCCTCCAGGTATGATACTAAGATGGCAGGAATAGCCAACACCCTAGATGATACTCAAAATTCAGATGGATCTTGACAGAGTTGAACACTGGGCCTTAACTAACAAAATGAAATTCAATGTAGAGAAAAATAAAGTCTTACACTTAGGCAAGAAAAACTAAAAGCACACATATAGACTGGCAGAAACCAGGCTTAATAGCAGTAACTGTGACAGAGATCTTGGAGTCTTAGTGGAAAACCAATTATTTATAAGCCAACAGTATGTGGTGGCACCCAAAAAAGCCAATGCAATCCTAAATTGCATTGACAGAAGGATTCAATCAAGATCACACTCTATACCACTCTATAAAGCCTTAGTAAGATCTCACCTAGAATACTGCATCCAGTTTTGGTCACCACATTATAAAAAAAGATGTCAATACTCTAAAAAGAGTGCAGAGAAGAGCAACAAAGATGATTAGGGACTGGATGCTAAAACATATGAAGAACAGTTACAGGAACTGACCATGGCTAATCTAGTGAAGAGAAAGACCAGAGGAAACATGATAGCAGTGTTCCAATATTTGAAGGGCTGTCTTCAAATAGGAGGGGTCAACCTATTTTCCAAAGCACCTGAAGGTCAGACAAGAAATAATGGATGGAAACTAATCAAGGAAAGATTCAACCTAGAAATAAAGAGAAATTTTCTGACAGTGAGAACAATCGATGAATGGAACAGATTGCCTTCAGAAGTTGTGGGAGCTTCACCACTGGAAGCTTTCAAGTCCACCAGTGGACTGCTATCTGTTAGAAATGGTGTAGGGTCTCCTGCTTGGACAGTGGGTTGGACTAGGTGACCTGCCAAACTCTATTATTCTGATAATTCTGTTAGGCAAATGATGTTATATTTTTAGCGATGCGGTTCCCTCTTACTGGGTAATGCTTGAATGGCCAGCCTTTCTAGGAGGAAACTGAAAATATTACTTTTTTGTGTTGTAGTGAAGTTACAGAACTTCCTCTCAATAAATATGAGATTTCATGTTTACTTCAGCTGGGTTCTAAGTGACTTATTCACTTAGACTTTTCCAGATAATATAATATATTGGTTACTGATTTTTCTCTCTTCTCTTTAATACTATTTTTGACTTTTATCTTGAGGATTTTTAATTATATTGATTATGATTTGCTTATAATTGCTTTATTTTTCTAACAAATATTTTTATGATATTTTATTGATTGCTTCTTATCTTTGCACAGGTGGTCCTTGTTTAATGACCATTTGTAGAGCAACCATTTGAACTTGCAACAGCAAGTGATACCTACAACTAGGTATCAGCAAGTGATACCTACAACTAGGTATCAGCTATTGCAGCACCCCCATGGTCACATGATTACAATCCATATGCTTGGTGGCATCATAGATTTTTGACTATTGCAGCATCCTTCAGTTACATGATCACATTTTGAGATCTTCCCTGCTGTCTTTTTATGAGCAAAGTCACCGAGAAAGGTGTAAGTTGTATCACATGAGATACTTACTGAATGATCTATGTGGCCTTGCTTACAATAATAACTGAGGGCTGTCAGAACTAAATGGCATGGTTACATGACATTGACCTTTATAACTGCTTTGTTTAGTGATGGAAATTCTGGTTCCAGTTAAGCCATTGCCTGCCTCCTACAGGTGATAGAGATTGACTGATCTAAGATCATCCAGGTAGCTTTGTAATTAAGGTGGCACTAGAATGTATTGTCTCCTGGTTTCCAGCCTAGTATCTTAACCACACCGGCTGTCAACTCATTGTTGGAAGAAATATCTATCTGGTTCAGTTCCAAGCTGGGAGAAAGGCACTGGAGACAAAATGGAGGCTGAAGGCTGATTGGAAAGAGAGTCCATTTATTGATGAAGGATAACCACCAAGCACATGTTATTCTGAGTAGCTGACCATATGGAGTTGAGAGTGAGGGGTTTTATATCTTCTCTTGGGTTTTGCACTTGAACTTCCTGTTCCTGTGCAAGAACATGGGGTTAAAGCTAGTTCTGTAGGTTGTCTGAGAAGTTGGTTGAAGTTTGGACTTTGATGCAATGTCCTTAGGAGATTGTGCAATGTAGTGAGCTCTGCTTCTAATGGGTTAATCCTATTATGTTCTGGAGGGTCATATCTTAATCCCTTCACCCTGGAGCTGAAGGTTTTTTATTTTGTAGATAGGCTGGCCCACTCTTTCTCAATGGGCACAAAAATCTGCTGGGGGGAGATTGAGTCTGCTTTCTATTTTTTAAGAAAAATATGTTTCTCCACTTCTCATCCAGTGAAATATAATATTCTGCCTTTTAATGTTTCTCAAAATATTTCATTCTTCTAGGAGGGGGTAGGTGCTAAATTTCTACATCTTGATACAGTGATATTTAAATTCTATTTGGGATCAGAAAGAGGAGAAAAGAATATTGAGATGTCTTTCACCAAACATTTCCTATGTGATTTCTGTCTCAACAAGTTCTGCTGATATGTTGATCTAAAGAACCAGCTGAACCAATTTAACAATTGAAAAAAAGCATATCCTAAACATAGTAATAGAAGGAATAAGCAAGTATCAAAGTTCAGATATCTAGGAACTACATTCACTAAAGATGATAAAATGATGAAAGATACGTTGCAGTAAGGCGAACCAAATGTTGGGACAGCTTGCTTCACTCCTACAACATGAGGCATTACTGATTAGCACAAAGAAGCATCTCATACAAAGCATATTCATCCCCACTCTATATTACCAGTGACAAACATGGACACTTAAAGTAACATATTTAAACAAAAGTTAGTTACCACAGAAATGAGATGTTTGAAAAAAGCTGCTGGAAGAAATAAAATCAGAAATGAGACATAAGAGAAAGAATTAGCATAAAACCAATCTTAAATCACATATAAAAACAGCATATAAAATGGCATATAAAATGGTATATTCACTTGGAGAGGATGTCATGGGATTCTATATTATACAAGGCATATACAAAAAGAGGAGAAGGTCAAAGCACACGAGGCAGACTCAGATGAAGATGGAGAGGCAACATCAATGGTACACTACTACAACATCAATTAACTATGGTTGAGGCCTGAAGTAGGAGCAAAAGAAGGAGGAGGAGGAGGAGGAGGAGAAGGAAGAGAAGGAGAAGGAGAAGAAGCAGAAGCAGAAGCAGCAGAAGAAGAAAGAAGAAGAAAAGGAGGAGGAGGAGGAGGAGAATTAAAATTTAAATGTAATTTTATACGAAAAGCTATTGCATCCAACACTTTCAAAAATGGCAGCTGCAAATGCATTTTAATTTTGCCCATGGGAAATTAAACATTATAAGAAAATTATGCAATTGGACATACCAACATGCCCATTATGGACATGAACAATTGAATTAGAGAATAAATGAGACAAACCTATTCTTTGATAAAAGTGATACCAAAGGTCGTATTGAAAGTGACTCCTCCTTTGGGGGTCAGACAAGTAACCTTTTTACTGTGCATAGAATATCTTTCAAGCAAACCTTCAAACTCTGCTTCTTATTTTATGTTTTTGTTAAAGGCAAAAAAGTAGGATATTTCATGAATATTATTCACTGTAGCCCACTTAGAATATATGCACATTTGTTCATTGTATTAAGCTGTGATGTGCAAATGATATGCTATAGAGCCTGTAGTACAGTGGACTAAAGCACTATTATTAACGTCTGCTGCTTGCAATTACTGCAAGTTCAAATCTCACCAGGCTCAAAGTTGACTCAGTCTTCCATCCTTTCAAAGGGAGGTGAAATGAGGACCCAGATTGTGGGGGCAATAAGCTGACTTTGTATAAATATACAAAAGTATGAACGTTATTGCTTAACGCATTGTAAGCCGCCCTGAGTCTCCGGAGAAGGGTGGCATATAAATTAAAGCAAAAAAATTAAACAAATTAAAAAAAATATGCTGCTAGGATATAGGAGATATAATTATAAGATATAAATAAGTGTATATAAGCATATACGTTATGAGAAAAAACCCCCCAATTTTGCTAGTAATACGTTGTAATGATTAGATGTTGTCTTTGTTGAAGAAGTTGCATTAACATATATTTTGCACAGCAATTGTCTTTAGTAACAAAGCAAAATTTGCTTTTGCTTTGTGAGGATACTTGTTATTAAATTTTAATAACAAGGTTATTAGACTGTAAGATACGTATTTTAAATTTACTTTCTTTTATTTCTGATTTTAATTGATAACTTCTAAGTGAGGCAGCCACTAGAAAATCATTTAAATTCCAAGTTAATTTAAGCTAATGCCAACATTGTATATCAAGGCTTTCTGTAGTGTTCTCTTGCTCTTTTGGTGTCTTAATAACCACATAATAACATTAATAACCACTAGTCTGTTTAAAGTGGGACCCCAGGGATATTTCATGTTGTAAATAGCCCCACTTTCTTATTGTTCCCTCAGTGTTGCTAAATATAAAATCTATAAAATGAATTGTCGCATAATATAAGATTAAATAAAAATGTAAAATTGAATCCCAATGTCTTTTTAATAGTAGTGGCAGATGATTTTTAAGGGCTTGTGTGCCTAATTGTAAAAATGCAGAGATTATAGAATTATCATCCTGAAAGAAAATTTAACTCTGTAGAGACTTAAATGTAAATCAGCAGTCCGCAACCTTTCTGGCTCTGCAGATTTTTTTTTTTTGAATCAAGTTTTATTGATTTTTGCCCCCACATTCAATGGTGGGATTCAGCCAGTTCGCACCACTTCGGGAGAACCAGTTGTTAACTTTTTGAGCAGTTTGGCAAACTGGTTGTTGGAAGAAATTATTAGGGCAGAGAATCAGTTGTTAGATTACTTGAATCCCACCACTGCCCACATTCACCTGCATCTTTTTTGAACAGAGTATTGGCCATATCTTATCTTATACACTTTTTCAAGTTCAAATACATTTTACTCAATTACAATTTTTGCCAAAATCTTCCTCCCCCCCCTATTTTTTCTTTAATTCGTATCTCAATATTTCTGTGTTTATTTGTATAAACAACATTTTCATTCGCTCTCAAATTCTAATTTTCCTACTTATTCACATTTATTCTCTTTTATTTTTTAACAATTCCTTCTTTATCTTAATATTTATATGTGTGTTCGGGATTGCCTTTCTTCCATTTCCTCTTTTTTTTTTTTTGTTATACAGCAATCTTTCTTCTCAGCCTCTTCCATCTCCTTCTCTTCCTTCCTTCTTACTTTCTTCCCCTCCCCTCCTACTCCTTACTACTTCCCCTTCCTTTCTCCTTCTCCTCCTTTCTTTCTCCCTGACTAACCCTCTCTCCTACTCTAATTTCCCCCCCTTCCTTCCTCCCCTCTCTTCTATCCCTCTCTCTCCTTCCCCTTCTCTTCCATCTCTCTACTTAATTTAAAATGTTACAATTTATTACAATTCCCCCAATTAAATTTATTCATATTATTACAACTTATCATTTTATAAACCTCCAACTGCAATTAAGAATATGTCAATTCTTGCAATTTCTCTAATTTTCAATATAGCATATTTAAAACATAAAACATAAATCTTATTTCATTTACTTCATACATCTCTATATTTTCCCGTCATTTTAAATCACTTAATTGATATCACTATTTTGTCTTTTTTCTAACATTCATCTTATCTGTTAAATCTTACAGTTCTAAATGTATTCCCTCTTTCATTTCTTTCTCCCTTTCTTCCTTTCTCCTCTTCTATTTTTTTCTTTTTCTTTTTCCTTCCTCTTCCTTTCTTTTGTGTTTTAAGATTCTGAGCTCTCCTATTCTGCCCTATGTTTCCCATTATTTCTTCTTTTTCCTTTTTCTTATATTTCCATTGTTTATCCCAGTATATTTGTTTTGTATTTTAAAGTCATAAAATCTTTTGTTTTGCCCTTTATTTCCCATTATTTTCCATCCCTTTCCCCTCTTTCTTGTACTTCCACTGTAAATCCCAATATAATCATTTAATCTTTTTATATTTTTTCTATTCCATCCTCTTTTCCTTCTTTGTTTCTTTCCCTTTTTTCTATATTCCCCATTATTAATCCCATTGTAGTCTTTAAGGTTCTCCCTTTTATTATTACAACCAGTGGTGGGTTCCTCCCGGTTCGGTCCGGTTCGGCCGAGCCGGTAGCGGTGATGATATGACATCACCGAACCGGTTCTCCCCCCCGCCCTCCCACCCCCACCCCCCCACGTTATTCTTACCTTTTATTTGGTCCCACCCCCAATCTATTGCTGCCTCCTGAGTCCCAGCTGATGACTAGAGGGAAAAAAACTGTTTAAACTCTTGCCGCAGGGCTTCAAAGGGCCGTCCTACAGCTGATCAGTGTTAAAAGCAAACAAATGAGTCAGGTTGTAAGTGCGAGGACTGGTTGTAAGTGCGAGGACCTTCCAGAAATGACTCTGACCAGCTAGCCACGCCCACCTAGTCACATGACCTCCAAGCCACACCCACAAAATAAGCCATGCCCACAGAACCGGTAGTTAAAAAAATTAGAACCCACCCCTGATTACAACCCATATCATTGTTTAATTTTCCATAGTCAGTCTCTTTATCTTTGTCTTCTTCTTCGTTGTCAATCTCTCTTTCCTGTTTTTCATTGGTTATTTCCTTTTCAGCTTCCATGTATTCTGGCTCAGTCTTTGATTCATCAAGTTTTGATTTTCCATGCAAGATTATAATCATTTCCTTTATTTCCAAGCACATCATCTTCATCATTTCCTTAAGTTCATGTGCCATTTTATTCTTTCTGGGTTGATATTATTCCTATTTATTTATTTATTTATTTATTTATTTATTTATTTATTTATTTATTATATTTCTATACCGCCTTTCTCCCGTAGGACTCAAGGCGGTGTACAGTCAAGAAAAATATAGACACACAAACATCATAAAATTGCTAATTAAAATTGTTACTTAGTTTGGTCAATTAAATAAAACCCAGAATTAGATAACATTTAAAAAATCATTCGTATGTTTGTATGTTTAGCCCTGCCTGTTGGAACATCAGGGTCTTGAGGGCATGGCGGAAAGCACGGAGATCAGGGATATTCCGTATCTCCGGGGGCAGTTCATTCCAAAGGGTTGGAGCCCCCACAGAGAAGGCCCTCCCCCTGGGAGTCGCCAGTCGACATAATTTGACTGACAGTACCCTGAGTAGTCCCTCCCTGTGAGAACGAACTGGTCGGTGGGAGGCTATTGGTGGCAAAAGACGGTCTCGTAGGTACCCAGGTCCTAAGCCATGGAGCGCTTTAAAGGTGATAACTAACACCTTGAATCACACCCGGAAGACCACCGGGAGCCAGTGCAGCTCGCATAGGAGAGGTGTTACATGGGCGTAACGAGCTGCGCCCATAATCACCCGCGCGGCTACATTCTGGACCAGTTGGAGCCTCCGGGTGCTTTTCAAGGGGAGCCCCATGTAGAGAGCATTACAGTAGTCCATACGGGAGGTAACTAGGGCATGAGTGACCGTGCGCAAGGCGTCCCGATCCAGAAAGGGATGCAACTGGCGGATCAGGCGAACCTGATAAAAGGCACCTCTGGCCACGGCCGTCAAATGATCTTCTAAAGATAACCGTGAATCCAGGAGGACACCCAAGTTGCGGGCCCTCTCTGTGGGAAGCAAGATCTCATCCCCTATTGTCAGTGATGGTACCAGCTGACTATACCGAGATGCTGGAAGGTGGTCTGGGGTGGAGATGTATAGCTGTGTGTCATCAGCATACTGATGAACACTCACCCCAAAACCACGGATGATCTCACCTATCGGTTTTACATAAATGTTGAACAGAAGGGGTGAGAGGACTGATCCTTGCAGCACCCCACAAATAAGGTGCCTCGAGGTCGACCTCTGCCCCCCTGCCAACACAAACTGCGAACGGTCAGAGAGGAAGGAGGAGAACCACCGAAGCACGGTGCCCCCTATTCCTAACCCCTCCAGCCGGTGCAGTAAGATACCATGGTCGATGGTATCAAAAGCCGCTGACAGATCTAATAGGACCAGGATAGAGGAGCAACCTCTGTCCCGAGCCCTACAGAGATCATCCACCAATGCGACCAATGCCGTTTCTGTGCTGTATCGTGACCTGAAGCCAGACTGGAACGGATCCAGATAGACAACTTCATCCAGGTATCAGGGTAGTTGTCGCGCCTCTCGCAACAACCTTCGCAACAACCTTCGCAACAAAGCGAAGATTGGAGACTGGACGATAATTTGATAATATAGCCGGGTCCAGGGAAGGCTTCTTGAGGAGGGGCTTCACAACCGCCTCTTTCAAGGCGGCGGGAAAGACACCCTCACTCAGAGAAGCATTTATAATCCCCTGGAGCCAGCCTCGTGTAACCTCCCGGGAGGCCAGTACCAACCAGGAGGGACATGGGTCCAATAAACATGTGGCAGCGTTAAGCTTGCCCAGAATCCTGTCCACGTCCTCAGGAGCCACAGAGTCAAACTCTTCCCAGATAACGCTCTCAAGACCTGCCCCCGTCTCCTCCCCTGGATCTACCCAATCGGAGTCCAGGCCTTCCCGAATCTGAGCGACTTTATCATGCAGGAATTGTACAAAATCCTCAGCTCGACCCTTTAAGGGATCTTCCCGTACCCCCACCTGAAGTAGGGAGCGGGTCACCCTAAACAGCGCAGCTGGGCGGTTCTCTGCAGATGCAATAAGAGCGGA
This sequence comes from Pantherophis guttatus, assembly GCF_059756535.1. Taxonomy (NCBI): domain Eukaryota; kingdom Metazoa; phylum Chordata; class Lepidosauria; order Squamata; family Colubridae; genus Pantherophis; species Pantherophis guttatus. Next base: position 106,032,847 of record NC_142066.1, read on the forward strand.
GAAGTAGCTAGACTTCGCCGCTCTTATCGCCACTAGGTAGGTCTTAATATAAGATCTCACCTGTGTTCGGTCAGATTCAGATCGGCTTGTCCTCCAATCACTCTCCAGGCGTCTTTTCCGACGCTTCATCTCTCTCAGCTCCTCGGAAAACCAAGGAGCTAGACGAGATCGGCATCGGGTCAGAGGCCGCAAAGGCACGACGCGGTCCAAGGCCCCAGTAGCCGCCCTGTCCCAGGCGACCACCAGGTCCTCAGTCGAGTCGTGAGCCAGAGTCTCAGGAAATGGCCCACGCTCCATCAGGAACCTTTCGGGGTCCATCAGGCGCCTGGGACAGAACCATTTGGTTGGTTCCGTCTCCCTGCGGTGGGTGGAAGTGACTTGAAAGTCCATGTGAAGGAGAGAATGATCAGACCATGACAAGGGCTTGATGTCTATATCCCCTATTCTTAGATCATTCAGCCACTGATCAGAGACAAAAATCAAGTCCAGAGTGTGATTCCCCAAGTGGGTGGGGCCTTGAACTACCTGGGTCAGGCCCATGGCCATCATGGAAGCCATGAACTCCCGAGCTGTCTCCGACATCTCACCAGCAGATGGCAGGTTAAAATCCCCCATAACAATAAGTCTGGGGGTTTCCACCGCCACCCCGGCTATAATGTCAAGCAGCTCAGGCAGGACTGCTGTTACGTGGCAGGGAGCCAGGTACGCAATCAGTAGGCCCATCTGAATCCCCTGACCCCACTTCACAAGGAGGGACTCACATCCGGCTATCTGAGGAACAGTGGCCTCCCTCGGGCAAAGACTTTCTCTAATGATTGCTGCCACTCCCCCACCCCTTCCCTGAGCCCTTGGCTGATGGAATGCACGGAAACCTGGCGGGCACATTTCCACAAGGGGAACTCCTCCCTCCTGGCCTAACCAGGTCTCCGTAATCCCTGCCAGGTCAGCAGGGATTTAAAGCCACATTGTAATCCTTTTTTAATCATCAAAGTCTAACTGCTTGTAGACACACAAATCCTCCTTAGTTCTCACAGTTTATCATTTTGAAAGTTTAAGGTTTTGTTTTATTTTATTTTTTCTCACTACTTCAAAGTTTTCCCTCAAAACAAAAAGTTTAGTGTCGTACTCTTATTTCTTCTGAAGATGTCTCTCTACAATCCACAATTCCACTCAGCTGGTTAAAAAGTATCCATTTTGTATTGTAATCCACTTTATCAATCTTTATGAATTCAAACAAGAGAAAAAGAAAGTTTTTCCACTTCTTCTTTAACTTTTATATCCAACTGATCAGTTTATAATCCAATCCAAGTCTGAAAAATCCAAATTCCAACTTTACATTTTCATTCACATTCAATTTTAAATCTTTAGCCGGGCTCTCCTATAGAGCGGTTGTCACTTCCATATTTTCTCTCTATCCATTGTCTCCCCCCGTCGCTATTTAGCCACTATTTCCACGCCGGGGTAGTTCTAAAATTTTCCAAATTTTTTTTTATTATCCGTGAGTTGGCCAATCACTCACTTGGTACCAGTACTCTGTCCAAATCTTTACTCCTGCACAGCGCTTATTCCGAATGCTCTGGCTTCATGGCGAGTCGCACTGATCGCCGCCCCCATTGCCAGATCGAAGAGTTTTCTCGGGCTTTCTGAGGAACTTGCCCGTTCCTCATTAGCTACCGAGCTGCCTCTCCTTCTTCACTGTCCCTAGAGGACAAATCTGGTCCGAAGACCCCCGGCAATTGTTCATCTGGCTGGGTTTCACCAGGCTCATCGGAGCCTGGTATTTTCCCAACCAGTCATGTTGCATCGCTTCCGGAAATTCTGGCTCTGCAGATTTGTGGTAGCAAATATGTGTGTGCAAATATTACATGAATGCAGCTTCTCACACTTGCCTATCGCTTGCACAGCTATATAGCCTCTTTTGAAAGGGGGTAATTCATAGACATAACACAGATATATTTCTGCTCTTATATTTCTATCTATCCCTAAACTTAACAATCCATCATTATGAATGGGACTGAAATTATCCACAATAAACTTAAGTGCCACTGTTTTTAGATTTGACAAAATCTTGATCCAACCCAAGATATTCAATGATGCTTGCTTCCAAGGAAGTATATGGCATTTTTATGTATTAATTTATTCTAAAATTAAATACATATATTTCACATTTATCATTTTAGGTTAAAAGGTAACTTAATTAAAATATTCCAATAGCTGAGACTTTTTAAAAATATTAAATAATAAATAAATTCATCTTTTAAAATGTACGCCAAAAAATTACATCATAAAAGAAGAGAAGAAAAATAACAAAAACAAACACATACATTAACACTCAAAAAATGGGAATGGCATGCCAAGGAGATCTATTTGATTACTAGCAATACTTTAAAACTTTCCATTATTAAAACGTTATATTAATGTTCAGTTTATTTTAAAAATTACTGCCTAACCAGACTACCTATCAGGAAGAACTCTTAATACCTTCTACTAAAATATTGTTTTCAGATTGCTTTGTCAAGCTCATTGTACCTTTCTTTAAAAAAAAAATCATAACTTTTATTATGTTTATTAATGTGGCTATTTAATTACAGAGTGTGTATGTGTGGTTTACTTGAAAGTAAGTCACAATGGGATTTATTGCTAGCATTTGTTTAAAATTACAATCTAAATTATTCAATAGACAAACTTGTGAATTAAATGAATAGGAGAATGTTGGTGTTCTACTGAACACCTTGTATCTTTAACTTATATTTATAAATTTAAGTATATATATGTACATTTATAAAGTCTGCAATTAGTTTGTCTCGTTTAGAAATTCTTTGCACTTAAAAAATATTTTGTTAAATTTGTTATAGTGCAGGTACAATGGATGAATCTGCTCCATTAGAGTAACCATTTTTTTAAAAAAAAAACGTTTTATTGGATTTTTATTTTTAAATATACATCAATATTAATGCATGAACATGTATTGATAAACATGATTGTTTTAGAGTAGTTATTCAATATTTCAATGTTTCATTTTAATGCCAATGATATTATTAAGCATGCATAGTAATACTATCTTTCAACCTCTAATCTTTCCATCTAATTATTACTTATATTCTATTATATAAAAATTATATCTGCTAATATTCCCCCTATTTCTTATTTCTACCTCTGTTATAACTTCTAGTCAGGCCACTATTGCTAATCCTAGCGTTAATACACTTGTTTATATTAAGACATAGTCTTTCATTATTTGGTTGTTCAAAGTCACAGTACACCACTCAAGTACCAATCATCCTATTATTTAAACATACCTAATAATACAATCTTTCAACCTCCATTCTTTCAATCTAACTATTGCTTTATATAAAGGTGTGTATTCTTATTTCTACCTCTTCTAGTTTTTAATCAGGCCATCATTATATTAGAAAAAAGAAAAAAAAGTAATAATAATTCCTTTCTGTTAGATTGGGCGAGTGAGGAGACAGGAGCCAAGTCGAAGTGAACAACAACTCTTTAATATCCAGTGAGAATCCAGCAAATGTACAGTAGAGCAGCACTCCTTATATAGCTTCTTGCCCTGGGTGCTAGCCAATAATCATCGAACTTCTTCCCCGCTTAATTTTCCCTCCACAATTAGATACATAACACTCCTCCCCTCCCAGAAGACACTTAGACAACTATTTACATACATAATCATGCAGGTGACTAGGGTGATCCCTGATTCTAGTTGACCTGCGCAATTCAGTCTGAGGCGGGAATTTGGGCTGGTTGGAGGGACTCTTTGTCTCTCCCAGCCCAGCCAGTGGAACCTCCTGGATTTTTTTATGGGCTTTGCACCCTTCGGATGGGCCTGGCTTCTCGAGAGGGCAGCGTTGGACACCGAAGTCATCAGGTAAATCCTCCGGCCACTTCGGGTTTGAGTTAGCTGTTGGAGGAATGGTTGGTGAGTCAGGGACTTATTTGTCTATTTAGTAGTCTGGCTTGGTGGGCATTGTTTGGCCCTTAACTGGTCTATATGTCTGCACCATACCTTCCGTTACTCACTTCTGTTAGGATATGGTGTGAGTCTAACAAGTTGTCCAGGCAATATATGTGTTCTATCACTTTAAATGTATTCTGTAACTTTAAGATGTAATGCTGAGTAATTGTACTGATGAGTCATTGTAATTGACTGCTGACTGACTGCTGACTGCAATTATCCTAATTGTACTGTTGAGTCATTGCACTGCTGACTCCACTTATCTTAAGTAGATAATTACTAGTATAAACTGTATATAAGGAGAGAGACAAACTGTAGTCATTGTTGCTTGACTTATTGCTTGTCTTGTTGGTTGGAACTGTTATCGTCATGTGAGGAAGTGGATGGATCTGTTACCATCGTGATTTGTTACCAGCGTTGAATTGCTGTTTATTACCTACTGCTTTTTGTATGGTAAGAATGATTTCTGTAACTTTGGACTGATTTGAATGGCTAAAGACTTGGATTGACTAAAATACTATGCAATTGTTTTTGTTAAACCAGTTTGTATGTATTGTATTCATTACTCTCAGTACCGTTTCTCTGTGCACTTGCTCTGCTGGTTGGTTAACACAACAATATCCTTAACATTGGTATGGGCCCAGAGCCAACCAGAACTAACTAGGATTGTTCAGAGCAAAACTGAGAGTTAATGTGAATAATACAGAAAACTGTGTTTGTGATATAATCCAAGTGAAGATGGCACAAGAACAGTTATCGAATATTTCCATGATAACCCGGCTGGATGAAACAAACTATGTATCCTGGTCTACAAAATGCAATCTACTTCTGCGTAGAGAACGACTTTGGGACGTAGTAAATAATCCACCAGATGTAACAACATGGAATCCTGATGATGAAGAAGATGTGAAGAAATTAGCCAAATTTACCAAAGACAACAAACGAGCTCTTTGCATAATTGGACTGACACTGAGTGACCAGCAGCTTGTCCATATTCGTGGCGAAGAGTCTGCTGCTAGGTGTTGGACCAAGTTGAAGAGACTATATGTTTGTGACACTGTGGGTGCTCATATAAATCTCACACGAAAATTGTTTAAGCAACATCTTCTTAAAGGAGGAGATATGATGGCTCATTTGGAATCCATGACTTTTCCAGGAGCTGCACGAAAAGGAACTTGTTTTCTTGGAACTACAGCAAGTTTATATAATTCTTTCTTCTTTGGACGATAGTTATGACGACTATGTTTCTTCACTGGAGGTTTTGACCAGAGATGACCTCACCTTGGCTGGTGTAACCGGTAGGTTATTAGAAGAATCCAGAAGAAGACAAGAAAGGGATCAGTTGAGAGTAAACCAACCAAAAGAAGAAAAAATGTATTCAACTGCCTATGTTGTAAAATGATGTTTTGCTTGTGGGACTAAAGGGCATATAGCTAAGTATTGTAATAATAAGAAAATGTCTGTTAGGGACAATAATAGACCCAAGAAGGGTTGTAATTTAGCTATATCCAATTCAACCAGGATTGGTGGGTTGTTGATAGTGGTGCTTCTCAATCTATTACTAAGAATAGAAACAACTTTGTGAAAATGAATAAGAGTAACTAACATGTTAGATTAGCAAATGGTTGGAAAGTTAAGGTAGCTGGAGAGGGTGTTGCACGTTGGTCATTTAGTAATGAACCATTGCCTATGTTATATATTCCTGGGTTAAAGTATAATTTGCTCTCTGTTAAATCATTATTGCAAGTTTACAGTAATGTTTAAGAATGATAAATGTATAACAGAAAAAGATGGAAAGGTTGTTACTGCAATATTAGAAAATGATTTATCCATTCTAAGAGAGAACCCAGTATTAGTAGCAAATTCTAAATCAGTGTACAGGAATGATAAACCACATGATAAATGTATTCATCTATTACATCGGAGACTAGGGCATATACATTTCAGGACATTAAAGAAAACAGTTCAGCTATCTGAAGGTATAAAACTACAATCATGTAGTAAGTATTTAAATTGCAATGCCTGTAATCAGCAAAAGAGTAAGGTAACACCAGCAAATCGTTTTAATGGTTTTAAAACCAAAAAGCCATTAGAAGTAATGTTTGTAGATTTGATTGGACCCAAGAAACCCAGTATAGGAGGTGCCTGCTATATTCTGAGCATAGTAGACCATTACTCGAGGTACGGATTCTGTTATCTTATGAAAACGAAATGTGAAACATTCCAGCATATAAATAACTGGCTGAGATTTGTTGAAAGGAAACAGAAGTATAAAGTAATGTGCTTAGTAACAGATAACGGTACAGAATTCCCTAACCAAAGGTTAGAGAAGTTTTTGCAAGAGGCAGGTATACAGCATAAATAGTCTGCACCATATAGACCACAACACAATGTTTATGTTGAGAGAAGGGGTCAAACATTACAAGCCATCACTAGAACAATGTTGGCAGATTCTGGTTTGCCTGAAACTTTATGGGGTGAGGCTGTTATGTGTGCTAACCATGTATTAAACAATGTGGTACATTCAGCTACTGGTGAAATACCATTTATATTATGGCATGGGAGGAAACCAAATCTTAATTACCTACACACATTTGGAGCCCCAGCTTGGGTGCATATTCCATCTACTGTGAGAAGGAAGGAACAACAAAGAGCCAGAAAAAATGTTTTTCGTAGGCTATGATTCAAACCATAGGTCTTTTAGATTTTGGGCACACTACAGTGTGTACTGTAGTGTAAATGCAAAATTTCTAGAGCACGAAGGATGGGAGAAACTTGAGCATGCACATTATAGACAGGATGACAATACTGTTAGCATTGAGCATCAAATGAGTAACAATACTCCTGATGAGGATATAGATAATATAGATTCTTCTATTAAGGTTGAAGAAGAGGAAGTAGCTTTAGGGGAGGATGAAATAGAATCACCTGCAATGAGTCCTGTATTACCTAGGAGATCGAGTAGGGAAAGACATCCACCTGATAGGTATAAATCAACTGTAGTTTGTCAGGTTAATAGAGAACCTTCAAGTTATGAGGATATCAGGATGTATCCTGAAAAAGAACAGAATGCTTGGAAGGAGGCAATGAGTAGAGAAATCAACTCATTAACTAAATTGGGTGTTTATGAGGATGTTAAATTACCACCTGGAAAAAAATTGATTGGTTGTTGATGGGTGTATAAAGTAAAGAAAAGTATAGATGGGACAGTAACCCATAAAGCTCGCCTTGTAGCTCAAGGTTTTGCTCAAACGGAGAAAGATTTCGATGAGGTGTTTGCTCCAAGTTTAAGAGCTAGCATGTTAAGAACTATGCTAGTGTGGGCGGCAAAGAATAAGCACATTATTAATCATATAGATGTGGAGATGGCATACTTGCATGCTCCATTAAGACATACCATTTATATGAGGAAGCCATTAGGTGTGAAAACAAACAATCAAACTGATTGTTGGAAATTAAATAAAAGCCTTTATGGTTTAAAACAATCAGGGTTTGAATGGAACCAATGTATAGTTAAAGAGTTTAATAATATTGGATTTCAAGAAGCTGTAGCAGACAAATATTTCTTTAAAAGAGAGAATAATGGTTTAGTATCGTTTAGTATCGTTTTTGCTATTGTTCACGGACGATATAGCAATTGTAACTAAAACTGACAAGGAAGCAATGGATATTGTTAGACAGTTACAAGATAAATTGAAAATTAGAAATTTAGGACATATTAGACATTATTTAGGTCTTGATATTGTTCAGACAGCTAGAGGGTATAAACTGTCACAGTCTAGCAAAATAAGTCAGATGTTGATGGAGCTATGTAAGCCATGCTAGACATAGCATGGAGCTATGTAAGCCAGCTAAAACGCCAATGGCACAGGATTTTCAACATGAAGAAATCCAAAGTCCTGGATTTAGTAAGGAGATCTATCAATTACTGATAGGGAGTCTATCATATCTTAGCAATTGGTCAAGACCTGATATGTCATATAGTGTAAACCAATTAGCAAGGTATAATGCAGAGCCAACAGATAGGCATTGGCAAGCCGCAAAGCGGATATTGAGATATTTAAAGATGACAATGCATTATGCATTATTTTTAGAACCTAACTGTGATCTTACACTGAGTGCATATGCTGATGCTAGTTTCGCTACTGATTTGACTACTAGAAAGTCTACATCAGGTATTGCGATAATATTAGGTAATTGTTTAATAGGATGGAAGTCAATAAGGCAGAAGCATATTAGTTTATCCACTATGGAAGCAGAATTTTCCTGTTTATCACTAGTATGTACTGATTTAATTTATTATAAACAATTAATGCTAGATGTCGGATTAAATGTAGATTATCCTATTGTAATTTATGAGGATAACCAAGCTGCTATAAAAATGGCAACAAATTTAGCAGTTAAGACAAGATCGAAATATACTGATATTCGTTATCTAAACGTTCGTCAGAGTATTCAAAGTAATATGGTTCAGTTGGAATATTGTATATCTGGAAACAATATTGCCGATAATTTCACCAAAGCGCAGGGTGCAATTAAACATAAAATGTGTTGCAAAAGCTATGGCTTGAGAATTTGAACAGGTATATATTAGCCTGTCTAAAGGGGAAATTGTTAGGATATGGTGTGAGTCTAACAAGTTGTCCAGGCAATATATGTGTTCTATCACTTTAAATGTATTCTGTAACTTTAAGATGTAATGCTGAGTAATTGTACTGATGAGTCATTGTAATTGACTGCTGACTGACTGCTGACTGCAATTATCCTAATTGTACTGTTGAGTCATTGCACTGCTGACTCCACTTATCTTAACTAGATAATTACTAGTGTAAACTGTATATAAGGAGAGAGACAAGCTACAGTCATTGTTGCTTGACTTATTGCTTGTCTTGTTGGTTGGAACTGTTATTGTCATGTGAAGAAGTGGATGGATCTGTTACCATCGTGATTTGTTACCAGAGTTGAATTGCTGTTTATTACCTACTGCTTTTTGTATGGTAAGAATGATTTCTGTAACTTCGGACTGATTTGAATGGCTAAAGACTTGGATTGACTAAAAGACTATGCAATTGTTTTTCACTACAAAGTAAAAGCTTTGTTAAACCAGTTTGTATGTATTGTATTCATTACTCTCAGTACCGTTTCTCTGTGCACTTGCTCTGCTGGTTGGTTAACACAACAATATCCTTAACATTGGTATGGGCCCAGAGCCAACCAGAACTAACTAGGATTGTTCAGAGCAAAACTGAGAGTTAATGTGAATAATACAGAAAACTGTGTTTGTGATATAATCCAAGTGAAGATGGCACAAGAACAGTTATCGAATATTTCCATGATAACCCGGTTGGATGAAACAAACTATGTATCCTGGTCTACAAAATGCAATCTACTTCTGCGTAGAGAACGACTTTGGGACGTAGTAAATAATCCACCGGATGTAAAACATGGAATCCTGATGATGAAGAAGATGTGAAGAAATTAGCCAAATTTACCAAAGACAACGAACGAGCTCTTTGCATAATTGGACTGACACTGAGTGACCAGCAGCTTGTCCATATTCGTGGCGAAGAGTCTGCTGCTAGGTGTTGGACCAAGTTGAAGAGACTATATGTTCGTGACACTGTTTAAGCAACAACTTCTTAAAGGAGGAGATATGATGGCTCATTTGGAATCCATGACTTTTCCAGGAGCTGCACGAAAAGGAACTTGTTTTCTCGGAACTACAGCAAGTTTATATAATTCTTTCTTCTTTGGATGATAGTTATGATAACTATGTTTCTTCACTGGAGGTTTTGACCAGAGATGACCTCACCTTGGCTGGTGTAACCGGTAGGTTATTAGAAGAATCCAGAAGAAGACCAGAAAGGGATCAGTTGAGAGTAAACCAAGAGTTCAGCTGGACTTTGTCCCATCGCCATGCATGTGATTACATGTTGGGCTGCCAGGAAAGTATCAATCCTGGCCTGCCAGTCTCCCGGCCTGAATCTGGCCAATGCCTCTTTGGCCGATCTCACAAATCTTTCAGCTTGACCACTACTGGCCGGGTGAAAAGGTGCTGTGAATGCATGTCAGACCCCAATCCCCAAGAGTTATCCTTTGAACTGTGTGGCCGTGAGTTGAGGCCCATTATCAGATACCAGTGTGTCCGGTAGCCCATGTGTGGCGAATAGTCTCTGGAGCACTTTAATTACAGCCTCTGTAGTGGTGGAGTGCATTAATATTATCTCCAGCCACTTAGAATAAGCGTCCACCACTATAAGAAAAGTTTGACCAGGGAATGGGCCTGCAAAATTGATATGAATACACAACCAGGGTCCCCGGGGTCTTTCCCATTCTTTAGCTGGGGCTGTTGGGGGAGCAGGGCGAGACACCTGACAGGGGGTACACTAGGCCACCCATTTGGCAATGCTGTTGTCCATGTTGGGCCACCATACATAGCTCCTTGCCAACCCCTTCATCCTCACAATTCCCGGGTGCTCAACATGCAATGTGGCCAACACTTGTTCCCTTAGACACATTGGCACAACCACCTGGTCACCCCACAGCAAGCAACCTCCTTGAGTAGACAGCTCATGCTGTTTGCAGATAAACGGTTTAAATTCCCTGCCCACAGAGCCTGCCAGCCACCCGCTATGCACCCAGCCAATAACAGTTCATAACACAGAGTCTTTAGCAAAGGCCCTTGCAACTTCAGCAGAAGTGAGAGGCCCAGAGTCCATAGAGTCAATAAGCAGAACAGGAATGCCAGGAGTCGGGTCTTCCAGCAAATCCGGCAGCGGGCACCTGCTGAGGGCATCGGCATGCCCAAGGCTCTAACCTGGCTGATGGATGAGGGGATAGGAGTAGGCAGCAAAAAAATAGCCCACTTAGTCAGACAGGGGAACATGGCTGCCGGAGTGAGGCAATCTCCAGCCAAAAGTCCTAGCAGGAGTCAGTGATGAGTAACGAGTTCAAAAGTCCTTCCGAACGGGTATTTGTAAAACTTTTTAACTCCCGCAACAGCCGCCAGGGCCTCCCTGTCCAGCTGGCTATAATTTCGCTCAGCGCTGGACAGGGTGCGGGAGAAATAGGCAATGGGGGCTTCTAGTCCGTTTGGCAGTCTATGACTCAACACAGCCCCCCACACCAAAAGGGGAGGCATCGCAGACTAAGACAAGAGGAAGCAACTCATTATATTGGATAAGGAGGCTGTTGGCAGATAGAAGTCTTTTGACAGCCGCAAACGCCTAGGCTTCTGCCTTACCCCAAAACCACAAGGATTTTTTCACTAACAATTTGTGGAGCAGTTCAGCCACTGTGGCTTTGTCCTTTAAGAAAATTGAATAGAAGTTTAAAAGTCCCAGTAATGCCTGTAGCTCTGCCTTGTTCTTTGGAGTTGGTGCGTTGTGGATAGCTCTTATTTTGCTTTCCGTGGGGTGAATGCCTGTCCCCTCTACCTTGCACCCTAAAAATTCAACAGCAGGCACTGCTATTGGACATTTGTCTCATTTAATTCGCAGTCCCGCATTTTGAAAAATAGTCAGCATCTTCCTTAAACAGTCCCCTAGTTGTTGTTCATCTGCTGCGGTGACAAGGATGTCATCAAAATAGGGGCTACATTAGGGTCCAGGTTAAAAGAAATAGGGGTCCCCATATACTTGCCAAGACAGTCGTCAAAAATGTCCTGGAATCCATGTAGTAGGTCATCCGTCAAGCCGCTGCTGGTAGAGTGGATTCCAGTGACACCCATGCCCAGGGCTTTGAACCATTGAGGCCTAAGAGACTCGGTAGATGTCTGCTGACCACTGTGATGGGCAGCCACTTGTACTGGCCGAATATCACTTGGAACGTCCCACAGCCTTCAACAGGAATGCAATTTCCTTGATAGTCATTTAGCCTTAGGCACTGGTGCTTCAGCTGGTGTTTTTTGATATTCGGGATTGCTGCTTTGAGCTCAGCCCACGACATGATAGTGATGGACGAGCCAGTGTCTATTTCCATTTGACATGGACAATTTCTACAGTTACATGCAGCTTTTTCTCTGGGGACATGGTTGCTTGGCCGATTCAGGTCTGAAATGTCTCGGGTGTTTTGGAATAGGCGCCTTGTCTTTGCTGGATGTTTCTGTCCTTCTTTTGCAGCCGCTACTTGATTGGCGAATGCTCTTTGTTTGTGACTGGACAGCTGACTTGCCCTGCACACCTGCACCAAATGTCTCTTTTTGTCACAACCCCTGCAAATGGGATCTTTGAACCGGCATGTCTGCCTCTGGTGGAATCCGCCACAGCTAGCACAACTCTCTTTCTGGCCATCATCATCACACTTATTTCTGTCCATTTTGAAAATGTCCTCATCGCCCTCTTCCTTGCTATCAGTCAGGGCCGATTCTCTGTGGACAGGAGAAGGCTTTTGTGCCGCCTGGGGTGGTGCCAGTCACTGCAGGGTCTCTGCTGCCTTGTTGGACGATTCGTATGCTCTGGTTTCATCTAGGGCGATGTGAAGGATGTGGTTTGTCTTGGCCAACAATAATCTTTGGAGGCGAATATCTCTAATGCCGCAGATTAGTTGCTCTAGAAGCACATCATCGAGGTCTTGGTACTTGCAGTGCGTGGCGGCCTTATGCAGTGCTGCCATGTATGAATTTATCGGCTCTCCATCCCTCTGTAGTCTTTGCCAGAACTCGTAGCGCTGAACAAATTTGGACAGTACCAGGGCATAGTGTGTCCTCAACGTGGTCTGCAAGACCTGCCATGGCACAGACTGCACTGGTGTTGGCTCCAACAGCGACTCAGCTGTATCAAACACTTCGGGGCTGCAGTGGCTCAAAAAGAGGGCACCCTTCCAATTGTCGGACAGCCTTTGGAGGTCATTTGCTTCGAGGAAGCATTCAAACCGCGTCATGTACTATCCTCACTTCTCTTTTGCAGGATCGAATGGTGTTGGCGGTGTGAAGGCGGACATTGTGCTGTCGGGCTCGGCTCGTGCAGACTTTTCCACCTGGCTGGATTTGGTTGTCAGCTCTTTTTGTGCAACCTGTCTACCTCAATCCCACCTTCGTTGTGTTAGATCGGGCGAGTGAAGAGACAGGAGACAGGTCGAAGTGAACAACAACTCTTTAATATCCAGTGAGAATCCAGCAAATGTACAGTAGAGCAACTCTCCTTATATAGCTTCTTGCTCTGGGTGCTAGCCAATAATCATTGAGCTTTTTCCCGCTTAATTTTCCTTCCAAAATTAGATACATAACACTTTCTATCCATCATTTCTTGCCTGTTTTAATACTTCAATTCTTATTCATTTTTTGGCTTGCCTCCCATACTCCTCTCTTGGATCTTTGTCTCTATCAGCATCCGTGTCTTCACCATTCAGTCAGAATATTTCTCCCATCTCTATCCTCCTAAGTTGCCAGGTCTCCAGAGTGTCCACCCAAACTCCTATCTCCCTTTCAAAAGTATTTTCCAGGTTATCTGATTCCATTTTTAAATCTCTTAAAGTACTTTTTCCTTGATTTATTTCATTATTATCGTTATCGTCTTCTTCTCATCTTCTTGCTTTGTTTGTTGGTTTGTCTGTTTTATCTTTCCCCCCATTCTTTCTGCTGTCTCCTCTCTTTCCTGGCCTCTTTGATCTTCATTCATTATCGGTTGTAGCATATTTTCTATTTTCCCATTTATGTCTTGCATTAGGTTCTTTATCTCTCTGTGATTCTTTGTCATAAGTACCCCTAATGCTTTGAAACATCAATGCCATTTCTCTTGAAATCTCACTCATTTCCCCCTGATGGGGTATCTTGCCTTACTTTAATAAGTCCCACTCTTATTCAAGTCCAAAAACAATATATTCAAGTCCAATGTTGCTCCTCAGAAAGTTCAATAATCATAGTTCTTTACATCTCAGGATTATTAATCAGTTCCATTTAAGTAGCCCAGGCAGTTTCCACAAATCAAGAGACACTTTACTTTACTTAAGAGTATTCCTTATTCTCACAATAGAGTCTCCAGTAATCATAAAGAAGATAGTTATAGAACAGTAAGTATCACCACAGTCCTCCAGATGAATGTTGTTTATTTCTCTTATCAAGAATTTTCCTAGTCTTGGGTATGGTATAGTATGGTATGGTATGGTATGATATGGTATGGGTTATGTATATTTTCCATTCATGAGTAGATGGCACTCTCAGTTTAGGTTTCAGCATTGTTTCAAGCCTGATAAATTGATTAATCCAAATTTAGTTCGATTTATGGAAGCAAAGTCAGCTATTCAAGTAGATCGTTCCAGCATTTTATAATGCCTTTCCAAAACAATGCCTACCCAGTTTAAAAATCCAATTTTCTATGTTTTAAAAGGTCTTTAGCTTTTCTCCCCTTAGTTCCTTTTTTTGGGGTCTAGGATTTTTCTCTCTATGGTGTTCACTGTTTTAAGAAATAGTTCTAAGAGTCTCTTTTCCTGGATTTTCCTCTTTTTTTAAAAAAAAAAGTTAGGGTTTAAATAAAAAAGGAATCTTCTCACCCAGCTCCAGTCACTGTTCATCTACATCGCTCCTGCACATTTCTTTGTTGCCTCAGCCTGACCCAGCTTCATGGAAGCCAGGGTGGCTGCCTCTTCTCCTCATCATGGATGAGAGGGAAGAAGCCCTGGAACAAGCAGGAGAGTTGCTACTCTCCGTGACCTGCAAGGCGCCCCCTTTTCTCCACCACCCCTACAGGGTGGCTTTAGCTCCTTTCGGAGCCCTTCAATGGGGAAACTGCACGGGACCATGAAGACCCACACCTCACAAAGGATTTCGCACGTTAGACAGCAACTCTAGAGTAACCAAAATTTAACACCTTCATTTCATGCCTAAGGGAAAATAAACACTCAACTGACATTTGTAACAATCAATCACTACAGCAGTTCACAGCTGAAGCGAAAATGAAAGCTGATAAAATTCTTTCAATTTCACCCTTGCTAAGTCAAGCCATGATCCCATTCATGGACTTGATATAATAGGTGAAGCTGAGGAGCCTAGAAAGTGGGTGAAATTGAAACTTCCCACCAAAGGAGAAAGATATGACCCCAAATCTTTCCAGGGTTTCACAATTTAAAATTCTTTATTTCTGTCTCCCTCTTCCTGTCTTTGCAATTGGGGTTCTGCACATGAGTTAGAAATATGAAATTGTAGCAATCAAACTCAGCTGACATGTAATTACCCAATTCAAAGGTGGCTTTGAATTGCTACAGAGTCTTTGTGGGAAGTGCCCTTCATTGGCAGCAGTGCCTTTTCCCCAGTGTGCCTTTTCATAAGACATAACATTGACTTACATCATTCATTAACTGCTCCATGTGAAATTAACTTTAATTGCAGAAATTATATTTGGCTCCAGAGGCTTCAAGTAAGTTCCTGATTTAAACCAGCCATAGTTGTCTATTCTTCAAATAAATATATGAGCCTTTAGAGAAAAATGCAAAAGACCAATATATTAATACTGATTATATTGCTATTTATTTTATTGGATACATAATGTGAAACCAAAAATAATGGAGAAAACCCTTACTCTTACAAAAGTGACTTTAAAAAGGAATTAACAGAAGACAGAACAGCTTGGTATTATATCTGTTGACTCAAACATGTCTTATAAACATGAGTTTATAAGAACTCAGAGAAACATCTACAGAATTAGTACAATCTTAGCAAAATGATGTCTAAGTGTTGCAAATAGTTGCAAGTTAAGACACTTGCTTGAAACCAGGAAATCATGTCTTCTAGTCCTGCCTTAGGCAGGAAAGCTGACTGACTGACCTTGGGCTAGTTATTTTCTCTCAGTCCAAGTCAGTTCAAAGGATTATTGATGTGGGGAAAATAGAAGGAGGAGGAAGGAATGTTATATGTATTTGTGTCATGAATTATTTATAAAAATAATACATCATCATTTTACCCATTGACTATCCACTGCAAGATGAAGACCTCTTTTGCATGTTTCCAACCAATGCAGTTCTGAGCTTTCTTTTGCCAATTGGGTCTGCAATACTTGCTGATGTCCATCTTGCTTCAGGTCTCTTTCATGGATGCTTTTTATCAAGTGGGATCCATTCTATGACTGCCTTACCCCACCTGCCATCAGTTCTTTTTCCTATGTGACCAGCCCATTTCCATTTCAATTCTCTTGATGATATTGTATACTTTTGTTTGTTCTATAATCCACATGCAGGTCTTTCTATCTTGTCTTGTAATGATACAAGCATGTATCGTTCCATGGCTCTTTGCACCACTCTTAGCTTTTGTATCAATTGTGAGGTTAGTGTTGATGTTTCACTGGCATATGTTAGAGTAGGTAGCACACATTGATTGAAAACTTTCCAGGCATAATGGGAGGTTGTTCTTGAAAATTATGCTTAGCTTCCTGAATGCCTTCCAACTACATTTAACATACCATTCAATCTCCTTTATTGTATCATCTTCCATTGAGATCCGCCAAGGTATATGTAGTTGTCTACTATATCTGGTTTTTCTCCTGAGATTTTTTTTTCTTTCTTTGATGAATTTATTAAACATACACAACGTATAGTTTATTGAATAGCCCGAAGGCCTTTTCAAACAAAACAGAAAAGAAAAAGGGAAAAAGATAAAACAGTTACAAAAATAGCAATCTAAAAATATATGATAAATGACATTAAAATTTTACCATATCAAATTTCAATAGCTAAGTTGCCAAGACTAGATAACCCAAATAAGATAGCTCCTCTCTAACTGAGCTCATCTTTCTTACAATCGATAAAATTTTCCTTGGTATAACTAGCTCGTATTGCCGTCAACCTTTTAAGGTATCGAGTGATCGCTCTTACCAGGGGAGGAGAGTCAGCCCTCAACAGAAATGCTAATTTTTGGCTTATATTCCAGTGGGGAAATTTATTTATAATTGGGGACAGATATTGATTTCTAACTTCCTGATAGAGACTACATTCAAATATTATATGTGCCATGTCCTCCACGACGTTTACCCCACATATGCATATTCTTTTGTCATATGGGATTTTCCGATAACGGCCGAATCTAACGTTGGTATCTAGAAGTTTGAATCTAAACTTAACAAATAACTGTCTCTCCACTGATGGCATTTCTAAATATAAATACTTTTTCAGGGTGAAAGTTGTTTTAACTGCTGTCAGCAGTTTAAGGGAATGATTAGTTGAAAGGGTTGCCATATCCATTTGCCCATGTATATCTTTAATCCGTTCTTTAACTTGGTTCAGTGTGTCACACAACGGGAACCCTACGCCATATCGGTTCAATATTTCTGACAGCCGGGTTAGCCAGGAATACCTTTGAGGATTTGAAATCTGCTGTTCCTCTAGACATATTTTAGGGAGTCTGCTGGCATCCATCTGGGTCATTTTTAGCCAGTAGGCTACTGCCCTAGTGATTGTATAGGTGTACAGTGAGAAATGTCCCAATTCAGCTCTGACGGCTGCAGCTGAAGTGGAATTGTTTACCCCAAGCATCCTCCTTAACAAATTATTTTGAGTTCTCTCTAATATGGGGGCCTCTGTAAGACCCCAAATTTCAGCACCATAGAGCATGATCGGAACAAGTTTAGCCTGAAAGACTTTACGAAGAGGTAAAATGGAGGTTGGTTGGATTCGTTTACTTAATTTAGATACAAGGCTTGCTCTTGCTCTAACCTTTTGAGAAAGGTATTTTCTCAAATACCTCTCCACAAATGGTGTGGAGTCCAACCTCCTGCACTGGAAAAAACAATTCAAAGATAAGTATATTGGGTAACTTGTTCAATTTTTGTGTCGTTAATCTGCCAATTGTGCTTTTTATTCTTGTTGCCAAAGACTAAAACTTTTGATTTAGCTACATTTATAGTCAAGTGGTTTGCAGTACAGTAACGTGTGAGCTTGTCAAGAAGTCTCCTCATTCCTATTTGGGTTCTAGAAAACAACACTAAGTCATCGGCATACATTAATACGTTAATAAATCTAGAGCCTATTTGGGGGCTGTGCGTCAGAAGATCATCCAGCTGTGCTGGGATATCATTTATATAAAGGTTAAAAAGAGTAGGGCCCAGCAGGCAGCCCTGCCTCACTCCTCTAGTTGTCGGTATGCTGTTTGTTGAGGCCCCATTTGCTGCATATCTGACTCTAATTGCCGTATTAGTATAGAGAATCCTGATCAACAAAATAAGTCTGGGGTCCATCCCCATAACTTGTAGTTTCCTCCACAAGTGGTTCCTATCTATCGAATCAAAAGCAGCAGTAAGATCAATAAAGGCGGTATACAGCTTTTTCCCCTGGGTCTTGTATTTATTAATTAAGTGGGAAAGGACAAAACAATTGTCTATGGTAGACCTACCTGATCTAAAACCTGCCTGCTCATTTGCCAGAATTTCCTTATCCAAGCACCAGTCCTCTATTTTATTTAGGAGATGTTTCGTATACATTTTTGAAATTATATTAAGAAGACTGATGGGTCGGTAGTTGGATGGGGTGGCTCTGTCACCTTTCTTAAAAATTGGAAAAACTATAGCTAACCTCCACCCTTCAGGGATTATCCCTACTTTATCGATATAAGTAAACAGTGCTACCAGCACCGGTACCCAAAAGTCAATGTTGGACCTAAAGAGTTCAGGAGGCAACAAGTCCTCTCCAGGGGCCTTCCCGGCCTTTAAGGATTGAATTATATGCTTAATTTCGGTAGGGGTAACTGGTGTCCATTCCAGACATTTCCTTAATTCTTGCTGGAGGATATCCAATTGCAAGACATTTGTTGTATTGTTACCATCAAATAAAGCAAGATAGTGCTTCTCCCATTTTACTGCTGATATATCAGTGTCCATAAATGGGGAACGTTGTTTTAATATACCGGCTATCTTATGCCAAAAGATCGTAGGGAATTGGGATTTTGCTGCCATTTCTATCTCTTTCCACATCCTGGTGTTATAGCTACTTTTCTTGTTTTTCAGGAGGGATTTGTATGCTCCCCTGAGTTGAACCATATTTGAATAATCACCATCCTGTCTGGATCGGTTAACTTTCTTAACTGCGGCTCTTAGATTTGACCTCAAGTTATGACAATCATCGTCAAACCACTTTCTAGAGATCCCATCTACTTTTCTATCATTCTGGATCATTAAGTTCCTAAGAGTAGAAGTTAGCTCTGTATAAGCTGGCATTGGGGTGTTGTCTCTGGGCTTAGATTGGGAGATTTCCCTTGCTAGGTGTCTGGCTTCGTCTGAGCCCAAATAAGTGGTAACAGATTTGACATCAAGTCTGTGCCAATATAACCTTTTATAGTTATAAACCTGGGCATTTGCTAAGGTGTCAATTTCCTCTCTTGAATGAGGCCTAACTTCTGAAGAGAGTGAAACCAGAGCCGTGATGGGAAAGTGGTCACTTTCCTCTCTAAATATAGCTCTTACTTCTGAAAAATGGTGTACTAAACTAGAGGAAGTGCAGATATAATCGATAAAGGTTGAGGTTTTGTTGGATGAGAAAGTATAGGGATATATATACCCATCACTCGAGCCACTTAGTACTTGCATATCATTCATAAACAGGAGGGAAATTAACCTCTGGGTATATTTATTGATCCTGTTGTCCATTGAGGACCAAGTGAACTCATTTTAAAAGTATCCAGTTGGTACCAGGCCTCGGTTAGCATAGCTCTTCATTGAGGGACCTAGTCTTGCATTAGTATCTCCAGCTAATATAATTTTTGCTTGGGGAAAGCGTCCCTTTAAGGTAGCTAATACTGAGTCTAATTCATCCCACAAATCTCTTCCTAGAAGGTGGAATGAAAAAGGAGCGATATATACATTGATTAAGATTAAGTCCATCCCCCTGTACGTACATCTAATAGGCAGAATATATTGGAATTGAGGATCTAAAGAAATTTCTTCACCCTTCCATCCCGTATCCCTTTTGACCAACGTGGTTAAGCCCCCAATTGCCCTTCCTTTTAAATTGACTTTGTCTGCTGGTTTATGCCATGAGGCAAAACCCGGTAAGCTGATCTGTGAATCATTAGTAGTCAGCCAGGTTTCTTGAAGGAGGATGAGATGATGTGTTGAAATCAATTTTATAAAATCCATCTGGTTTGCAATGCCTTTCCAGCCCGCTATATTCCAGGACAGGAGGGAAAGGCTGGGGATATAAGGTACCCTAGTTGTTGGCCATTTGTTGTCTAGTCAATCACCCCGAGGCACTACTCCTTGTGTCTCTTCCTCCACCCTTCTGGTGGAGGGGTCCGGAATTACTACCACCGCCTTCTCTGGAGTGCCAAAGGAGTCAAAAGTGGCCTCTGTTCGTTGCGGAAGTGCCTCCTCCGTTCTTAAAGAAGATGAGACAGGTGAGGGCAGTTGCACTGTTGGGGGAGGGTGAACTTTTGCCGCTACGCTCATAGTCTTTGTTTCTTTGAAAAGACTTTTGCCTTCCCTTCTATCCCGCTGGACGGACTTTACAACTTTAGGCCTTGTCTGCACGTGCTTTCCCCGTTCTTCCGACTTGGATAGCCTTCTCGTTGAACTGCAGGCTTCTGCTAGCGAAGATCTTAATAAGTCAAATTCAATTAACATTGACCTTTGCTCCTTTGGAGACAAGGAGACAAATTCGCTGATTATAACATCCTCTGGCTTGTCGGTGCTTGCCTTCATATATGGAACCTCCCTGATCTGGCCTGCCTCCCTAGTTTCTCTGGATTCTGGAGGAAGCAGAGTGGTTCCTAGGTACCATTTTTGATGTTTGGTTAAATCCTTGTAAAAGCGGTTTAATAGGCCCACTTGAGAAGACTCTTGTAGGAATGACTTCAAATCTGAGCAGGGATCCTTTTCTTTTCATTACAGCATTCGGTATAGTATTGCTGTCAAAATGCAGTATTAGTCGGACACAATTGCTATGCTGGGGAAGTTTTTCATATCTGAGTAGATCTATTAATAAAGGATCAGATTTCAATAGCTGTGCAAGTGAAAGGATTATCCTTTCCTTTGAAGTCCATCGTCCTCTATTGCATGGGATTTTCCTTATCCTTAAAGCGATTTGTTTCTTTAACAACCTTCTTCTTTGATGAGGGTTAGCATCAGTACTTGCAATACTTTGTTGTTTGGGTTGAGGTCTTACACCCTCCCATTCTCTCCGCGCATCAGGATGGTGTGCAATCTCACCCTCCTTAGCTGCAGAGTGAGGGCCATTTAAGAATTGGAAGATCCTCTCGATGTCTTTTTTGATCAATGTCAGTAAATCATATATTAAATCTACTGTGTGCGCAGTTAAGATACTCTGAGTACAGACCATCTCTCTGAGGTCTGAATATGTCGGAACTTCTTTTAAGCAGCTAGAAGTAGGTGAGGGGATAGAGCTTGAAAAATCACCCATTCTAGCAGGCAAGTTTGAATCTGAAATCCGGGAAGAAAACTCCCCTTCTGTATCTCCCTCTCCCAGTGATACAGTCGACAGAGACAAAGTTCGAAGTTCAGATTGGGGTTCTGGATTACACCTCTCCATAAAGTCATCCAATTTAAGCTGTTTAAGAGGCTTGGAGTAATTAAGTTCCGTCATAGATTCTGGGGAGAGAGAACAAGCTCTCTGCCTCTTACTTTTCTTTCCCATTCTGGTAGGCAGTTAATCCAGCTTCTCCCAGCGGAATTAAATATCGCAATAATTTATCCTCCCTCAGCCATCGTAGTTAAGGTAGGCCTTAATGATGGTCTAAGCTGAGGCACCACAGAGATAAAAACCAATCTCCTTTCCAAACAACGGCTTGTCTTTTACTCCTACTTCTTTGCTATCATCTATTTTCAGAATTGTTTAAATTGTTTAAATTATTTCACAGGGAAATATGTGGGGGAAGGAGACTAAAAAGCTGATAGGGTTTCATTAAAGGCAGTCCTACCGGGAGTGTCTGCAACCAGTTCCTTACTGTACTCGTTCCAAAAACAAACAGCTCAAAATCCCCTCCGAAGTTAGGGGCCTCCAGTGAGGTTTGTCAACAAGTCTGATAATCCGAATTTCAGGCCTTGCAAGGAGGAGTCACGGGAGTAGCCTAGGCCAGGAATGCAGGTTGTAGTGTTGTTAAAATATGTCTAAAACAAACAGTAGCCACACTATATGTGCTTTGTAAGAGTACGGTATAGATTAAAAATAGATTAAAAATGAGTTAAAAATATAAAAATACTTTAAAACGTTAAAAAAGAAAAACCTAATTTGCTTTTGGGAGAGCTCCTTACAGCCGTTCCCCCAAGATCTTTTCCAGTTTTATTTTAAGTCAAATGGTTCTCCTGCTTTCTGAAGCTTTTGTATACATCTTTGTAGCTCTTTTGGGTTTTGTGAGAAGAGACCAACATCATCTGCAAATCTTAAGTGATTTAAATAGGAATCATTGTGTTAAGTTGGGCGATTGAGGAGGCAGAAGCAAGGTAGTGCATGACAACAGCTCTTTATTGTAGTGTGAACTTCAGCAAAGGTTACAGGCACACAGCTCCCTTTATATACCTTGCCAGCCAGTGGAAAGGCGGCGAGTGAAAGTGACAGAGCAGATCGGAAGCAAGCGGGTTGCCGCCAAACTGCAAGGAGAAAGCAGAGATTGCCCAAGCGGAGGGATGGCACAGTTAGAAGTCTGTTGGCATTTCTTTTAGATAGACAGCGATTGTGGATATAATTGGATTGGACTGGATTACGAGCATGTGAATTGTGGAAAAAAAAACCCAACAACTTGGACACTTGAATACTTTTGAAGGAAGGAGAAACCGAAAGCACAGCCATAATTCAAACTTGATAATTGACAGTAGGAATGAATCAGCGGGAACAGCGGAAAGTGACATTTTGAACTGTGCTAATTTGGCTGTAAGAAGGCTTTGGAACTGTCTGAGATCTTTCTCCAATTAACTAAAGTGCATCACCATATGGGAGAAACTTTTTGACTGTTGTAATAATTTACTCATCATAATGGATTTTTAAATCATCATCCAAAATCATCACCTACTATCTACCTTATAAGTATATCCTTATTTACTCAGTTATAAGTCACTTTAGATAACCTTTTTTACCTCTTTTTGTGTGGATCTGGATATTTTTTCTGTATAGTTTAATAGACTCCAACCTATATACATATATATATATATACCTAACTTAATTATTTAACTATAACATATATATTATATAGTATTTTTTCATTTATATTAAAGTAGTGTATATACTGTAATTAATAACTTGATAAGCATGCTATATCATAATCTTGGTGAATATTGAGAACAATTAAGGATTGAATACTAACAAACCGATAGTAGCTTAGCTTGGATAAGTGGAGTCATCTTATATCTACACATACCGTGGATTGATAATAATCAAATGAATTGTAACTGTTAATATAACTCAAAGTCAACTGTTCTATTATCTATTTTGAAACTTTCACCCCCAAATTGAGTGGGATTGAGATTAAGATGAATTGATAAATTGGGCAACTTTATCATTAGAGGAATTAGATACTTCTTGTAATTAGTTAAAGAATAGTGGATGATAATTTGGAGGAATATCGAGGTGATTTTGAGAAATCAGAAGAGTCTTGAAAGAGATGACAAGCATCTCATCGGCGGTATTTAAGGCAGGAAAAAAAACGACATCCAATCCCACAATAACAATGTCCTCCCCAGCACCACAAAAATCTGTTGAAGGGCTAACAAAAACAGAAAAATCAACAATGTTACCAACTATGCAAGCAATGCAAGTGACCCTATCAATGATACAAGAAACCATGCTCCTATTGCAAGAAAAGATAACAAATAATCATGCAGAATTGAAGACAGATATACATTCTATTGACCAAAAAATGAGTGAGATTCAAGAGTCTATATATAACAATGAACAAAAGATAAAGAAGGTTGAGACCAGGGTGGAGCAGAATGAAAGGAATCTTGACTCTATTGACCAGAAGCTAATGGCACAAAATAGGGAGCTGGAGGACTCCATAATCCAACTCGAGATGGACAGGGCAGCCTTCTATTTACGCTTCCAGACAAAGATGAAGATTTGGGCCACGTCATGGTAGACTTAATAGCTGGAATATTACAACAGGACAAGGATGATATTATAAAAGAGTTGGATGAGGTCTATAGGGTGCAAACTGCTAGGAGGAATAAGCTGCCTAGAGAAGCCCATGTTAGATTTGCATGGAAGAACGTGAAATATATCCTATACAATATAGTACGAGAAGATCCTGTAACTTATAAAGGAAAAGAGGTGATAATACTGAAACAGGTCCCGAAGAGAGTTCGGGAATTGAGAAGAGACTCAGGTTCTTGGCAATACAGCTAAACAAGAGGAATATCCCCTTTAGATGGATCTTACCGAAGGGGATGCTGATCACCTGGCAAGGGAAAAGAATTAAAATCGACAGCCTTGTCTCTGCACAAGAACTTCTGGACCAGCTGAGGGGTGCAGAGGAAGACCACAGTAGTAAGGATGAACTGGAAGCAACCTCTCAGGAGGAAGTCAGCATACAGCAAAGGAAATCCAAAGAAGGAACACCAGAGGAAAAGGAGATAGAAGAGAAAGAAATCAAAGAAACCTAGGGAAAGAAACAAAGACCGCAAAGAGCCGTACGAGTAAACACAACTAGGCAGGTCCAATAGAGAGATGGAGGGCTGGAAATTACTATCCGTTAATGTTAATGGTTTAAACAATGGTAGGAAGAGAAAACATATATTTTTGAAATTAATAAAGCATAATGCTGAAATAATATGCCTCCAAGAAGTACACATAAAAAGAGAAGAGAGGAAATATCTAGAATTTGCGAAATTTGGGAAGACCTTCACCTCCCTAGCAGAAAAAAAAGGGTGTGTGTGTAGCACTATATGTTAAAAAAGGGATCACCGCTGAACTCAAATACTCAGACAGCAAAGGGAGAATATTGGCTATTGAAATTATGAGGGGAAGTATCCCAATTTTAGTAGTAGCTATCTATGCGCCAAATAGGAATTTGGGAGAATTTTATAAGAAATTGGGTAGCAAAATAAGTTAATTGGAATATAGGAATATTTGCATAGTTGGGACTTTAATGGGGTAGTAAATCCGGATAAAGATTATAGGAGTGGAATAGAGAAAAAGAATAAGAAGGATAGGCTCCCAAAAGCTTTCTTCGACCTAGTCGACGAGCATAACTTAGTAGATCTATGGTGAGTATTACACCCAAACAAAAAACAATTTACCTGTTACTCAAACCCTCAGAAATCCTGGTCAAGGATTGACATGATCTGGGTCAGTAGGAGTTTGGGGTTGGAAATCCACTCAGTGGAAATCACCCCAAATATATGGGCTAATCACAATCCACTAGAGATAAGGTGGAAGAACTTACATAGGGTTAAGCAGAAAAGATGGAGGTTAAATACCCAAATCCTTAGAGATAAAGAGTACATTAAAAAACTTCAGGGAGACCTAAAATTGTTCTTTCTGGAAAACGAAAGCCAAGAGATCTCTCAAACGTGCATCTGGGATACAATGAAGGCCTACTTAAGAGGGCTAGTAATATTGCATAATATTTATAGGAACAAAGAAAAAAGGAAGGTACAGAAAGATTTGATGGCCCAGCTGGGAGAAGCCGAAAATAGACTACAACGAGACCCGATTGATGGCGCAAAAAAAGAAAATTGGATGACAATAAGACATAAATAAAATTTATTGGAACAGGAAGAATTGGCGTGTAAAATTAAACAATCTAAACAGTACTATTTTGAAAATGCAAACAAGCCAGGGAGGTGACTGTCATATAAATTAAAAAAGGAGAAGGAAAAGGGGATTATAGATCACCTGGAGAATCTGGAAGGAAAGATATTAGACAAAGAGGAGGAAAAACTCGAATTTGCTAGACAATATTATGAGACCTTGTACAGGGAGGAGGAAGCCCCAATTGATAATATTAATCAATACCTGGCAAAGGAGAAGCTCCCACAGATAAAAGATGAAGAAAGGGAAATGCTCAATAGAGAGATTACAATGGAGGAATTAAAGGGGGTAATATCCAAACTAAAGAACAATAAATCACCAGGCCCAGACAGTCTCCCAGGAGAACTAAACAAAAATCGAGAATTGGAAGAAATACTTGTATCAAAACTGTTGGTAATATGCAATGAGGCTCTATGAGGATCCAAGATTCTGGATTTGTGGACGGAGGTGTACATCACATTGGTATTAAAAGAAGGTACCGATCCGAAAGAAATAAAAAATTATAGGCCGATCTCCCTACTTAATACAGACTACAAAATATTTATGGGAAAAATCACGGGAAGGATGAAGATAATATTGAATAATTGGATCCACCCTGATCAAAACGGATTCCTTCCGGGAAGGCAGATTAGAAGTAGTTTGAGGGTTATGATAGATGTTTTGGAATATTATGAAACATATTCCGAGAAACAAATGACATTGGTCTTCCTTGACGCCCAGAAGGCATTCAACAACTTAAATTGGAGATTTATGATTCAGCAAATCAAAAGGATGAATTTTGGGGAAAATTTCGGGAACGCGATTACAACAATTTATGATAAGCAGAGAGCAAATATTATATTAAATGGAGACATGACCAGAACCTTCCAGATTGGCAAGGGAGTAAGACAAGGCTGCCCGCTCTCACCACTTTTATTTATATTGGCCCTGGAGATTCTGTTAAGGAGAATCAGACAGAATAATGAGATAAGAGGATTGGAAATTAGGAATGAAACATTTAAAATTCAAGCGTTTGCCGATGACGTGACATTGATCATGGAGGAACTGTTAACAATGGGAATAAAGGTATTGGAAGAGCTAGACGAGTATGGGAAGTTATCTGGATTTAAATTGAATAAGACCAAAACTAAAATGTTAACCAAAAATATCCCAGCAGGAGAACAGAAAATATTAGAAGATAATTTGGGCATTCAAATAGTTAAAAAGATAAAATATTTAGGTATTTGGATTATGACTAGATGTTCAACCTTGAAGGAGGACAATTATGCACCACTACTAGCAAAAATTAAGCAAGATTTGGAACGGTGGGGGAAGTTACAAATATCACTGCTAGGAAGGATAGCTACCATTAAGATGAGCATCCTCCCCAAATTGATATATTTATTCCAAACTACGCCAGTTCACATAGAAAAAAAATACTTTTTAGATTTGAACAGGGTGGTAAGGAACTTCATTTGGGGAGGGAAAAAGCCGAGGATTGCATTTCGAACATTGCAGGAAAAAAGGAATAGAGGTGGATTTGGGCTCCCAGTGTGGGAGATATACCACAGAGCCGCTAACCTAGTGTGGTTAAGAGATTGGGCTACATTAGGAAATAAAAGAATTCTGAAATTGGAAGGGTACGACCTGCAGAAAGGCTGGCATGCCTATCTTTGGGACAAAGGAAAGGGGGCAGGGATATACTTTCACCGACATAAAATTAGAGATGTATTAATGAGGACTTGGAAGGAAATTAGACACATACACTATACAAAAATCCCAAAATGGACCTCCACAATGGAGGCAATGATTTATCCAAATACGTTAAGCATGGAGAAAATGTTTACTTACCAAGATATCCTAGATAATAGCGGCAATCTTAAAACAAATGAGATCTTAAAGGAGCAAGGGATCCACATTGATTGGTGGCCCTACCTACAAATTAAATTGCGATTCAGGAAGGATAAACAGGAAGGTGGTATAGAAATGGGGACCAATAGCTTCGATAAGGTATGGATGGGTGGTGAGAACAAATTACTAGCTAAATTATATTCGTACTTGCTTGAATATGATAGGGAAGGAGAAATACTTAAAGATCAGATGATTGCTTGGGGGAAAAATATTGGACCGAAGATAAATCTAGATGATTGGGAAGAAGTGTGGAATAATAATCTTAAACTGACAAGGGCAGTAACATATAAGGAGAATCAGTATAAAATGCTGTATAGGTGGCATTTAGCGCCATCTAGGATTGCAAAAATATATCCGAACGCAAGCCCCAAGTGTTGGAAGTGCGGCCATGGTCAAGGTACCTTCTACCACATGTGGTGGACGTGTCCTGAAGCAAGGAAATTTTGGAAAACAATACAAAAATGGATTCAAGAAGTAATAGAGGAGGATATCAATTTGTTGCCAGAAATCTATCTCCTGGGAGTATTGAAATGGGCATATGGGAAGAAGAAATACTTAATTATTCACATCATCACAGCTGCTAGACTGTCTTATGCAAAACATTGGAAAGAGAAAGGATGTCCAACCGAGGAACAGATAGTTAACAAAATATTGGAATGCGCAGAAATGTGCAGATTAACACATGTGCTAAATGAGAAGGAGGATTCAGAATTTTACACGATATGGGATCTGTGGTATAAGTGGTTGGAAAATAAATGCAAAAGTTAATTACTAAGGAGGACAATGCTTAACTGTTAATTTAAACTATATATTATTGTAAAACTATAATTCATAACATAACAATCTACACATATTCTATGTTTTAATTGTAAAATATCTATGTAATCTATTAGACACCACTTTTATAAGCATATAGCATGATTACACGTTGCCAAACCAAAAATGTTGAATTATAATACATTGTTTATTCAATAAAATTCAATAAAAAAAAGAAAAAAAGAAAAGGGGCAGAGAGTGCATGCCTGATGCCCAGCTCTTCCAGGTACCCCTCAAACTGGGTGGTGGTGAATTGGGGCCCGTTATCCAATACAAGAGTATCGGGCAATCCGTGGGTGGCAAAGAGTTTCCGAAGCACCTTGATTACCACTTCGGAAGTCATGGACTACATTAGGATGATCTCGAGCCATTTTGAATAGGCGTCGACAATCACTAGGAATGTTTAGCCGTGAAATGGGCCAATGAAGTCTATGTGTATCCTAGACCAGGGACCCTGGGGTCGTTCCCATTCCCTGACTGGTGCTGTGGGGGGATCTGGCCTGGACTCTTGGCAGGGTTGACACTTCCCCACCCACTCGGTGATGTCCTCGTCCATTCATAGCCACCAAACATAACTCCTAGCTAGCCCCTTCATCCTTACGATCCCGGGGTGCCCGTCATGTAACATGTGCAAAACCTTTTCCCTTAAGCATACGGGAACAACGACTCGATCACCCCACATAGACAATTCATTCTTTTTGGATGCAAACAATTTAAATTCCCCACCCTCAGTCTTTCCCGCCCATCCCCTTGTGACCCAACTCATGACAGTCTTTAGAACAGAGTCCTGAGCTGCCGCTCTCGCCACTTCGGCAGAAGAGAGAGGTCCTGAGTCCAAAGCGTCAATGAGTAGGACTGGTGCCCCCAGAGTGGGGTTGTCTAGGATGTCCGGTAGCGGGCATCGGATGAGGGCATCAGCATGCCCCAAACTCAGTCCGGGTTGGTGGACCAGATGGTAGGAATATGCAGCTAGGAAGATAGTCCAGCAAGTCATCCATGGAGACAAGGCAGCGGGAGTGGGCCGATTCCCAGCCAGGAGGCCCAAAAGCAGCTGGTGGTCTGTAACAAGTTTGAAATTCAATCCAAACAGATATTCGTGGAATTTCTTTACTTCCGAGACTGCTGCCAGGGCCTCTCTGTCCAGCTGGCTGTAGTTCCGCGCAGCGCTGGACAGGGTGCGGGAATAGAAAGCAATGGGTGCCTCTAGTCCATTCGGTAGTCTGTGACCCAGGATGTCCCCTACTCCAAAAGGGGACATATCGCAGACTAGTACAAGTGGAAGCGTCGCATTGTACTGAATAAGAAACTGTCCGCAGACAAAAGTTTCTTTACGGTGGCAAAAGCGACAGCCTCAGTCTTTCCCCAAACCCAGGGTGCATTTTTTGTCAATAATCGGTGTAGGAATCAGCTACCATTGCCTTGTCTCTCAGGAAGATGGCATAAAAGTTAAGGAGACCCAGAAAGGCTTGTAGCTCCGACTTATTCTTGGGGGTTGGCACATTTTTTATGGCCCTAATCTTGCTTTTGGTGGGGTGAATGCCCGTTCCATCCACCTGGTACCCCAGGAACTCGACAGAGGGTACTGCTATCATGCATTTTGTCCGTTTGACCGGGAGGCCAGCACTTCTGAATTTTTCTAACATTAGTCTCAGTCAGTCCCCTAGTTGTTTTTCGTCTGTGGCGCTTATAAGGACATCGTTGAAATAGGGGACTACCCCTGAAAGTCCTTGTAGTAGGCATTCCATCATACTTTGGGACAGGCCGGGGGCTACGCTAACTCCAAATTGTAGCCTAGTGCATTTGAAGGCACCTCTGTGAGTTTCGATAGTCTGTCCTTCTGCGGTAGCGCCATCTACCAGCAGTTGCTGGTACGCCTGCGCAAGATCAAATTTTGCGAAGATCTTGCCAGGACCCAGCGAATGGAGCAAATGATGTACAATTGGAACGGGGTAAACGCTCTGCTGGAGAGTCTTATTAATCGTACATTTGAAGTCCTCACAGATGCGCACAGACCCGTCTGGCTTGATGGGTGTCATGATGGGGGTCTCCCATTTGGCGTGGTCTACTGGGACTAATACCCCCTATTTAATTAGCTTGTCCAGTTCCAAGTCTATCTTAGGCTTTAGTGCAAAGGCACTTGTCTAGCCTTAAGTCGGATTGGGGCTACATTGGAGTCAAGATTAAAAGAAATAGGGTTCCCCACATACTTGCCCAGCCGGTCGTCGAACACGTCCTGGAACTCCTTCATCAGGTCATTCCTCAGGCTACTGTCGCTTCTGGCTGGCTTGCCGCTTGCGCTGTGGACTCCGGTGAATCCCATTCCAAGGGCCTTGAACCAGCTCGGTAGTCGTTCACTGACCACAGTGAGGGGAAGCTTCTTCCAAGCTTCTCTCCATACTGGACCTGGAATGTGCTAACTCCTTCCACGGGGATTTGGTTCCCTTGGTAAGTCCCGAAGCCTTATCCACTGGTGCTGTAGTTGGCTCCTCTTCAAGCTTGGTATCGCCGCTTTCAGGGTGGCCCAGGACATGATGGATAGAGATGATCTAGTATCAATCTCCATCTCACACGTGCTTCCTTCGATCTCGACTGTGGTGTGGACCTTTTTTTCGATGCTCACGCTGACCTGGCCGATCCTGGTGCTGCAGCTCTCATGGCTTTGAAATTCACACCTTTTCCTCTCTTCGCTATCTTTACTGGTCCACTTGTGTCACGCCGGCTCTGATTGGCTGTAGCCATCTCTTGGTTTGTGGCTGACTGGTAGGCTTGCCTGGCAGACTCTCACCAAATGCCCCTTCTTCTCACAGCGTCTGCAGATGGCATCCCTGAACTTACAGGTCTGCCTCTGGTGTGACCCTCCGCAGCTTGAGCAGCTCCCACAATGCTCTTTCTGTTCGTGTTTTGCCTGTAGGTCTGGAAGACGTCTTCGTCTGACTCTTCCTCGCTATCGGTCTGGGTCGTCTCATGGTGTACCGGTGTCAACCTCGGGGTGGTTTGTGAGATGGTTGGCTGTTGCAGGGTCTCCACAGCCTTGGTCAATGACTCGTGTGCCCTTGCTTTGTCAAGGGCGCTGGGTACAGTTAGATTAGGCTGTGCGAGCAACCTTCTCTGTAGGTGAATATCTCTCACGCCATAGATTAGTTGCTCTAGGAGCGCACCATCGAGATCTCGGTACTCACAGTGCATTGCAGCCTTATGCAGGGCAGCCATGTAAGCGCTGATCGGCTCTCCTTCTCACTATACTCGCTGCCGGAACTCGTACCACTGTACAAACTTGGATGGTACTGGGGCGTAATGTGCTTTAAGCAAGGCTTGTAGCACTTCCCACAATACCGTTTGGACCGGAGTCAGCTCTGAAAGTGACTCAGTCATGTCAAAAACGTCTGGCCCGCAGTGGCTCAGGAAAAGTGCCCTTTTTCGGTTGCCTGGAAGATTGTGCATGTCGCTGGCTTCCAGGGTGCACTCGAACTGGATCATGTATGACCCCACTTTTCTCTCAGGGTCGAAAGGCTTGGGCGGTACATACGCAAACATTGTGGTAGTCCTGCTTTGTACGAAGCTCATCAGCCTGGCTGAATCCGCTGCTGGTAGCTCTTTTTCGGCTTGCTTCTCGTTGCCTCAATCCCATCCTCATTGCCAATGTTAAGTTGGGCGATTGAGGAGGCAGAAGCAAGGTAGTGCATGACAACAGCTCTTTATTGTAGTGTGAACTTCAGCAAAGGTTACAGGCACACAGCTTCCTTTATATACCTTGCCAGTCAGGGAGCTGACCAATCACAAGTGACCCATTGTTTAAATCTCCCATCAAAACTATATACATAACACATTGATTTTTGCCCAGTCTAATTTGTGAAATTCTTCTTCAAGGCAGGCTGAGAAAAGGATAGGTGATATTGTATTGCCTTATCATATACCTCATTCTATGTTGATTTCCACTTTAAGGTCATTAAGGCAATTTGTTGCCATTGTTTTTTCACATATTGATTGTAATAAGTTTATGTAAGCAGTGTATATGACTTGGTTGAGCAATGCCTTAATCATTCGTTGCTGGAGAAATGAGAAAGAAACATCTCAACATCAAAGAACAGTCTTCAATTGCTTGCACTAGTTTTAACTTTTTACAGATAGTCATCAAGTTAAAACTGCAATGGAGCTTTACCATGAAGTTGAAACTCATGATGGTCATATTTTATCACCTTTTTTGCAGCAGTCATTAAGCAAATGTGGTGGTCATTAATCAAACATGGCAGATGTTAAATAAACACCATATTCATTAAGTCAAACAGTGGTTTTTTTATGGGCATGGTTTTGCCAAAAACTGGAAGTAAATACCAGTTTTACTGTCACTGCACTTTATAATAGGTGCATTATATTTATAATAGGTGCATATACTTCCAGTTTTCATCAAACCTATTATAAAGTGCAGTGACATGATCATTGGACATTGCAAATGCCTGTAAATGCAGCCCAGTTGTTGAATGCCTCAAGTGTGATCTCATGACTATATAGAGAAAACTTCCTCAGATTTTTGTGTCTTTTAGTAGAGTAGCAAATTTCCCCTTTGCAGAACAAAGTACACAATGTCAAGGTGGGCTAATTTATTTTGATCCTCAAGGGATATAAATAAAAAATAGGTATCCTGTTTTATTCACTAGGATGGAAATTATATATATGTCTGTCTGTCTATTCATCCGTCCATCTACCCATCTATTATCTATCTATCTATCTATCTATCTATCTATCTATCTATCTATCTATCTATTCATTATCTATCTATCATCTAATCTCTCTCTCACACTCTCTTATCTGTATATTCTTTCATTTATTTATTCATTTATTTTCCCCTAAAGTGCAGCTGGCCTCGAAGAATGCCATAGTAACATTAATGGAATAAGTGGGGCTACAATTTTTAGTTCGAAATATATATGATACATTTCATATAAAGCATGAATTTGGCAGAAATTATATTATTTTGCAAAAGAAAAATTTGTGAGGAGGCTTAAGGTTATCTTAAAGCTACCAAAAGATTCATTATACTGAACTGCTGGAATGTAATCAAACACCCACATCCAGTAGTGTACAAGAAAATCAGCATAACATTATTGTATGATGAAGACATACAAGTTTAAATTGCTCTAAAATAAATTCAGTGTGTGGTTGAGGGTTTGCATTATATTACAGCCCAGTATTTTGTTGGTTCAGATTGCCATTTGGCTTTGCCAATGGCTTTGCCAAAAAGCCATTTGTTCTAATGACAAACTGGAATAAAATTATTTATTTTAAAAAGCTTATTTGGAAAAGGCTGTTAACACTCTGTAAAATGTAAAAAAAAAAAAATGTAATTCTCAGTAAGAAAGTCTCTCTGTGCTACATTATTTTAAATTTCTGAAGTTTGGTCATGATTGAGTTCTCTGCTGCTCTGATCTTCATACAACATTGCCCCACCTTCTTCTTGACATGCTCATTTTTTATGTGTGGATGTTCTTTGGATTTTTATGTAGAAGAGCATCCTATCGTACAAACCCCACTGCAATCTGAAGTAGAGCAATAACAACAATAAATAACAATAACAGAAAAAAGGAACCAAGGCATAGATTACAATAAGGTCAAAGAGGCCAGTGCTCTCTCCCTCTCCCCCCCTCTCTCTCTGTGTAAGTCCACTTTATTTCTGGGTCCCACAGTAGGAAAAACAGGAACGAACCACTTAGGCAAGTTCACAGGAAACTCAACAATTACAGATAGGTAAGATTTATTGAAGTTAGTAGGACATCCTAGCTAAAGAATTTCAGCAATTGCTATGATTCATGAATAAATCCTACATAGGAAAATAATGTTCTATTTCTATTGTATTTTAGTCTTCTTCTCACACTTCATAATAGATAACTTCTATTGGATGGGCTGGCATGTCTTCTCCATTTGCTAGGAGGAAAATTTACTCAAACATTTTGTTCTCTTATTGAAAATGTTATGAATATGTGTTCAATTTGGATAAAATCTGAATAATAGGCTGAGGTATTTTCAGAAACTTTGCATAGTTGCCCAAAGTAAAAAATAACTTTTTTTCAAAGCAAATCAGACTGCTGCAAGGAAACTGTTTCCCCTCCCCCGCTTTCAATTA
Source organism: Pantherophis guttatus (assembly GCF_059756535.1). Lineage (NCBI taxonomy): Eukaryota > Metazoa > Chordata > Lepidosauria > Squamata > Colubridae > Pantherophis > Pantherophis guttatus. The sequence continues at coordinate 106,067,310 of NC_142066.1, forward strand.
CAATCTTTAGGGAGAAGGATGTAAAAGGAATTTAATCTATATATATAAAAGCGAAATACCACTCATCCATCATCACAAACACTCCAGAACCATAAAGCCTACAAACTTGAAATTTGCCACGTATGTTCCTCTTGGCTTTTAGGTGCTCACTAAGAAAGGATTTTTCGAAATGACCATCAGGGCATTAGTATTTCCTATATTATTATAAACATGTTCTGATGCTAAGGAGTTCTCCTCTCCCTCCCCACCTGAAAAGAAATCTGTTCCAAATACAAAACACAAGCAGAGGAGAGGAGTTGCAATTTCAGTTTTACTTTCACAGCAGTAAGCAGCTTTACTACAGAACAGTTGAGCACATTCTAGAAAGATGGTGTGTGGAGGGGGCAAGAGCATATCCCACAGCAGGATAGGAGGCAGAGGAAGAGGAAGAGAATTAAAATAGCCACTCCCTAGAATCTCCCAGCGTATATCATTAGGGCTGACCTGTCAAACTGGCAGCCCTCGGGTTGGATGTGTCACATGCAGGCCATGCCCACCCTGGCTCTGCAAAGGCAAAAACGTCACGATATATCCCAATATGTCACGTAACGTGATCAAGTTTAACACCCGGGCATTAGGGTGAGAGTAATAAGGGTTTACTCTGTCAAGATTCTATCTATTGTCTGTAAGCAAATAAAGAACTGAACTCTGGCTGGAATGTTTTGTGTTTTTCTCAGGCTTAATTAAATGTTAGCGAAAGAAAATTCCTGAGAATACTATGTATAGCCAAGAAAACAAATAAATGGATCATTGAACAAATCAGCTCAAAGTTCTCACTTGAGGCACAAATGATCAGATTCAAATTGTCCTACTTTGGATAAATTATGTGAAGACATAGCTCTCTTGAGAAGGCTGTAGTGCTGTAAAAGATGGAAGAAAAGAGAAGAGGAAGACCACCAGCAATGTATATAGACTCTATTATAATATTGATGAGTGCACTCTTGGAATAGTTGAAGGACTAGGTTAGAAATAGATTGTTGTGGAGAAAATCTATTTGTGTGGTTCCTAATAGTCGATAACAACTTGATTCCTCCTCACTCCTCCTCCTTCTGTCCTTCTCCTCCTTTCTTATAGGAATAGTATTTTTTTCAAGTCTATAATCCGCTTGCTTTACACTCTCTCTCTCTCTCTCTCTCTCTCTCTCTCTCTCTCTCTCTCTCTCTCTCTCTCTCTCTCTCTCTCTCTCTCTATATATATATATATATATATATATATATATATATATATATGCAAAAAATTAAAATCTCGGGTGTTTTCCCATATCATTGTAAATAAGTTGGTTAAAATGTTTAAAATTCTGGTTAAAATCCCAGCTTAAAATCTTCTAAAAATCCTTACAGAGCACTCTGCAAGGTCCTTGAAAACCTCAGCTAAAATCCTACCAGTGACTTTAAAAGTTTTTCTTATAGCAACGTTTTGACAGGCTCACAACCCTGTCATCTTCAGGCTCTTGTTTCATTTAGAAGCTATGGGTTCTCTGTTGCGAGGTTGGAGCTGTCGCTTAACTATATTTGCTGCTGCTGACATATGCTGGTTAGCCTACAACTCTGTGTCCCGATTGGAGGACAGCAGTTTTTCTTCCTGCTATCTCATCCTAGCTACTTGGATGCGTGTTACAGGCCCAGCTTTCTCAGATTCTCTATTATTATCTGTCTGCTGTAGAGGGGAAAGGATTCTGGTAGGCATCCCAGCACCCTTGATTGTTAGTTGAGATTTCAGCCTGTCTTCTGGCTCAATCCTCTCTCTCTCCTTATTTCTAGCCACCCTCTGCAGAACGGGAAGAATTCTGGCAGGCCTTGCAACACCACTGGTTGCTTGTTGGAATCTCTGCCTCTCTTCTGATGTTAACACTCGAGTTTCTGTCAGTGCAGTTCCCCAAATACTTGATAACCTAGAGGCGTCATCTCATCTGTTCATATTCTGTGGCCTTTTTTCAATTTCGATGGCCTCCCTGATTATTCTTTTGTTGACATGTTCCTCTTTCGCCACTGTTCTGGTTTTATTAAAATTAATATTGTGTCCTGTGGCTTTCATGTGTTGTACCAAAGAAGAAGTTTGCTCTTCTTTCCTCACTGCATTTTTATGTTCTTCTAAACACACACTTATTCGTCTATTTGTCTGTTCAATATAAGATGACTGACAGGAGGCACCTGACTGACAGGAGGCATACGAAATCCCGTGTGCTTCCTGCGCCTCAACATATATTGGACAGACCAACAGAAGAATGAGTGTGCACATCGAGGAACATAAAAACTCAGTACAAAAGAAAGAACTCACATCATCATTAGTACAACACATAAATGCCACAGGACATAATATTAATTTTAATAACACAAAAACAGTTGCAAAAATAGAACATCTCAATGGCAGAATAATCAGAGAGGCCATTGAAATAGAGAAAAGACCATATTGTATGAATAAATGTGATGACACTTCCCGTCTGCCTACTATTTGGAAACCTGCTCTCATAGACAGATGAATCTTAACACAAAATATAAACCATAGATCAAAGGTTCATCAAAATGCCTGTGTTGCCACCAGTTCCAGCATAACTTATCCACTGACCCACAACCAAGCAACAGCGCTTCCACCCAATCAAAATACAGCTACGTCATCAGCCAATCAGAATACAACAAAACTGTCGATCAATCAGAATACACCTTTGCCTCTTTTCATAGAAAAACGTCAGTTACGATCATACAGTTTGCCCATAAGCACCAAACCGAGAACATCAGCCAGAAGATGACGAATGTGATTTCGTCGAAATGTCGCTACTACTCTTTTAAGAATATGTTTACAATTACACGGGAAGAAACTCAAGATATTAACTGTACACACACACACACACACACACACACACACACACACACACACACACATATATATATATATATATATATATATAAATTATCACTTCAAGAAATCAATTAGCACTGATTTATTAGATGTTCTTGCAATCCATAATATTCTTAGAAACTCTCTTCAAATCCCTAATTTGAAAGCATCAATTTTCTTTGCCAGTCTCCAGTGTTCCTAGTCATACATTACCTCTGGAAAACATGATTGCTTTCTCTTATCCTTCATGATTTTGTCCAAATTTGTCATTGCCTTCCTTTCAAAGATTAATTTCTTCTCTAGATCGCTGTCCATTTTTATTTATTCCTTGGCCAAAGAAAATAAAGCTGTCTGCCATCTTCACTTCTTTGTCATCAGTTGTGTATTTATGAAATTGATATTTCCATTAATGTATAACATTAACCCAGAGTTTTCATTTTCCATGTTTATTTTTATAATGATTCTTCTAAATCTTCTGTATTTTCAACTAACTGTTGTCTCTGTGCATCTCCTTTAATAGCTCATTTACAACACTATTATCTTTGAAGTAGCATTGTGCGGTATATGAAAGAATATATGACTGGCAGCATGAAATCAAAGATACTTTCATTCACAATGAAATTATAAAATGATGTTTTGTTATATGAAATATCTGACAAATAATAATAATCTGCACTAAATTGATCTAGGACTAGACTTTCTTTTTTGTTTTTAAAAATGTTTGTAATATATTTGTCTAATTAGATAGTTCTAATTCTGAAGAATTTCACATAAGTGTGTGATATATTGTTCAATCAAAGGACAATGAAATAAATATTGCTTACAGTATATTTATTGTATAATGGCCACTCTATTTGACAGTTTAAATGCCTAAAACAGCCAGTCCAATCTTGATGACACTTAGAAAAATATATTCATTTCATTTCTCTAGTGTTAATTTGAAAGTAACTTTAAATTACTCTAAATCAGAATGTGTAGAAATGCAACCTGACCTTAAAAGCTCACTGGGGCTTAAGCATTCATCAGTCAAGAAGATTGATTTTTCTAGGCAGAAAATTATGAGACAAAATGCATTACAAGTCTATGAGTAGCAGAAAGCACAATCAATGAACATAGTGAACAATCTAAAATAAGCTAATTATAAGGTGTTAGCCTTAGAGACACTAATGTGATGTATATGATGTGTGCACTGGTGTCTCAGAGCTGTTTTGGAATGGAATGGAGCAGAAACAAACAACTAACTTAATAATTACATTCCTAAATCACTTATGACCAGTTGACATTAAATATCTGTTTCTGAAATGCTCATTTATTTGGGATAGAAATTCAATAAACTCTAATTACAATTTTTTGATGGAACAATTTTAATCCCAAATTTAGTGATACCCATTTAATGTTTGTAAGAACATACACCCAATAATGCCTCTTATTAATTGGACAATAAATGAATGTACAACTGAACCCATCCATACAACCCTATACAATGCTGTTACTAATCTAGGTTTAGATCAACTAGTAACTAACAACACTAGACTCAACAACTGCCTCAACCTCATCTTCTGCAACAGCTTAAACTCAATTTATGGACTACAAATAAAAGAACCCTTTTCCAACGGTGACCACAGCATGATAGACTTTTGTCTCAATATACGCTCTTACAAAAATCACCATAATAATGGGATACCCAACTACAACTTCAAAAAAGCCAACTATGATCTCATAGACACCGACCTCTCATCTCTTGATTGGCAAATTCTATTCTCTAACTGTAACACTGCTGAAGACCATTATAATATTTTCTTGCTCGAAGTCAATAGAGTTATTAAACTATAAGTACCACTAATCACCACCAAAACCCGGAAAAACAAATTACCCATATCAATAAGAAAGTTCCAATCCAAAAAAAATTCCCTCTGGTGAAAAAACAAAACTGGCTATGTAACTAACTTTAAAAGCTGCTACAAAAATATATGCCACCAAATAAAGACTGAATGCACCAATTACCACATCAGACAAGAAGAAAACCTACTGTGCACGAAATCCAATCGTGCCTTCTATAATTTTGTAAACAACAAACTTAAAGACTCAAATCCATCCCACCCCTAAAAGGACCTAACGGTAAAGAATGCAATGATGAAGCAGTTAAAGAAAACCTCTTTAGCACATTCTTCGGCTCAGCCTTTGTTAACAATGGCTTATGCCCAACATTCTCTAGTCGTACTACTAATGACTACAACAATTTAACACAAATAGATTTCACAGAAGATAATGTTGAAAAGGCACTATGTAGACTGAAACCATCTCTATCTATTGGACCTGATGGACTATGTGCATACTTCTTAAAAAAGCTTTCCACTGTTATAGCAGAGCCCCTAAACATAATCTTTGAAAAATCCTTCAGGACCAGCTCCCTACCCAACCTATGATCACTAGCCATGGTCAGCCCTATCTTCAAAAAGGGAGATGCCAGCCTAGTCAAAAATTGCAGACCAATCTCTTTATACTGCGTCACCTGCAAAGTCATGGAATCAATCATCAACCAATCCATTACCCTCCACCTAGAAACAAACAACCTACTCTCTAATAAACAATTTGGTTTCAGAAAAAAATTATCCTGTAATCTACAACTTCTACACTGCAAAAACATATGGACTACAAATCTTGATCAGGGCAAAGCAATAGATGCAATTTACATAGACTTCTGTAAAGCCTTTGATTCAGTAGTACATGACAAACTACTTCTAAAACTAAAATCCTACGGCATCTCCGGACGCCTCCATAATTGGATAACTGTGTTCCTGTCAAACAGACAACAAGTGGTCAAAATAGGGAGCATCCTATCAAATCCTGCACCTGTTAATAGCAGTGTCCCCCAAGACAACATTCTAGGACCAACACTCTTCATACTATACATAAATGACCTTTGTGATCATATTATAAGTAACTGCATTCTCTTCGCAATGATGTTAAACTATTTAACACTACCAACAATGCTGCTACCCTTCAAAAAGACCTTGACTTTGTGTCGGAATGGTCAAAAAATTGGCAACTACAAATCTCATCCAATAAATGCTCTGTCTTACACATTGGCAAAAAGAATCAGAACACTAATTACAAGCTAAGTGGACATGACCTTGTAGATGACCCTTACTCTGTCAAGGACCTTGGAGTACTCATATCAAATGATCTAAGTGCCAAAGCCCACTGTAACAACATTTTTGGCATTTTTAATGCCAAAAAGGCATTAAGGGTTGTAAACCTAATCTTGTGTAGCTTCTTCTCTGGTAAAATTACACTACTAACCAGAGCATTCCAAACATTTGCTAGACCAATTTTCGAATACAGCTCATCTTTCTGGAACCTGCACTGCATATCGGACATTAATACAATTGAACGTGTCCAAAAATATTTCACAAGAAGAGTCCTCCACTCCTCTGCTTGTAACAAAATACCCTATGCCACCCGACTTGAAATTCTGAGTTTAGAAAATTTAGAACTACGCCGCCTTCAGTATGACCTAAACATAGCTCATAAAATCATCTGCTACAATGTCCTACCTGTCAATGACTACTTCAGTTTCAACCACAACAATACATGAGCACACAATAGATACAAACTTAAAGTGAACTGCTCCAAACTTGATTGCAGAAAATATGATTTCAGTAAGAGTTGTTAATGCCTGGAATGCACTACCTGACTCTGTGGTTTCTTCCTCAAACCCCCAAAACTTTAACCTAAAATTGTCTGTAAGGGGCGTGCATAAGAGCACCAGCGTGCCTACCATCCCTGTCCTAATGTTCCCTTTAATTGTATTCATTTTATGTATTCAATTCATACTTATACTTATATATATTATCTAATATGTACTCAACAAAATAAAAAATAAAAATAAAGTGATTTGTGTAAATCAGTGATTTCTACATAATGTGTAATATATAAAAATATCCCTTCCTATTTTATTGCATTTTAAAACACGATTACAAATCAAAAACATGAAGAAAACAAAAACAACTAAAAAGTAGCACTAAAACATACACACACACACCAAAAAATCGTGTTTTTAAAATGCAATAAAATAGAAAGGGTTTTTTAAAAAGTTTTTCGTAAAATGTTCATTTAAGCAAACATGAATCCACAAAATGTCTTGGAATGGTTACATGTTGCAGAAGAGAATGTCTGGATAACAACTACAATAAAAACTAAGATAAAAGGAAGACATGCATGCATTTTAAATTATTCACAAACAACTCTGTATCGTGCTTCTAAGAAACATTTATTTCTCAGTATAGTTAGCATTTCAACAACTTTCTAAGAAATTAGACAATCAGAGATGTTTCATGTGTAAATATCACATTTCCTTCTTTGTCTGGAGAACTTCATTTATATGTTGTTGTAGTAATTCTATTGAAAAACAATGATGCTTGTTGCTATTTGGAAAGTTGTTTCTGTCTTTTGTTTAATACTTAGAATTCCTTCCTTTTGTGTAAAGGCGTTTTAATAATACTCCTCTAACCAGAAGGCATTTTGACACCTGCCTCAATACTGATAAGAAATGAAAGCATCTGTACTTTATATTAAGATCATCCAAGAGAGACAGCTCTGCTCAGCTCCACTGTAAAATTATGACTCTGATTTCTCCAGATTGCTGCCTATTTTCATTTAATTGTGCTCAAGGGTTTTGGGATGCAATGTTTTTTGCTGGTTGAGAAACCTTGTGCAGCTGAAAGAGCAAAATGTAACTAATTCTATTGCTTTTAATGAAGGCTAGTAAAGGGTACTTGCAGGCTGCATTCAAGAATTCATTTTGGTGAAGGAAAACATTTTCAGAAAGTTATTTTATTGCTATCAAATATTTAAAATGTTTTAACAAATTTGTCATGTTCATTATACTATTATTCTTCTATTTAAAACTTGGACTACGTGCATCTCTATAACCTCTGTCAATAGAGATTCTCTACATTATATTATGGGATGTTGCAAACACCTATGTTGTAATATGTTGTAATTTTAAGGATGCATTGCAAGCTATACTCATGGAAAGCCTTTTCCAGCTCCCATGAAAATACAGCTTTCTAAACAAAAAGACAGAAAATGAAATGTAAATGTAAATGTAAACAATAGTTTTAATTCATTATAGACATTTGCTATAGACAGAACAAGAGAAGTCAGGAAAATTGCTTCTCCTTAGAGTCAACTAAATCTGATTCAGAAAAATGTGTTGTCAATACAACACTAAATTTAATTTTGTTTTGGATTCCATGATGGGTGTTAGTTATTATATAAAGTTTAGATAATGCATATGTAGGAAGCAAGACAAGGGTTTTCTCCAGAAAAGAACAGAACAACATGTCAAGGTTCCAAGTAACAGGCTCAAAGCAATCAAAACCCTGAGGCCTAGAGTTTATTCAAAGTATGAATTTATTAGGCCTAGAGTTTATTCAAAGTATGAATTTATTAGGCCTAGAGTTTATTCAAAGTATGAATTTATTAGGAATGTCATATTGGCACAGCTGGTGAAAACCTGACTCTGAGGGACCCGGAGTTTTCCCCACCCAAATCAAAACCCAAGTTCTTGACCCCAAGTCACAAGTCCATCACATGGCCCAATCAGGTCGCAGTCCCAGCTCCAGCTGGCTCTTGTCCATGCCCCTCCAACACCTGGTAGAGCATCCTTGGCTCCCACAGGAAAGAATGTTATTTTGGCTACACACACCCCCAGCTATCTCTATCTCCCCACTCATGTTCCCACAGCTTCAACCAGCCTTGCTGTGGCAGCCCTGAAGATGCTCCCAAAATGGCTTCAGGGCTGACCAACTATGTCCCAGGTATTTCTTGATTTTGTCTCATTTGTAGCCCACACCTGAATTACCTACAGTTGCCCCTAGATGTTCCAATTTTAAAACTGTGTTTTCTGTCTTCTCCTGACATGATCTTTGTCATGGATATGATCTAGCATTGATGATTTGACTGATGATTGTGTCAAGAGTGGGGTTTGCCCAGGTCTTATTGGTCACTTTAGGTTTCTGCAGGCTATGTGTATGTGCTGCACATGCATGTGCACACACACACACACACACACACACACACACGACCGGGACATGCCTTTGGTTGCAGAAGAAACTGGATATTTGCTTGTATCAAGACCCCTGTCCAGATAATGTCTGATTGTTGCTTCTTATGGAGTTTGTCAGCTCTTATAGTATTATATAAACATCATTCTAAACATAAGCTTTGCTCCCAATGATAAGAATGTTAGAACTATTCTTTAAACATGTGTTTAAACATATATTTTGAATGAGTGCTGGCTGTGTACACTGCAACATCAATTTAAACTGGGAGAAAAAATAGGGTTCTTTCAACTTTTTGTTGCAAGTTCTGTCACCATTAGGTACATTGTAGGATTTCTTTTCTTCTGCTGACGAAAGATATCAAATGCTTATCTTTTTTCTGTTTTCATTATAGATCCTCATTTAGTGACCATTACCTCAGTGATCATTAAGTTATTACAGTGCTGAACAAGGACAGTGACAATTGAGCCTTGTAAGTTATGGTTGTGCAACATCCTCACAATCTCCTCAGTACAACTGGGCAGTCAGCAACCAGCTTGCAGAGACCTGCAATCGCTTGATCACGATTTGTGATCTTCATTGCCAGCCTCTGATAGGCAAACTCAATGGGAAAGCCAGCAGGATGTGACATTGTGCTTAATAATCACGAGATTCACTTAACGATGGCAACTGGGACTACTACAAATGCCATAGAAAATTAGCAGTTATGTGACATCACATTTTATGACCATGTTGCTTGATGATAGTGTGGAAGGTAGAAGAATGACATATTTTGAGAAATGTTTTAGAAAGGCAGGATAAAATATTTCCCCTAAAAGAGAAATAAAAATCTTAAGGGAGACAGAAACTCAAAGCCCCAGCTTCCTTCCACCACCAGATATTTTGTACCCATTAAAGACTGGGCCAGCCTAGCTATAAAACAAAATACCTCCAGCTTCAGGGTGATGGGATTAAGACATGACCCTCCAGGACATAATAATCCACTAGCAGCAGAACTCACTACATTTGTACAATCTCCTAAGGACATTCCATCAACAAACTTCAACCAAACTTGACTCAGACAAACATGATCCACATGGCCCCATGGGAATCTGACAACAGCCAATAGAATACCTGTTCTTGAACAGGAAGTTCAAGTTCAAAGCCCAAGAGAAGGTATATACACCCCACATTCTCAACTCCACGTGGTCAGCTACCCAGAATCACTCATGTTTGGTGGTTCTGCTTCATCATTAAACCATCTTTCCAACCAGCCTCCATGTTTCCAGTGTCTTCCTCATAGCTTGGACCTGAACCAGATGGATATTTCTTCCAACAGTAGGGTTGCCAATCCCAGTTACTATTGTTAAAAGAAGACTACCTGTACTTGTATTACTTCTGTGAACTCATGCATGAACACTACAATTGTCCCTAAGAATAGTTAATATTCCTGAGACTATTATCAGAGTATCATGTCTGTTCATGCAACATACCATGGTTATTTATGATTCTTTTAAATAGGGTTGTAATATTTTTCTAATTTCATTTAGGTTTTGATAGCACCAGACACCAGCTGAGAGTGCTGTATTACATGTCACAGCTGCAAATTTTCTCTGATTCTTCCAGCTGCTAGAAGCTCTGAGGTCAGGATTCAAGTCCTTGGTTACTTACTGCACTGATACATTCCTGCAGCACTAGTCTAGGACAGATTTTGCTCATTACTGCTTTGTCTCTATGACCTATAAGTCAAATGATTTGTAAAGACAAGTTTCACACGTGTCTTTTGGTTCTGCAGAAAGAGAGAAGTATAACAAGAAAGAGCCATATAGTTGAAAACTATACCAATAGGATCTTGCATGTCAGGATGTTCTCCCCCCCACACATCTACATTTGAATTGAAGAGTTTTAGTTAGACATTTACTCAGGTTATTTTTTTGACCCAAGCTCAGTTCTCTTTTATCTGACCATTGGCAGCTGTCTAGTGCTATAAAATTGTGACTACTGGCAGTGAGACCTGTTCTGTCTTTGTGGTCATTAGCACCATCCTAGAACAGAGGTCACCAACTGGAGGTCCGCGGACCACTGATGGTCCATGAAAAAATTTTGGTGGTCTGCAGCACACCTGAGCTGCTCAGGCATGACCAATGGCCGGTCCTGTGACTAGAACAGGCTTAGACTCAACTCTTCCAAGACTGAGTGGCTGTGGATGCCGGCATCCCGGGATCTGGAGGTTCCATCTCTAACGATTGGGGGAGAAACTCTTGCTCCCTCTGATAGGGTCCACAACTTGGGTGTCCTCCTGGATTCTCAGCTGTCCTTAGAGGACCATCTGACGGCCGTAACCAGGGGGGCCTTCGCACAGGTGCGTCTTGTGCACCAGTTGCACCCTTTTCTAGACCGGGATGCCCTCGCCACAGTCACTCATGCCCTCATTACCTCTAGGTTGGACTACTGTAACACCCTCTACATGGGGCTGCCCTTGGGATGCATCCGGAGGCTCCAGCTAATCCAGAACGCAGCCACATAGGTAGTTAAGGGGGCGTCTAGATACTCCCGTGTAACACCTCTCCTGCGTGAGCTGCACTGGCTGCTGGTGGCGCTCCGGATACATTTCAAGGTGCTGGTGCTCACCTATAAAGCCCTTCATGGCTTAGGCCCGGGATACTTGCAGGACCATCTCCAGCCGCTCTCCCACCGTCCTGTGCGCTCTCACAGAGTCGGCCTCCTTAGGGTGCCATCGGCCAAACAATGTCGGCTGATGGCCCCCAGGAGGAGGGCATTCTCTGTGGGAGCCCCGACCCTCTGGAATGGATTGCCCACCGAGCTCAGGATAGCCCCCGACCTTCTTTCCTTCTGTCGTGAGCTGAAGACGTGGCTCTTTCGTCAACTCAACTGATCCGTTTGGGGATACACTGTTATAATTTTAAACTGTTTTTAATAGGGTTGTTGATTTTAATTTATTTCATTGTGATTTGTATTGGAATTTGTCATTTTGTAAGCCGCCTTGAGTCCCTAGGGAGAAAGGCGGCATATAAACAGTAAAAATAAATAAATAAATAAATAAATAAATAAATAAATAAATAAATAAATAAATAAATAAATCTCTGGAATAGGGGACTGGCCAGGCAACTCATGGTGGGTCTGGAAATCTCTGCCATAGAGGGAGGTACATGCAACTTGCAACTTTGCAGGTGGTGCAATATGCAAGGATAGGGCATCCCTCGCTGGCCGGAACGAGGTAATGGTGCAAGGGGGGGTGGCAGTGCAGGCAGGCCAAAGCAACGGGTGTCGGCAACCCACAGCTCTTTCTTCCCCCTGCTGTGGCTGCCTGTTGGATGATCCCACCAGTAGCTGGCCCTGCCCCTCACCCTCTCAGTCACTCCTTGCCTGGCCTGAGAAGGGAAGGGTGGGGGATGGAGATTCACTCCATATTCCAGAATGGGAGCGAAGCTTGATCTCTTGCTGGGTCTTGCGGGCCTTTCTTCTGGCCCTTATTGGTGCTCCATTCACCTTGGTCTCTCGGGGAGATGTGCAACTTTCTCTCAGCCCTGAGACACTGGCCCAGCCCAGCCATTTCCCTCTTCTGATGCTGTTGGCACCTCCATGGCCTGCCTACTGCTCTTGCAGTGCAGTTAAATTTAGTGTGCTTCACAATGGGGGAGACAGCATCCCCTTCTCCTCCTGGAGCCCATTACAATGTGGAGCATCAACTGCAGCTGGATCAGGTGAGTGTCTTGGGGTGGAGAGCAGGTCGTGTGTCTCCTCGAGCGACCAAGGTGCATCCTGCACCAACAAAGGCCAAAGAAGTGCCCGCGAGACCTAGAGAGTGCTGTAGAATCAGAATGAGAGAGGCAGAGAGAGAGATGAAAGAGACAGAGAGAAATGAGAGAGAGAGATATGAGAGAGAGAAAGAGACACAGAGAGAGAGATGAGAGAGGGGGAGAGAGAGATGAGAGAGAAAGAGAGAGGGGGAGAGAGAGAAAGAGAGGGGGAGAGAGAGATGAGAGAGAGAAAGAGAGGAGAGAGATGAGAGAGAGAGAAAGGAGGGAGAAAGATGAGAGAGAGAAAGAGAGGAAAGAGAGGGGAGAGAGATGAGACAAAGAGAGGGGGAGAGATATGAGAGAGATGAGACAGACAGACAGTCAAAGAGAGAGGAGGGGAGAGAGAAAGAGAGATGAAAGAGAGACAGACAAAGAGAGAGGGGGAGAGAGAGAGAGATGAGACAGAGACGGAGACGGACAAAGAGAGGGGGAGAGAGAGAGATGAGAGATCCCGGTGTTTTGTTTTCTGTGGGAAACAGGTCCAAATGGCTCTTTGAGTATTTAAGGTTGCAGAAACAGGCGGCCAAACTAAGTGCCTGAATGACCCATCCTGTCACTGGGAGTCCAGGTGCTTCAGCAAGTGGCGTGCTGGATTCATATTAGTGGTCTGCAGGATTTAAAATTATGAATTTAGTGGTCCCCGAGGTCCAAAAGGTTGCTAACCCCTGTCCTAGAAGTAGTTTATGAACAGCTGTAAAGACAGAATTTGGTAAGCAAAATGGCCCTGCTGCCTCCAAGATAATAAAAGTAGTAAAAGTATAATGTCTGAAATAAGATGAGAGTTTATTTTTAGGATGGTTTCAATACTTCTGTGATGAGAACCAGGTCCCAGTCCTTATTTACATAAAATATATTATTTTCCTAAATAAAAGCAGAATGAAACTAATTAAAAGCAGTGGAGATTCAGTTCCATGCAATTATTTAGGGGAGACTTGCAGTAAGATGGGAGGGATCCACAAAGTAACTTGACAAAAATAATAAAAGTTCCCTACAAAAATTTGAAATATGAGCATAATTTCATCAATATTCTACTACTCATTAGCAAGGATGTATTTCATACACTGTTTTTAACAATAAAGCAATTCACCTTATACAATCAAAACTTGTTGGTATTTATATAATAGTCCCAAGATAGTGATAGCAAATTGTAACCTTAGAATTTCCTGCTCCACAGTTCACAATTCTTATAAAAGATCTTAGTGTTCTTTAGTCTCTATTTCTTTTTTTAGCTTATTGGCAACAACCATTGCTTCAATAAATTCAGAGTTGTATTCCATTTTTTCCACCATATACATGGTTTTGTGGCCATGTGAAATCCATTCTTAGCAGGAATTATTTAAAATCAGTAATCCACCCAACTATTACACGATTCAGCAACACACAACTCAGCAATGCAAAACATTTATCAGTTTAAGTTGTCTTTCCCTTCTATTCCTAACAGGAAAAGTGCTCGCTTAAAGAGTATTTAACCTATAATTATAAGGTATCCAAGGAAGAATAGACAAATGCTTCAAGGAAGGCCCAGTCAAGTAAATGCCTCTGAATAATTCAGGTGCCTGATCTCTCTTATAGCTCAAGCCAACAAGGCCAGGTGTCTCTGTATGTGTCAGAGGATGGGCTATGCCTGAAGCTACCTAAATAATCAAAAGAACCCACCTATAATCATGTCAGCTTCAGGCTGGGAATGAGACTAAAGTAACATCATAAGGGTGTAGCAGAAAAAAAAATACTAGGTCTGGTTTGTATTGTAGTTAGTGGGTTGTGCTGATGAGTCCAAAGTATATTCACAGGTATACACAGGTATAGCAAGGACACAGAAGTGTGATGAACTTGGCCCTAAACCAGCTGGATGCCCTTGGATCAGTCACGCCTTAGGAAGCAAGAAATGGCAAACCATTTCCCAAAACTTTGCCAAGAAAATTGCAGGGATTTATCCAGCTTGTTGCTGGAGGTCATATGAGTGGCAGGTTTTTTTCTTTAAAAAAAAATTCTGATAGAAGTAAATGGCAAATGTGTTCATATTGTTGCTAAGGAACTTCATGGCTGGGAGTTAAGCTCAACAGAGACTTTGCTATTTTAATCTCAATATTCCTTCCTACTCTAATTCTTGAACATGAAATATTTCTTGACTTTAGCTGTGAGAAGAGATACTCTGTGGCAATGCTTAACGGGCAATTGATGACTGTGATTATATTTCAATGGCTGAAGGCCAGAAATACTCTGATAATGGATGTATAAGTGATGGATGAGATAATCTAGCTTTCTTCTTCCCAAGAATCAGGGGAAATAGGTGAAAAAAAATTGTTGCATTTTGGATTTAGTGGGAAGAACAACAGAGAATCTGT
This sequence comes from Pantherophis guttatus, assembly GCF_059756535.1. Lineage (NCBI taxonomy): Eukaryota > Metazoa > Chordata > Lepidosauria > Squamata > Colubridae > Pantherophis > Pantherophis guttatus. The sequence continues at coordinate 106,082,397 of NC_142066.1, forward strand.
ACCCTGCGGGATTCACAAGGAATAAGTCTTTGCTAGGATACTACAAACCATTTTTTGTCCTACTTCCCTATAATTAAATAAGACCTAATTTTGCAAACATACTTACAGTTTCTAGAGATCCTCCAAAGAAAGTAACTCTGGGTAAGCATTTCCATTCAGGCAACTCAATATCAGTATTTTGGGTTTTGAAATGGTGTTTCTGTTTAGGGTTGCCAGGTCTGCTTCCAAAAAATAGCGGACAAGCGGGGGGGGGGGTTAAGTAGTAAAAAAATTTAAAAAAATTACAATTAAATTATATATTTTCTTACAAACATTTAAACACGTATTAAAATAATCACTTCAAAACTTTACTTAAAATTCAAAACATCAAATATATTATAATAATATGTAAAATATTAAATTACATTTTACTTTGCTGTCATGTGTATTTTTTATTTGACTGCACAGCTTTGATCAATTCTTTGTGTTTAAGAAATAATTCTTTAATTTCAGTACAACGTTGAGAATATTTAAAAATATACAAAGTTCACTTCGAACTGATGGTACAAGCAGTCGGTTACGTTCATCAGTCCACAAATTTCCCATGACGCTGAAAATTTGTTCAACATTTGCATTTGATACCAGAAACTCGGAGTAAACTCGGAGCTGGCTCTTTCTTGAAAAAGTATGTCCACTTATCAAGGGATGAATCGCCCTGCAGATGAACATAAATGTCTTCTAAGGCAGAAATTTCATTGAAGAGAGTGTTGGGTGGAAGTTCTTCTCACCATGGTGATAATAACCAGATTGCGATCAATTATATTGAAACAACTTAGCATCTCATATCCTGAATCGGTGAAATTATACCATTTTTCTAGGTACGCAATGGTTCTTTGATACACGTTGATGGCTTCTTTCTTGAACTTTTGCACGGCATTCTCAGGCAAATGTTTTTTACGTAAGGCAAATAAAACTTTCATTCCAAAAAACTGCTCATCGTATTTTTTTTGCAAAGAATCACGCAGCTTACACATGATAATGTGAAGATCACAGGCAAGAATTTTCTTGCTTTCCAGCTTCAGTAGGGTGTCTTGCATTATTGACATGAAGAAGTGCGTGAAATATAAATACAATTCTGAAATTGTTGGTTCATCGTCCTTTGCGAGTTCATTTTCCTGATCCAAAATAAGGTTCCAGATAACCTTATGGCACTCATCAGATCCAAGAGAAATAAAATACAATTTTAATTTATTAATTAATTAATAAATTAAAACAAGATTTGGATAGATGGAAAAAGATTAAATTGTCACTTATAGGCAAAATTGCGGCAATTAAGATGAACATCCTCCCCAAGATCCTATTTTTATATCAAAATCTACCAGTGATTTTAGAGAAAAATTTTTTCCTAGAATTAAATAAGATTATTAGGGAATTCGTTTGGGAGGGAAAAAAATCGAGGATCTCACTCAAAATTCTACAGGAAAAAAGGAACGTGGGAGGATTTGGTCTCCCGAATTGGGAAATGTATTACAGAGCAGCAAAGTTGATTTGGATAAGGGAATGGATCACTTTGGAGAACAAGAGAATCCTAATGCTAGAAAGCCACGATTTACAGAGAGGGTGGCATTCATACTTATGGGACAAAGACAAGAAAAAGAAAACCTATTTCCACAGGCATAAAATTAGGGACTCCTTAATACAAATGTGGGCGGGGATCAGGCAGAGACACTATACAAAAGTTCCAAATTGGCTCTCTACGGTAGAGGCATTGATTTACCCCAACAGGTGGGGAATGGAGAAACTGTGCAGATATAAAGATATCATTGACGGAGGAGGAAACCTCAAATCAAATGATGCTCTGAGAGACCAAGGCATAACCTTAGATTGGTGGACTTACCTGCAAATAAAATCAAGATACCAGAAAGATAAGGATGAATTTGGCATAGAATTGAGATATAACGGATTGGACAAAATTTTGATGGGACCAGGGAAAAAAGCGCTGGCCAAGCTATATAATTATTTACTAGATGAAGATAGAGATGAGGATACAATCAGAAACCAATTGAGAGCATGGGAGAGAAACATTGGGCATAGTTTGAACTTTAATGAATGGGAAGAGGCGTGGAATAAAAATTATAAATTAACTAGAGCAGCCACGTATAAGGAAAATCATTATAAAATGCTCCATAGGTGGCATTTAGCCCCTGTAAGATTATCAAAGATGTTTCCCAATGTGCACCCAAATTGTTGGAAATGCGGTCATGGGCAGGGCACCTTCTTTCACATGTGGTGGACATGCCCCGAAGCAAAAAGATACTGGAGCAAAATTCGGAGATGGTTAAAAGACATACTCAAAGAAGAAATTGATTTGACTCCAGAAATATTTCTCCTGGGAATGGTAAAGAAAGGGCATGGAAAGGAAAAGGTCCACCTCCTAATACATATAACTACAGCTGCCAGACTGGCATATGCTCAATACTGGAAAAAGAAAGACCTACCACCAGACGACCTTATAACTAGTAAAATATTAGAGTGTGCAGAGACAAGTAAATTAACGCACGAAATAAGTGATGATGAAAATTCAGATTACGATACTGTGTGGGGAAGATGGTACGAATGGATAAATGATAGAATTAAGGAAGGAGTTTAAAGGTGCAGAAATTAATTAGAAATGTATAGTATAAAAGACACCAGATACTTTTTTCATGTACATATGTATAAACACTGCGAATCCGATGTCAAACAAAATTGTTATTATATTTTATCTGTCTTAAAAAAATCAATAAAGTGTAAATAAAAAAAAAACGATTTTAGAGGTATCCAGTTTAAAAGAAGTCTTTCGACCACTTTAGACAAACTTAACCAACGTGTTGGAACATGGCGCAAAACTTCATGGAATTCTGACTCGCAAAACTCAAAAAATGATTTCAACTCTTCTCGTTTCTTCGCAGAATTTGAAAATTCAGCAAAAACCTTCAGCAGTACATTTTCGATATCAAAAGATAACTGCTTTAATGCATTTTTTGCGCTGTTGTGTAAAATGTGATTATTGCAATGAGCATTCGATCTTTGTTTCATTCTAACTTATGAAAAAAAAGACAAAACGTGATTCTCCTATCCTTATTCTCTTAGACTGTACAGCTTTAGATTATGTAACATTTCATCATAAAGCTTTTGAATAAAAAAATGTCCACTATTTTGTGAAAAAAAAATAGTGAACATAATGTGAAAAAAGTGAACTGTCCGCTCAAATAGTGGACACCTGGCAACCCTATTTCTGTTTTCATTTTTTTAACCTATTTTTTTCCATGAAATGTGCTTAATTCCATACAATCAATGATTGTTTGAAAGTCTTTCTTACAAAAGTTTTTGTCAAGCACAGGAAATCAGGAGTCAAATGAATACATGTTTATTGTATGCCGAAGCTGTCTATATCAGGGGTGTCAAACTCAATTTCATTGAAGGCCACATAAGGGTTGTGTTTGACCTCGGGGGGCCATGGTGGGCATGATCAGGGTGGGTGTGGCCAGCTCAATGTCACTCATGTCAGGGGCGTCTGTGGCAGCCCGTGTGCTCTGCCAGTGAAAACAGGCTCCTAAGCTCCATTTTCAGCTGTGATCGCTTTGTGCAATCCTCTGCCAGCAAAAATGGAGCTTGGGAGGACCATCCACTGCTCCTACAGTTACATGATGATGTACATGTGTGAAATAAACAGGATGTGACCATAGCCATCTCTACTCATTGTTGCTCCATGTTGGATTATAGATTCATGTGACTTTCAGCTGTTGGAAGAAATGTCCATCTGGGTTCAGTTCCAAGTGGGAAGAAAGATACTGGAAACATGGAGACTGCTTGGAAAGATGGTTTAATAGTGGACAGGACCACATGGTTTGAGGTCCTGGGCAAAAAGAGCACATGGGTGAGAGAGAGAAAGAGATTTATACCCTCTGTTGGACTTTGAACTTGCTTCCTGTTCCTGTGGCAAGAAATGTATTCTGACTGGTTGTCAGTCTCCCATGTGGCTATGCAAGGGTAACTTGAATTCCAGGCCTGGTTGAATCTTGCTGGGTGATAATGTAATGAAAGGGTTTTGGGCAATTCCTATTATGGCTTAATGGCTTTGTCCTGGTTTGGATCTTGAGTGAGGGCTAATCCTATCATGTCCTGAGGACCATGTCTTTTGTGTTGTAGATAAGCTGGTCCAGCCTTTGTCTTGTAGATAGGTTGACACCAAAATATCTGCCTGGGGCAGGGAGCTGGGGCTCAGTTTCTGTTTTAAGATTTTTATTTCTCTTTTAGGGGAAATATTCTGCCTTTTAAATATTTCCTAGAATATTTCATTTTTCTAGGAGAGGGGTGGGTGCTAACTTCCTACAGAGCATTATAAAAATATGGTGAGCCTTGCTGTGAATCCTCTCATAGTTGGAATGGTATATTACTTTGTGGAAGTGGGGCTCTGTGGATGGTATTACCAATATGTTACTTTCAGAATTTTCTTCAAGTCTTCTGTACAAAAATATGAAACATACTTCTATACCATCACCATTGCACTTCCTCAAGCCAAAACAGGACTTTAGTCTGAGATCTGTCAGTTTACTGCTCAAGTGTGGAACAACACTTATAGCTAGATTGAGCTGGGATAATAATAATGGGAGCAGATTGTGCTTTGGCTGTGTTGGCCTATTCTGTGGACATATGGTGGTGATTCACTTTGTTCTGAGTACAGAATCATCAAGGGATTGCTGTACTGGGCAGCAAAAAGAGATGGTTTCTTTATCTCTTAGCTGCCTCCTAGTGGACATCCATAATTTTTTTGGCTCATACCTAGCAGCCTTAAGTTGGTCTATGGCAGGGGTGTCAAACTCCATTTCATTAGGGTTGTGTTTGATCTTGGTGGGCCGGGGGTGGGGTGTGTGGCTATGGAGTGTGTGGCCAGAGTGGCGTGGCCAGGGTGGGCATTTGACACAGGCTCAAGATGCATTTTTTCTGTTCTTTCTTTCCACAGTTCTTTACTATAACCATTTTTCTGTCTCTTCTACCAGATATTACTGGCAAATATTTATTACCTATTCTTCATACACCACTAAACCTTTTTATTTCTAAATTTATACCCTATTGTTTAATAGTAAATTGCTTTTTCAGGCAGAAAAGCTATTTTAAGTCCCAGCGGCCATTTTGAGTGTATTCAACTAATAATAAAAATACAGTAGCATAAATAAAATGATAATACAAGATCTAACAGCAGAGTAAATTTCTAGAATAGTAAATAGAAATGGCTGTCAATTATAGATTGTTGATTGTAGATTAAATGAACCTACAGTATGTAAAATCTGGTATTAAACTGTAGTATTAACATAGGATGCTGCTTGTTTGCTATCCAGATCAGGCACTTACTTGAGGTCACATAATTGTAACCCAGTCCAATCCAGTTCTCCTGCAGCACTCTGCTGGCCAAAATTGGGCTGCTCAGAAACCCCGCGTGGCTCCCATGCGGCCTGTTTTCTGCCATCCTGGCCTCCAGCAGCACTCTGCTGGCCAAAAACAGGCCATGTGGAGGCCCCGCGTGGCCTGTTTTTGGCCAGCAGAGTGCTGCTGGAGGCCGGGGAGGCCAAAAATGGGCCACACGGGGGCTGCACATGGCCCCTCTGTGGCCTGTTTTGACTGGCAGAGGCACTGTGGGCTGGTCCTTTGATATTTCCAGGCCAGTCCCGTGGGCCAGATTTAAGCACCCCACAGGCCAGATCCGGCTCACAGGCCTTGAGTTTGACACCTCTGGTCTATAGCATGTATATCCAGGCCAAAGATAGGAATAGAACATGGAAACAGTTGTTGCCAATCAGAGTTGACAATATTCAATTAGTTCAATGAATAGCCTGCCATGGCATCTTCATATGTTCCAAATTGCCTTAACTGAGTCAAAGAGACTTTGGATGTTCTTACCAAGAGTGCAACTAATGAAGTGAAATCAAATCAACATGCTAAGATAGTAATTAGAATAATATTGATGAAGTATAAGCTCATTTTAAACAATTTAGCTTAATGATTTGTGTATTCTTGTTAGCAAATCTGCCATGTCTAATAGCTGATATAAAACATATATGATGCAATAATGGGTTATGCTTATATATTCATAAACTTTGGCAGAATATTCATGCTGTCTGAAAATTTATTTGAGCACTTTACATTTTCTTCAGACCTCATTTCAAAATGAGAATAATTTTTTCTTCTTTATTTCCAGTTTAAAGAAACTGGTTTGAGGTATAATATTTTTGATATACATAACAGACACTCATTTAACAGATTGCTACATAAACAGGCAGAAACCACATTTAGCAAGGTAAACTTTAAAGCAAAATAAAATAATAGGAAAACAAATAGATGCACAAGGAAGCAAAGGGAAAATTAAACACTACATAAATATACTATATATAAATATGGTAGTAAAAGTTTAAAAATGGAATGTTTGCAACAGACAAAATTACTATTTAACTATATATAGTAATTATTGCCAAATAAGTATTATTAGATGTATCAACAGTAGAGTTATTAATTTACGAATGGGAGAAAATTCATGTACAACAAGCCAACTCATTATGAAATCATCTTGTTTAAATGTATAATGATAAAATATTCACTGTTTTGTATTTGATTTTATGTCAATCTTTTTGTTTTGTACAGGGGTGAAATCTAAAATTTTTTGCTACCGGTTCTGTGGGTGGGGCTTAATTAGTGGGTGGGGCTTGATGGTAAGGTGACTGGGTGGGCGTGGCCAAGTCAATGTCACTTCTTTGCCCTTTTTTAACCTACAAAACACACCACAACACAACTGGCTCACCCACAATGTAAAAGGAGCTGTGCTAGACCCAAAATGGCCCTTGCAACAAGCAAGAACCTCACACAGCCACAAAAAGCCCAAAAAACCAACTTTCACATTTTACACACACAAAATTCCACATACAGCTTTGTGAGATTTTGTGTGTTTGTGTAGTTAGAGTGAAACACTACAGAAACACACTAAATCTCAGAAAGCTGCACAAATATTATTTTATTTTTATTTTTATATAAAAGCAGCTAAATTTAAAACTTCCTAAACTTTAAATGGCTAGGTCTAAAAAAAGAACAACTAAAAAAAACCCCAATTAACTATTTTTTTTAAAGCTCCCAAAGGGGAAAAAAACTTACCCAATAGAACAGGGGTCTCCAACCTTGGCAACTTTAAGATTTGTGGACTTCAACTCCCAGAATTCCTCAGCCAGCTTTGCTGGGAGTTGAAGTCCACAAGTCTTAAAGTTGCCAAGGTTGGAGACCCCTGCAATAGAAGGTACAAGGCAGGCAGGCAGGCAGGCAGATACAGCTGCTCACCGAGAAGCTTGATTGCAGGCAGGGAGATTCAGTTGCTTACTGATGCAATGGATTGCAGGTATTACAGCAAGCGAAGCAAGGCAGGCGTTGCAACCAGCAGCTAAGGTAAGGAAGCTGGAGGTGGGGGGAGGGTGGGGGGGAGGGATTTTTGCTACCAGTTAGCAGGCAACTCAGCTGGGATTGTCAGAGCTTGGATCATCAGCCATTTAAAAGAAAAAACTTTTTTTCTTTTAAATGGGTCTGACGATCCAAGCTGAGTTGCCCGATTAGCAGGCAATTCAGCTGGGATCGTCAGAGCTTGGCTCGTCAGAGACATTTAAAAGAAAAAAAAGGCTCTGATGATCGCGCGGCTCAGCTGGGCATGGGGGGCAGGGGCAGGGATTTTTGCTACCGGTTCTCCAAACTGCCCGCCGACATTGCTACCTACTCGCCTGAGCCGGTCCGAACCGGGAGCATTTCACCCCTGGTTTTGTACCTTCAAATCAGTTTGTGACTCCTGGTGGCTGCCTGGACAAGTCTCTACAATTTTCTTCCAAGGTTTTTCTGAATTGATTTGCCATTGTCTACTACCTAGGACTGAAAGAGACTGACCAGCCCTCATAGTTTCCCAGTTTCTAGCTGAATGCTTTACTCACTTCTCTTATGTTAATATACCACCTTATATTCAATAGAGTTAATACTTTTTGTTAATCTTGCTGAAGATAGATATTTCTACTAAGGTATAATTCAATTTTGTCATTTGTAGAAATTCAAATGTTAGGAAAATCCAAAATAACACAAACTATTGGAGACATTTAAGGCTAGAAACTACTGAGGCTAGAATTCAATTCTTATAAGATAATTAGTTTATTATGCTTGCATGTAAAAGTGTTTTAGACAGCCTCTCAAAGTAAAAATATATAGGCCTGAGTTTAATGGAAAATAAAATTGACTATTAAAAATTCAATTTAAATCCTTTGTAGGCTGAAAATAGAGATACAGATACAGATGTTTCTGAATGAACTGGTTTGTGAAATCCTAAGTGAAAAGTGAAAAAGATCATAGAAAATCCAATGCCTGTGCACATAAATATCCTAAGAATGCTTTGAAGACAGATATTTTTTCTACCCAGCCTCCCCTGCAAGAAAACTGATAACAAAAAAATGTAGAGTACCCATCTTCATATGCCTTCATATATATTAAAACCTGTACTTTCATCACCATTGTTTAAACTTTTGCATATATCAATTCAATTTTCCCCAGTGTTGGGGTTTAGATGTATGGACACAGTTTTCAGAATTTCTTAACCAGCTGAGAATTCAGGGAGTTGAAGTCAACATATCAAGAAAGCCCCTGGACTGAGAAAGGCTATGCTAATTTAAATATATGAATACAGATTGGAAATAATGATTCTAATTTAAATTGATATACAATGTATTTATTGTTCAGCTCCAGATAAGAGCTTATAAAAATATCTGCTTTTCAGTATTATTGACAATTGCTAGTGTACAGGGTTTAAAGTCACTGTAACTGAGAGTCAGGTCCAACCTTAGCAATGGAAGCTTAGCCCAACCTTCTGCACCTCATTGTTGTTGAGGGGATAAAATGAAGGGAGATATCCATGCAAGCCATTTTCAGCTCTTGGAAAATTGGTATATAATCAATCAATCAAACAAACCTACAGGAAAGAATGGTATGAATAGATAACCCAGTCGGCACCCTTTGAAAGAGGGTAGACAGTTGAAACTTCTTAATCAGGTGGGCAAACAGGAACAGGAAAGTTGGAAGGGAATTTAGCAGGGAAGGCAGCAGGAGGAAGAGCATGATAATTGCAGGATCCAATCTGGATCCATCACTGGGACCAGAGTTTTAGTCTTCCAAGCTTTTGGACTTGTGCTGAAGCCCATCCTTAGGGAACTCCTCTCAAACAGAGGAGCTATTCTATTTGGGCTATTCTACTGACAAGGGACAATAGTCAACAGGAATGCTGATTTACTACCAACTTATCAGGTCCTTAGGAGCCAAGAATTTGGCAACACAAGTAAACAACAGCCAATGATTTAATAGCTGGCCATCAGCACCCCAATCAACCAATAAGAAGTCACACACAACCAGTTACCACATCAATAGCAATAGCAGTTAGACTTATATACAGCTTCACAGTGCTTTATAGCCTCTCTAAATGATTTACAGAGTCAGCATATTGCCCCAACAATCTGGGGCAATATTTTACTGACCTGGGAAAGCTGAGTCATCTTGAGCTGGTGAGACTTGAACTGCTGAACTGCTGGCAGTTGCCAGTCAATAGAATTAGACTGTAATACTGCATTCTAATCACCACAACTCTATAAATACTATGCACAGAATAACCCAAAACACATATTCCGTTAGAGAGAGGTTTCCTGATAATGGGTTCCAGCATGAAAGCTAAACCTCTGGTCCCAGTGACCAATCCAGATTGGATCCTGAAACATTATCCTGGGACACATATATTTGCCTTTATTCGTGAACATGATAATTGTCCATCTCCAGAAACTAAGCACTGAGAAGAATACATTTAGCAATTGTGCATGGAAGTGAGTACAGCACAGTCTAGATTTTGATCTATTGTGTAACATTCTATCACAGGGGCTAACTTTTTAGTTGAAGTGTACCAAAAAAACTGTTCTGAGCAATCCTGAACAGTAGCTAATATGGAAAGAGAAAGTCAACAGAAAGGACAGCATTTCCCAGGTTAATGCATAGGACACTAATTGAGTAAGAATCTGGCCACTGGGTATAAATGGTGCTTTTGTAATTGATACACTGTACAGTGGGATAGTGAGCTCCTGACTCTGACAGAACAAACCTGAAACCAAGAGTATTGAGCAGGAGATGCTTAGACAATGGGAAAAAATGTGAATAGAATGTGAATAGGTCCCTTCATTTTTTAAAAAAACTTTTGACAAAATTCATCTTCAAATACTCCTAACTAACTTAATAGTCATGAGATAAGGGACTTATTCTTTTATGGATTGCTAACAAAGTTTAGAGTAGGAATAAATGGGCTATTTTCTTAGTAGAGAAAAGTGTGAAGGATCTAGCTAAATCTACAGATGATTCTAAACAATTCAGAGTGGTTAAAAATGTTTTTTAAAGAAATCCCTGAAGCTTCATATTTACATTCAATGAATAGACAACCAAATGGCAATTGCAATTCAATTCAAGTAAATAATGAACACCAGACCAAAATCTCCCAAATGTGCTTTTTTCAACAGGCAACTGGACACGCAAGAAGCTTCTTGAATAAGAAGTGAAACATCTTCAAAGAAAAACAGGGAAGTCCAGTTGCCTCTTGAAAAAAGCACCTTTGGGACAAACATGACCTGGATGACTGAGAATCTTCATAGACACAGACCAAAATCTGTTAACTTTACATATGTAATAATGAGTTGTCAATGATTCACTGGAAAAAAGTGAATAATGTGAATTATTCAGTGAAGATGTTGAGTCAGTGTATGACAGCTATTTTTTAAAAAAGGGAAAAAAGGCAAACTTCATGCTATTAGGAAAGAGACTGAAAATAAAACTGTCAAACTGTTGTCATATAAATCCATGTGATGCATGCATCTGTAGTATTATGTACTATGTAGTTTTGTGTGCTGCTTTTGAAAAAGACTATAATAGATTTGGAAAAGAGAGCAGAAAATGACAAAAATGATTAGGGTTTTGAACTCCTGAAGAAAAAAAAAGCTAGAATTATTGGAATTTTTTAGGTTTAAAAAAAGAGTAAAATTTGAGGTTGTTATTAAGGTGTTTAAATCATGCACAATATGGAGAAAGCAGAAGGGTGTTTTTTTTCTCCCTCATAATATGAGAACAAGGGTTATTTGATAAAGCTAATCAGAAAGACATTTTGAACAAATGAAATAAAGCAATACTTTGTGCAGCACACACTTAATCTGTGTAATTCATTGCCACATGACATGGTATTGGCTCCTAACATTGGTGGCATTAAAAGATGACTGAATAAATATGTGAAGGAGAGGCCTATCAAGAGTTATTAATTTTGAAGTTTCAATGTGTAGCATGCCTCCCAATACTAGTTGTGTAGGAACATTGGTATTCCAGTATTCCTACTGCAAAGACAGTGTGGGTTAAGGCACAAATTAAAACTGAAGGACTGTAAATTCCAATCCCACCGTTGGCACAGAATCAGCTAGATGACCTTGGGCCAGTAATTTTCCCTTATCCCTGGGAATGAGGCAATGGCAAACTGCTGCTTCTGAAAAATCTTCCAAATAAAGCTGCAATCTCTGAGAATTAGACTGATTGAATTGGGGGAGGGGGGAGTGGTGAGAGAGACTGTTTCAATTTCTTGTTTTCAAGAAACCCAAAGGTAACTCTGAGAATAACATGCTAAACTATGAAGTGCAATAATACACGAGCACACAATAGATACAAACTTAAGGTAAATCACTCCAAACTCGATTGCAGAAAATATGACTTCAGCAACAGAGTGGTCAATGCCTGGAATGCACTATCTGACTCTGTGGTTTCATCCCCAAACCCCCATAACTCTAACCTTAGACTGTCTACTGTTGACCTCACCCCATTCCTAAGAGGTCAGATAAGCGCACCTATATGCCTACTGTTCCTGTCCTACTGTCCACATTCATTTGCACCTATTTCCTGTATTCATAATCATGTTTATACTTATATCTGTTATCTTACACATGCGTGACAAAAACAAACAAATAAATAAGTTAATATATAGTATTAGATTTGGAAGGCATGGCAACACTAGGTGAAGACATTCTATAATTAATCTTCTATCCTTTTATGGATTTGCCTAAAGTCCAGGTTTGCATGTAAGGTCTACAACTGACTTGACCATAAGATGTTATACCAAGCTCTGTGTGTGTGTTTGTGTATTTGCATACATATGTAAAGATACAAGTAGTGAGGAATGATACAAGTTAAGAAATGAAGGAATGAACTGTACAAGTAGATTCAGTAGCTCAATGGCAGCTATTCCTTCAAGGCACTGAAAATAGAAACTTTCAAATTCTCTCCAATTCCTGCCTATTTGCATAGCACAGTAAAATAGCTGGTAGACGTACTTGTCACTTAGTCTGGGAATAAAAGAAATGGGGAATAAGAAACAGCCTTAAAATGCTCCCTCCCTTTGCTCAATATGCCTTTAACAAGTTAAAATTCAAATGCTCACAAGCAAAGGTGGAATTTGATTTTGTTGCTTGTTTACCAGTCCTACGTCATTATTTTTCAGATTTCTTCTTCAAAGAATTAAAGGCCCATCCATGAGGCAGCATTTGGTAGATTTGTACTGCAGTCAAAAGTTGAATTTCTCTTTTTTAAAACACGTATTACTACCTCAATGTCTTTGATGTGGAAGCGATGTAAATTGCTCTTATTCATGGCTCTACAATTATAAAAGGCAAAATTATATGTAATCAAAATAGTTCTTTTGCTAATATATTCTAAATATTCTTTAATGTAGGATTGCACAACCTTTTTTTCTGCTGAGGGCTTCATATTTAAGAGTGAAAGAGTGACTGTTTGACAGCCAAGCCTTTGCTGTGAATCAGGAAGACGAAACAGTTGCAAAAAAGGAAGGTGGAAGAGGTAAATTAATGATGTGCATTAAAGTTTTAAAAAGAAGGGGCCAGATCACTAAGTCCAAATCTAAGATGACTACTTCATCACTAAAAGTATGAGGAAAGAGATCGACAGCATCTATCACAATTGATCATACGAATACGAAAACAGGATCTATGTGCTATCCCTGAAAACTTTGAACATGGATCCTAGAGCCTATTTAAAAGTTGTCATTAATGCATTAATGCAATGGGGGGAAAACAGTTAACTACAAGAGGTACAATTATGAACTCTATTTGATTTGGGTTTTTTTAAAACAACAACAACAACATTAAATTCAATGTATTTTTGTCTGACTTTACCCATTTCTTTGGAATGAAGATCTATGTTCCAGTGTGTTCTAAAGAAAAGCATATTCCTGTTCTAATATTATCCATAGATGTCTCTATAGGGTGTGGATAATATGCATCAAGATATATTTATGTCCTAATGCTGTGAGTTATGTACCAATATCAGAATTCAGAGTTCCATAGATGGGAACTTATTATATTATGATGTGGGCTGTAATTTTTGTATAATGGTGTCTTGCTATGGATCTTACAAATACCATCTGTTTTCAGTTATTACTAATTGTGGGAAGGGAAGTGACATAATTTATGTTTCGTGGCATTTAGGTCTATGTTGTTACCTCAATCCTGTAATCCTATTTTAATTCCTCACAAATTCCCTTGTAAACAAAGACTCCTGGATCAGGGATGAAATGTTCCCAGTTTGGCCCAGATCGCCCGATCCGGTAGCGATGGAGGCGGGTGGTTCAGAGAACCGGTAGCAAAAATCCCCGCCTCCCTCCCCATGCCCAGCTGAGCTGCACAATCATCAGAGGCTTTTTTTTTAACTTTTAAAAGCATTTTTTCTACAACTTCAGCCGAAAAAATGCTTTTAAAAGTAAAAAAAAAAAAAAGGCTCTGATGATCCTGCGGCTTGTCAAAGGCATTTAAAAGAAAAAAAAGGGGTTTTTTCTTTTAAATGCTCTGATGATCCAAGCTGAGTTCCCTGATCGGCAGAGGCTTTCAGGGAACTCAGCTTGGATCCTCAGAGCATTTGAAAGAAAAAAAAGGGTTTTTTTCTTTTAAATCCTTTACGATCCAAGCTTGGATCGTCAGAGCCTTTTGAAAGCATTTTTTTTACAACCTCTTAGCCGAAGAGATTGTAGAAAAAATGGTTTAAAAGGTTAAAAAAAAAAAAAGGCCATGCCCACATTACCGGTAGTAACAAATTTTAGATTTCATCCCTGTCCTGGATCCACAAAAATTAAGCAAATGCACAGTAGGAATAATATTATTTTTCTTCTAAAATAGCAATAGCAATAGCACTTAGACTTATATACTACTTCACAGTGCTTTAGTCCTCTCTAGGCGCTTTACAGTGTCAGCATATTGCCCCCAACAATCTGGGTCCTCATTTTACTGACCTTGGAAGGTTAAGTCAACCTTGAGCTGGTGAGACTTGAACTACTGAACTGCTAGCAGTTGGCAGTCAACAAAATTAGCCTGCAATACTGCATTCTAACTATTGCGCCACCATGGCCATTTTAAAATCTTCATGTGTATTAAATGAACTTGATCAATGGAATTTCAAAAATTTATTATGTAATAAAGGAGAAGACATTCTCTTCCAAATATTTCAAACTCATACCTGAACTGATAATCATCTTAGCATTTTACAGCTTTAATTGCACCTCCATCAGGGGTGGGTTCTACTTACCTTTACTACTGGTTTGGAACGGGATTGCGCGTGCGCGCTCACTTCGCTCATGCATGTGCCTTGCTTCTGCACATGCGCAGATCACTGATGATGACATCGGGGGCAATGGGCGGGGCCTCCTGCTGGTTTTACTACCGGTTCTTGCGAACTGGTCCGAACTGAGGGCAACTCATCACTGACCTCCATTAAGTCAAAAATAAAAGTAAAAACTGATTCGTTCTGATCTCAGGTTCATGTAGGGTTGGTTTTATATGAATTGTGTACAGTATTAGTGTTAATCTTTCAAATGATAATTGAATAATCATTTTAGATATGGACCATTAATTCAGAAAGTATTCCCTTAAGTGAGAAGACCTGAAAATTGCTCCCATCATATTCCAATGCCCTAAGGCCAAGCCCCTCCCCGCAAGGGAAGGATCCATTGAACTGCAACTTACTGGTTTTAGGGCCTTGAGTGAAAAATATGGTTTTATTAAAAAAAAAACAAAGAACAAAAAATATATTGGCTAGATACTATCACTAATGACACAAGTTACGAGTTTATAAGAAGTCAGAGAAGCAGTTATTAAAAGATAATCATAGCAAAATGATATCTGTTGGGTCTTGAAGAATTGGAAACAACTAATACAGGATCCAGGAAAGTTGGAAGTGCGTTTCTCAGCATCTTAAAAAGACCCTCGATGGGATAGAAATCTCTCACAGACTTATTCAATTCATATGCTTTGAACAAAGGGGGATATAACATGCCTCCCAATGTGTCAAAATTTGAAAAGGGGTCATGATCATTCAACATGCTGCGTATACAGTAGTTAAATGGGCAACTGTAACTATCATGTATCACCAATTTGCAGTACCTATTGTGATTACTGTGCCTTCCTTTCTTCCTATTTGGTTCCTGATGCTCTTCCTTCTTCCCCTGCCCACATTTTATTTCTCAAGTCCTGAAAGCAAGATAATATGTGGAATTGAAACAATATGTTTAAATAGTGAACAAAGCTTAAGAACTATATATTTATATGAGTATTAATATTATTGTATGGAACCAAGGATGTCATATCTATGTCCGATATTTTTTAATTTTGTATTATTAATAAAAAAACTTTTTATTAAAAAAAAGAAAGAAAAGAAACAATATTTGATAGTAAGGGAGCAGCTTTTCCTAAGCTTCAATCAAGATAATATCTAAAGAATCAGTGCAGCTAAATGAAACTCAAGCAGTGTTTGCCTTTGTGAGGGGAGTTTTAGACAAACTAAATAATGTCTGAGATTTAGTGAAGATTTGGAAGCTGAGTGTAAATCAGAGAAACATTTTTCAATCACCGTTTCACTGTGGGAATCTTCAGAAACAAGAGAACCTTCAAGGAAGTCAAGTACTGAGAAGAACTTGCTACTGTAGTCAGAAATGCCATCTATACTTAATGAAACATGCTTTTTAAAAATTCACTAGATAGTTGCTCTTTTTTCTAATGAATGGATAAGATGGTTTTGCATGGGTGAATGCATATTTTTTAGCTTTATCTGAAAGCATTCTGCTTACTGGTTCATTGAAACTAAGACCAGTAGAAATTTCAGGGCTCTCCTAATTTTATCTATCTATCTATCTATCTATCTATCTATCTATCTATCTATCTATCTATCTATCTATCTATCTATCTATCTATCATCTATCTATTTGTCACCCATCTTTATATGATTAATAGAATAATTATATTGCCATTAATATTTTTAAAGCAAAGAAAAGGAGTCTGATATAGTATGGCTCCCAAGTCTGTAGTTGTAAACATTTCTTTCTGCAGCAAGCCGTAAAATAAACATTTTTAAGAATTACATTTTGGAACCCTTGAAATGTTCCTAACATACCTTTATATTTGATCAGAGAAGGCTTGTTTTGAGGCATGGGTGCAGATTAATCATTTCACTGTTGGAACAAAAGTATCATTTTGATAGGGTTGCCAGGTCTGCTTCCAAAAAATAGCGGACAAGCGGGGTGGGTGGGTGGGGGGTAAGTAATAAAAAAAAAAAAAAAAATTACAATTAAATTTTATATACGTGTTGGAATATGGCGCAAAACTTCATGGAATTCTGACTCGCAAAACTCAAAAAATGATTTCAACTCTTCTCGTTTCTTCGCAGAATTTGAAAATTCGGCAAAAACCTTCAGCACTACATTTTCGATATCAAAAGATAACTGCTTTAATACATTTTTGTGCTGCTGTGTAAAATGTGATTATTGCAATGAGCATTCGATCTTTGTCTCATTCTAATTTATGAAAAAAAAGACAAAACGCGATTCTCCTATCCTTATTCTCTTAGACTTTAGATTACGTACCATTTCATCATAAAGCTTTTGAATAAAAAAAATGTCCACTATTTTGTGAAAAAAAATAGTGAACATAATGTGAAAAAAGTGGACTGTCCACTCAAATAGTGGACACCTGGCAACCCTACGATTTTGACCAGATCCTGGCATCTTTGATATTCATGATTGGTTATACTTCACTATGGAGGAAAGAAAATAGAAATGATAACATTAAAGATATCTCAAATTATTGCTCTGACTTTTAGGAAGATGAAAGTTCAAAACAGGCATTCAGGCTAGATACAGGCCATCATGAAGATTTAGGTATAACCCCTAAATGTTTGTGAGGAGGGACTAATAGGAAAAGCTTTCTATTTGCTAGTAATTTTGCCAGTGTTTTCTATGTATATGTATAAAATGTCATAACAGCAAACATCTACAATTCTATATATATGTAATCTAAAACATTATTGAAATGTGTGTGTTTGTGTGGTATGTACACATATATAGGTGATCCACACCTGACCTATCACAAGACTCCACCTGATGTCACCCTCACCTGACATGACCCTTCCATCACAAGACCTACTACCCAGTGGTGGGTTTCAAATTTTTTTACTACCAGTTCTGTGGGCGTGGCTTGGTGGGTGTGGCATGGTTTGATGGGCATGGCTTGGTGGGCGTGGCATGCATTATCCCGTTACGAACCGATAGTAAAGGTAAGTAGAACCCACTCCTGGTTTACAGTATATTCAACCATCTTTGCTTTCCTCTCAGTGGAAATATTATCTGTAAACACACACAAGCAGATAACTGGTGACAGTTTTCAAACCAACTGCAAAGGATATAGTCACTTTTATTTTTCACTAATAGATTTTTGAAGCAACTGTTTTGAATACACTTATGTGTTCCTTTTTTTAGGAATTTGGGGATATTTGGAGAAAGAAAAAGATGATAAGGATAGTCTTTACAAGCATGCCTGAATAAACTTAAAATAAATATAGAGACTCTTTTGAAGTAGAGCAAGTAAGGCATAAGCCTTTCAACATGCAGATCTCCTGGAAAATGATAAAACTTTTAAAAATATTAAAGTACTAAGCAAGCAATTAATACAATTCAAATTTACAAAAGTACATTTTGGATTCTGTAACACTTTAATCACCTCATTAGAAATGAGTAATCCTTTGTTTATCAACATAAATTTTGAACAGAAAGATATTATAAAGTATTTCATTCTTGGTGGGAAGACCTAAGACTTTACAACAATCAATAAAAAAAGACTATTCTTTTTCTAGTAGAAAAATTGGCACAGGTAATGCAAAAATAATTAACTATGGATGGTTTATTTGGGGATAGCTCAAGGTTGTTTTTTTTGTTTTGCTAATAATGTCATTTTGCATTGTCAAACCTGTAAGGTTATGTTAACTAAACATGACAAACAAATGCAATCACATCAGACAGGAGTTTTAATAATATTTTATCACGTAGAAAATTTTACAAAGCAAATATCTATGGAGATTCTCAATCACCCAGGCCATGATTGTCCCAAAGGTGTTTTTTCAATAATCAACTGGACTTTCTGGTTTTTGAAGACATTTCGCTTCTCATCCAAGAAGCTTCTTCAGCTTTGAAGAAGCTGAAGAAGCGTCTTGCATGAAAAGCGAAATATCTTCAAAGAAAACAAGAAAGACCAGTTGCCTCTTGAAAAAGCACCTTTGTGATTCTACAATGCATATTAAAATGTTGCTGTGTGACTAGAAACTTTAGGTCAAGCCTGCCAATATGGAATAGTTCAGCTGTTGCGGTATCATTTTGGCAAATCCGAAAGAAGAAATAAAAAAAATAGAAAGTTGTCAGTAGAAGGGCTTTAAGTGATTACACTGGCAATTTAGAGTAAATGCCACCTGTACTTCTTGTACTCACCGATGACTCCTTCTGATTGCTAGCTGAATAAAATGTACAAAATGCTACCTTGGTAGGAAGGGTCTGCCTAATTTCCTGGGCAGGAACATACATCAGAGATAGAATCTAGAGTCTAGACACAATACTAGCAGTAGAATAGTTCAGTCAGTTGACTATCAAGTGAGTCAATTAGCTCTTTGCTTCATTATTGATTATTTAGCGCAGACAATTAATTCTGACTTTCGGACATTGTCTTAATGGTTGACCTAGATTTAAGCTCAGCATATGTTCCACAGTATACCTGCATCTGGACTTCTCTGATTCTACTCTGTTGTCTTTTAATAGCTAGTTAGAATAGTCATTTAATATTCTCTGCATCCTATAAGAATATATGCATCATCAAAAAGTAACAGGGAAAGGCCATCATATAAATTGATTGAGATCCAGAGAGTTCTTTCAATTTCCTTATTCAAATTCTGCAAGTACAATTTAATGCACATACATAAGCAGTAACAATAAGCTATGTGTGTCCCCAATATCACATCACACCTGCTTTATATTATACTTTATTGCCTCTACAGTTCGGTTAATTTGATTATTAGATTATTCAACTAACCCAGTTGTTCAGGTTTGAGGTGGGCTTCAGCCGGTTTGGACCGGTCAGGTGACCGGTTGTTAAATTTTTGCACAGTTCAGAGAACCGGCTAATCGCACCACTGGCTGGTCCCTCCCACCCCACCCAGTCACTCCTTGCCTTGCTTGCCTTGGCCATGGCATAGCAGCTGCTGTTCTCTGGCTCCCTCCCATGAATGAGAGGGTAAATTTAACATGTGGAATTGCAAACAAGTTTGTTCAGCAGATCAGGACTTTCTTTATGGGGAACTATTAATGGAAATATTGCTCACTGGGAGAAACTGCTGACATGGGATTTTAAAAGATAGCCAAACCCCCTGTGGATTCTGAAACTGGGAGAGTACTTTGAGACTTGTTGCCCCATACTCTTTCTTGCTGGCACAAAAAGTTTTAAACATGGGAATCAATGTCAAATATGCTTCAACTGCCTGGCCAGGGAGGAAGAGCTCCCTCTCCTACCTCCCTGGGAGAGCCACATAGCAACGCAGAAGCCTCAATCGCAGCTTTTTGGTTGCTGTTATTTTGCACCACGGAGAGGGCTGAGAATGGAGCCAAGCAAGCTCTGCACTTGAGAATCCTAGCAGCTTGGAAGCCAGGATCTCTCCCCCGCCTCCTCTCCCCTCGTCCCAAATCCCAGCAAGGATTCACCACATTCGCCTTCAGGTACTTGAAGTGTATCTCCCTACAGATCTCCAGGCTAGACAAAACCAAAACTTTCAACCATTCCATGGAAAAACTTTCTCTTCAGGCCACTTATCAACTTGGTTGATCCCCTGTGGACATGCTTCAATTTCTTAATATCCTTCTTAAAATGTCCTGCCCAGAATTGAATGCAACTGTAGCTAAAAGGGTGATTTAAGTGCCTAGGTTGTTTTCTTTCACACTTCTTGTGATTTTGCACTGCCTGGAGTTGCTGTGGCGTTGGGCAGCCCCACAATTTAAATAATAAATAATAAAATATCCTGTTTAATCAGGATACAGCACCTTTTTAAATCTAAAAAGGTTTCTCAGCTAATCTTCGCCCTCAAACTGGGAGGAGCAACCACCCTGTCAGAGAGTGACTGCGTGAGCAGGAGCCCGCAGCCTCAGCAGGCTGGCGGCGGAAAAGCCCTGGCGCCTTAGTGATGGCCTATGTAGTAATTTACAATGTGGTCATGATAGTCAGGTGAGCGAGCGCCAGCACACTCTTGGCGGGTGTGTGGGGCACGGAAGGAGTATGTGTGTTGGGCCACTTCTTCTTTGGGAAACCCAGCAGCCCTCTGCCTTCCCTGGCTTCTCTCCCTTCCCTCCCCAGGTGTAATGGCCTTTGCTCCTTTGAACACGCCTTTCTTTGCCTTTACCTGGGCAAAGATGCATATAAGCAGGAGATGAGTTGGAGGTGCATATAAGCAGGCACCTCGCCTCTTTGGGATCCTTACCAAGGACCGCAGCTTGGTGATCTAATGAGAAATATTTTTATTTCTAAGTTGGAGGTCATTGTATAATATGTGAGTGTTTGCTTCTCCAAAGAGCTTTCTTTGATGTATGCTTTTAATGTGGTAATAATGTTTGGGCGTGTACACTTAGTGCAGTGATGTCGAGTTGGCCATGACACTCCCCCAAGCCACGCCCACTCATCCAGGTATTAGGACAGAGAACTGATTGTTAAATTATTTGAATCCCACCACTGGGTTTGTAACCGATGTTGTTAGCTATGTGTTCATGACATGGGCTGCACATCTACAGCAGGCAAGGCCAAAGTAATATTAGCTAGTTTGTGCTCAGTATATCTTTATAAAGTCACCTAGGTTTAGTATTTTTAATATTTCTAAAAGCACCAGTCGAGCAAAAACTAATGGCACTCACCAAAGTTAAGGATCTGACTTATGGATCTGACTTCACTCTTTGCTTTGCTTTTTGTGGTTCTTTATGCATAATCTTGGATTGCTACTTGGATCAAGTAGAAATTTATACACCAGAAGTTTTAAAATAGAAGATTCTCCTCTGCATGATTCTCCCTAAACTATCTCCTTTTTCTCCCAAATGCAGGTGTTTTCTTTCTGGAGCCCAAGCATCAGTTGGATCAATTTGTTTCATCACAACTAGATCAGCATTAGATCTGCTGGCCATATGGAGCCTCTGCTCCTTTTCTGGGGCCCCAGAGATCTCTCTCAGCTTATGCTGACAAAATGCTGAAATATGGTAGCATGACTTTCAGTGGTTTAAAACAAGTAATAAGAAGCAAAATTAAGTGTGTTAACAATCCAATACATTTAATACTCCAATTTTGATTAAGTCCCACAACACTTCAAAAGGAGAACAAACAAACTGAATTTTAGTTTCAATTTGATAGCTGCAAGTAGATTGCCTGCATCTATCTTTGACTAAATCTGAAATATTTTTGATACAAAGCGTGCATAAAATGTATAACTCTCTATGTGCTTCTTTTATGTTAATTTCTTGTAAGTGTGAGAAAGGAAAAAATGATAAAAGTGGGTAATTCAACAGCATTATGAGGATTCCTAACAATATATCTATAACTGAAAAATGGCTCAAACTTGTAAAAGAAACAGAACAATATCAGGAAGGTAACATTTTTCTTGAATTTCTTAAATTTTATCTGTGCTCCAAAAATGAACCTGCCCCCGTGATGGGTTTTAAAAATGTACACCTGCAAGCCGTGCCAGTTTTTACATCCTTCCAGTCTAGTTTCTGAAGATCATTGTTCAGTCACCTTAATCTGGCTTCTGACTATGAGAGAAAAAATATTGTTTCTTCAAAGAAACCAAATTTAATAATTGTTGTGTATTCAGATTAAACACACTGAAGTGGGCGCCCATTAACAGTTGTTTATTATAGTAACGAGAGTATTAACAGGAACTGACAACCCAAAACAGCACAACGAACGAACCAATTCTCCTCAGCGCGAGGCTTATATAGCAAGCTGTCAAATTGTGTAGCCAATCCGACAGCTGGTGGCTCCCGCTACTTTTGTTGCTAGCGGCTGCTCCAATCAACATTCAGAACGCTAGTTAGGCAGAAGACTCAACACTCCTTCCCACCCGGACCGTGCATGCATAATCAGCCAAGTACGCTGGCTGGCGTCGGCTCCGCCCCGAGCGGCGAAGAACCGGTTCAGATGAAGGTGTGTCTGCCACGTCAGATTCTGGGACCAGCGGCGAAGGCAAACTGACAAGTGGTGGAAGCTCCGGACCAATGACCTCGCCAGGTGACGGTGGTAAGGCAGCAAGCGGTTCTGCACGGTCTAGGCAGTCGGGGCCCAGAAGCATTGGTTGCAACCCTTGTGCGGTAACCGAGGGACAAGGAAGTGCCTCAGGGGCCAACAGGGGGTTGTTTGCATCAGCAGCACGTCGTCTTAATTGGTTAATGTGGCGCCTCCACACTCTCCCATCAGTGAACCCTATAAGAGTAGGGGCCTAGTAGGGGCCTGTTAATTGTATTATTCTGCCGGGAATCCACCTTTCCCCCTGATTAACATTAAACGCATAGACCAGATCCCCTACAGCAAATGATCTAGTGGGCAACTGGACGTTAGGCCGTCCTGCCTGAGCATAGTTGGGGTGAAGGCGGTCCAAAGTGATTCGGAGCCGCCGGCCCATCAATAGTTCAGCAGGGCTGAGCCTAGACGTAGGAGTAGGGGTAGAGTGTTGCGCCAGGAGATACTGAAAGACCCTATGGTGCCAATCGGACCCCCTTAAGCGGTATAAGGCTTCCTTTGCTGACTGCACGGCCCTCTCCGCCAATCCGTTCGCGGCTGGATGTGATGGGGCAGTACGTGCGTGCCGAATGCCCAGCCTGGCCAGAAACAATTGGAAGGGGGCTGATGTAAATTGAGGGCCGTTGTCCGTGACGATGGTGTCCGGAAGGCCATGTGTCGCGAACAACCCTTCCAAAACCCTTGTAATAGCCTCAGTAGTGGTAACAGACATGAGGGACAGCTCCACCCACTTAGAATAGGCATCTACCACAATAAGGAAGGAATGACCCAGGAATGGGCCAGCTAGATCAAGGTGTAACCTCGACCAAGGGGCCTTGGGCGAATCCCACTCTTGCACTGGGGCGGCGGGTGGGGCGGACCTAGACTGTTGGCAAATGGAACACCTAGCAACCCAGGTCTCAATATCTTTGTCGAGCCCAGGCCACCAGACGTAACCCCTGCCCAAAGTTTTCATCCTCACCACCCCGGGGTGGGCATCATGAAGACAGGACAGGATATTCTTGTGCAGAATGGTGGGAATTACAACTCTGTGGCCCCAAAGGAGGCAACCTTCTTGCACAGACAGCTCGTGTTGCCTGTGGAAGAAAGGCAAGAATTCTGTCCCTGGGTGGCCCTCCGGCCAGCCCCACTGGACCCAGTCCAGAACCTGAGACAGTACCGGATCGGACGCAGAATGTGTCCGCACCTCGCTAGCTGTCACCAGGGCAGGAAATTCATTGATCATAAGGACAGACCCCACGGGAGCTGGATCCCGGACCGGAAAAGGGAGGGGACAGCGGCTGGGGGCATCCGCGTGCCCAATGGCCTTCCCGGATTTGTACTGCAACTGGTATGAATAAGCAGCTAAAAATTCTAACCACCATGACATGCGCTGGGACAACACCAGTGGTGTTTTGCGGTCAGCAGCCAACAAACCCAATAAGGGTTTGTGGTCGGTCACTAGGGAGAAAGAACGACCGTATAAATAATCGTGGAATCTTTTGATTCCAGCCACCGCTGCCAAGGCCTCCCTATCAAGTTGACTATAATTTCTTTCCGCTGCAGAGAGCGTGCGGGAGTAATAAGCAATCGGGGCTTCAGCCCCATTAGGTAATAGATGACTCAAGACCGCCCCCACCCCATAGGGGGAAGCATCACAGGTTAATGAGACAGGTAGGGAAACATCATATTGAACTAGGACGGCATCAGAAGTGAGCACGTCCTTGACTGCCTGAAAGGAGGCAGCCGCCTCCTTTGATCAGAACCATGGAGTTTTCTTATCAAGGAGTCTATGCAGGGGCTCTGCCAAGGAGGCCTTATGAGGCAAGAATACTGCATAAAAATTGAGGAGCCCCAGGAATGCTTGCAATTCAGCCCTAGAGGTTGGTGTTGGGGCATTCTTAATTGCTTCAACCTTGGAAGGCGCTGGCCTGATACCGGCCGCGTCGATAAGGAAGCCTAAAAATTCGACCTGGGGCACTCCTATGTGACATTTTTCTGCTTTTAGTTTCAGCCCTGCCTCCTTAAAACGGGATAGTACAGCCCTTACTTTGACAACGAGGTCTGCCTGATCCGCAGCCGCGATCAGGACGTCGTCGAAGTAAGGGACCACCCCCTGCAACCCATGGAGCAAGCGCTCCATGAGGCTTTGAAAAATTCCTGGGGCCACACAGACCCTGAATTGGAGGCGTGTACATTTGAATGCCCCACGATGTGTAACTATTGTCTGGGCCAGGGCTGTGTCCTCATCGACGGGAAGCTGCTGATAGGCTTGAGCCAGGTCCAGCTTCGCGAAGATTTTGCCCTGGCCCAACGAGTGCAGCAAATGCTGCACTACACGGACGGGGTAATGATTAGCCTGGAGGGCCCTATTCAGGGTCGCCTTATATTCGGCACAGATCCTAATGGATCCATCCGGCTTTAGGGGAATGACTATGGGTGTCTCCCATTTGGAATACTCCACAGGCTGCAGAACCCCTTGAGCAATTAATTTATCCAGCTCTAGATCTACCCGGGCTCTCAGTGCGAGAGGCACTCTGCGAGGCTTAAGCCGGATCGGGGCCACCTGAGGATCGAGTGAGAATGAGATTGGCACCCCTGTGTATTTACCCAATTGGCCATTAAACACCTCAGCAAACTCTCGGGTCAGCTCAGCGGAGACATCCACCCCAATAGCATGGATACCAGACACCCCCAATTGAAGCGCAATGAACCAGTCAAGGCCCAGCAGGGTTGGCAGACTGTCCCGAACGACGATCAGCGGAAGATGACCTGCAAAGGAACCATAAACAACAGAAAAAGAGCCAGTGCCCAGGGTAGGAATAGCTCGACCCTGATAATCTTTGAGTTTGACTTGGCACTGTTGAAGGCGTCGTTTAGCGAAAGTCGGGATCAGCTTCTTGAGGGTGGACCATGCAATCAGCGATCGGGAAGAGCCTGTGTCCACCTCCATCCGGCAAGGCACTGATTCCAGAAGGACCTTGATGTGAATCTTGGATTCAGAGCGCGGTGCAGACGCTTGACTCACACCCACAGCGTCAACCTCGGTATCTGGGAATGGCTGAACAGCATTCTCCCGATGGACAGCTCGTTTCGTTCTCCACTGTTTAGGGGTGGGCTCCCCTGAATCATCTGGACTAGGGAAAGCGGCTTGACAGACTCTGGACAAGTGGCCCCGCTTGCCACAACGCCGGCAGACTGCTGTCTTGAACCTGCAGTCTGCGCGTCGATGCTGACCGCCACAGCCCAAACAGTTGCCCTGGGATGGTTTAGAAGGGGTGAAATCCTTGATTTTCCGCGCTGTCTTGAGGCGGCTCACTTCTCCTTCCACTACTTCGTCTCCTTCCTCATCAGAATCCTCATGGTGTACTGAATGGGGATTTGCAGGTGGGGAAACCCCCGATGGCTGCGCTCGCTGTATCTCCGTTGAGGAGTGAGCAGACATTTCTGCAGCCCGGGCCTCATCGAGGGCAATTGGAAGTGTCAGATCCGAACGTGCTAACAAACGCCGCTGAAGTTTAAGATCCCTCACGCCACACACCAGCTGGTCTAAAAGCATTTCATCCAGCTCTCGGAATTCACAGTGAAGGGCAGCAGTTCGCAATGAGGCCATATATTCGCTCACGGATTCACCAGCCCTTTGGGATCGCTGGTGAAAGGCATGGCGCCGGGCGATTTTGGAGGGCATAGGGGAGTAGTGGTTCTTTAACTTGGCCAGCAGGGTCTCCCACGGAATTGAGAAAACGGGTTGTGGTGCGGCCAAGGCTCTGGCGGTTACAAAAATTTCCCGGCCACACGAGCTCAGGAAATAGCCTCTCTTTCGAGTGCTCGATAAATCTGCCAGGTCATTGGCCTGGAGGAAGCACTCAAAACGCTCCACGTATTCGTCCCAGGTCTCAGAGGCTGGTTCGAATTGTGTGAATGGTGGAAGCGCGAAAGCCATTGTACTCACAGAATGGCTCTATGGACGCTCTTCTTCTTCTCAGGTTTCCGATTACTTCGACTTGTTACAAAATGAGTGTTGAATGGGCCGCCTCACAGACATCCCACCTTCGTCGCCAATTGTTGTGTATTCAGATTAAACACACTGAAGCGGGCGCCCATTAACAGTTGTTTATTATAGTAACGAGAGTATTAACAGGAACTGACAACCCAAAACAGCACAACGAACGAACCAATTCTCAGCGCGAGGCTTATATAGCAAGCTGTCAAATTGTGTAGCCAATCCGACAGCTGGTGGCTCCCGCTACTTTTGTTGCTAGTGGCTGCTCCAATCAACATTCAAAACGCTAGTTAGGCAGAAGACTCAACAATAATGATCATCACAAACTTTATCAGATGACTTTATTTGTTGAGTATGAAACAAAACAACAGAAGAATTCTTACAAGAATACAAAAGTAATGAATTAGGGAAAAATAAAAATTGTTTTGGAATACTGTCATAGATGTGGGGAGGAGTTTGTTAAAATTTGCAACAATGCAGTTATAGGGTATGATCAGACCCCTGCTGTTTTTGCATATGCATGGGGCACCTGTACAAAAGGAGTGGGGCTTTGATTGCAATGTGTCTCTCACGCACATACACCTGTTTGCCAATTTCGACCACCACAATCATCACCCTTGCAGATGTTGGTGGTTTGGAATAAACAAAAGACTTACCCTTTTTATAAACTCTTTCAAAATGTTTTTATCTTCTTTTATGCTCCTGAAGCTTCTACCAGTCCTAAACTTTAGGATCACTATCTAGAATTAAAGATTCTATATCTTGAGAAGTTTTCCACACATTGTCAATGGTACACAGAAAGGAAATCTTATGGTTTTTTTTTCCAACCCTCTTCCCTCCACTCTCCTAAATTTAAACTACAATCTTTCCAGTGTATGCAGATGTGTTATATATGATACCTGCTTATGGTGGCCTTTCCCCATCAATAGTATATTATTGTGATCTATTGCTCTTATAGTTCAAAAGATTTGAGAGTAAGATTTTATTTTGTATTTTATTAGCCATTCTCATTTAAATTAGGTAGACGAATTTATGAGCCTTTTAAATCGCATTTTCATAGCACAAATCAGTCTTAACTGCTAGTATTTTATAGTTTTAGCATTAATTTGATTTCTGTTTTGTTGTCAAGCTGTCTCTCATTTTAGTTTATTTTTGACATATTAATTAGAAACATTGCGTATGAGAAATCAAAAAAAATTTCTTTTAAAAAATCTGCAGGCACATTCAAATCTGCTATGACATGCATGGCCATAACCATTTTTAGAATCTGTACTATACAAAGGATAAGTTAATAAAATACTTGTTTAAAAAATCAGTATTGCCATCTGCCCCCATCATTAAAAAGTACTTCTTTGTATAAAACTCCCCCGAGTGACTTTATATTTATATTCTGTATGACATGGCCAAAATCCAACCACAATGGTATTTTATAATCCCATTTGAGTCGGTGCTTCTTCCAAACTCTCATCAAGGAGCTTCTAAGTATATGGCTGTTAAATATTTTATCCACCCTGTTTTCATAGAATAAATATGCATGCCAACCAAATTCAAGGTCATAGCTCTTGATATTCAATATTCCAGTCTTTGTCCTTCCAAACCAATCACTTGCTTGTGTAAACGCTGCTGCTTCATAATACAATCGCAGGTTTGGAAGTTTAAGACCCCCTCTTTCACGAATATCTTGCATAATTTTCAGTTTAACTCTTGGCTTTTTCTCATTCCAAACAAACTTATTCACTCCTTTTTGCCATTCCATCAGGTATTTATCATTTTTAAGCACCGGAATCATCTGAAACAAAAATAAAAATCTAGGTAGAACATTCATTTTAACTGCTGCTATTCCTCCAAGTAGAGACAGCTGCAGTTTTTTCCAGGTTTCCATATCCTTTTGTACCTTTCGCCACAACACCTCATAATTATTTTGAAACAATTTTATATTTGAATCTGCAAATTGAACTCCTAGATATCTCACCTTTGATACTATTTCAAAGCCTGCCTTCCTCTCCAGTTCCTTCTTTTGATCAACTGTCATATTTTTAACTATCATCTTGGTTTTTTTCTGATTCAGTCTGAATCCTGATACCATACCATAAGAATCATTCTCAAAAGAAGGAGTTCGCATGCATTCTTCTTGGAGAGTTATCTGTCTTTTCCCATAGGTATGTGCTTAACCGCATTGTATGTGCACATATGTACATGAACTGATTGGCATAATTCATATTTTCTCCTTTCTTTTCTATGCTGTGCCCCATGGTCTGCTGGCTCATTTAGGGTAATGAAATTTGAGAAGACTTTTTTCTGAAAACAAAAATATTATTGACCATTCTAGACCTGAAGCAAACGGTCAAAATGATTCTGAATATGTTTAGATGCAACAGTGAATGGTGGTTTGTTATTATTAGCTTGAATTTTCAGCTTCCATACAGATGAGGTATGAATGACTCTGTTTTGCTGAGTTCCTCATTTCTCCAAATGTTAGAATGCATCATCTTAGATCTACTAGTTCCATTTCTGAAACACGAATTGCAAATTCAGTTTAACAACAAGGTTAATTTTATTTGGTAGGTGTTTGCTAGACTTTATTCTGCTTTTTCTTGGAAAATCACAGAAATAATAATTGTCATTGGGGCACTTGGTACCATGTCCAAGAATTTTATAAAATACATCAAGAAATTGCAATTTCCTGCAATAACACCAGCGGAACTGCAAAAAACTGTGCTACTTGGAACATTGTACATCTTAAGAAGGTACTTGGTTGACACCTAGGACGCTGACAGCAATCCGTATCAACAATTAGTCACTGGTATTTGTGATGCATTTTTGAATGTTCAGTTGACTGAGTTTCATGTTTAATGAATAAAGTATATAATAGTAGTAGTAGTAGTAGTAGTAGTAGTAGTAGTAATAATAATAATAATAATAATAATAATAATAATAATAATAATAATAGAAAAAGTTGTTGAAACTGAGATGGCAAAGATCTTGTGGGACTTTTGAATATAGATGGATCACCATTTGGAACACAACACACCAGATATCATGGTTGTGGAGGGCCGAAGCATACAATTTATTGATATCGCTGTACCAGGAGACGCCAGAGTTGAAGAAAAGTGGAAAAAATCATGAAATATTGTGACCTGGCCATTGAAACTACACAGTTATGGATGAAACATGTAACAGTGATACCCATTGTCATCGGGGCACTTGGTACCATGTCAAGAATTTTACAAAACACAACAAGAAATTGCAGCTTCCTGCGATAACACCAGCGGAACTGCAAAAAACTGCGCTACTTGGAACATCATATATTTTAACTTGGTTTATTTATTTATTTATTTATTATATTTCTATACCGCCTTTCTCCCGTAGGACTCAAGGCAGTGTACAGTCAAGAAAAATATAGACACACAAACATCATAAAATTGCTAATTAAAATTGTTACTTAGTTTGGTCAATTAAATAAAACCAAGAATTAGATAACATTTAAAAAATCATTCGCATATTTGTATGTTTAGCCCTGCCTGTTGGAACATCAGGGTCTTGAGGGCACAGCGGAAAGCACGGAGATCAGGGATATTCCGTATCTCCAGGGGCAGTTCATTCCAAAGGGTTGGAGCCCCCACAGAGAAGGCCCTCCCCCTGGGAGTCGCCAGTCAACATAATTTGACTGTCGGTACCCTGAGTAGTCCCACCGTGTGAGAACAAACTGGTCAGTGGGAGGCTATTGGTGGCAAAAGACGGTCTCGTAGGTACCCAGGTCCTAAGCCATGGAGCGCTTTAAAGGTGATAACTAACACCTTGAATCGCACCCGGAAGACCACCGGGAGCCAGTGCAGCTCGCGTAGGAGAGGTGTTACATGGGCGTAACGAGCTGCGCCCATAATCACCCGTGCGGCTACGTTCTGGACCAGTTGGAGCCTCCGGGTGCTTTTCAAGGGGAGCCCCATGTAGAGAGCATTACAGTAGTCCATACGGGAGGTAACTAGGGCATGAGTGACTGTGCGCAAGGCGTCCCGATCCAGAAAGGGACGCAACTGGCGGATCAGGCGAACCTGATAAAAGGCACCTCTGGCCACGGCCGTCAAATGATCTTCTAAAGATAGCCGTGAATCCAGGAGGACACCCAAGTTGCGGGCCCTCTCTGTGGGGAGCAAGATCTCATCCCCTATTGTCAGTGATGGTACCAGCTAACTATACCGAGACGCTGGAAGCCACATCCACTCGGTCTTGGAGGGGTTGACTCTGAGCTTGTTTCTCCCCATCCAGATCCGCACGGCCTCCAGGCAACGGGACATCACAGCAAGGGCATCATTGGGGTGGTCTGGGGTGGAGATGTATAGCTGTGTGTCATCAGCATACTGATGAACACTCACCCCGAAACCACGGATGATCTCGCCTAGCGGTTTTACATAAATGTTGAACAGAAGGGGTGAGAGGACTGACCCTTGCGGCACCCCACAAATAAGATGCCTCGAGGTCGACCTCTGCCCCCCAGCCAACACAAACTGCGAACGGTCAGAGAGGAAGGAGGAGAACCACCGAAGCACGGTGCCCCCTATTCCTAACGCCTCCAGCCGGTGCAGTAAGATACCATGGTTGATGGTATCAAAAGCTGCTGAGAGATCTAATAGGACCAGGATAGAGGAGCAACCTCTGTCCCGAGCCCTCCAGAATCATCCACCAATGCGACCAATGCTGTTTCTGTGCTGTATCGTGACCTGAAGCCCGACTGGAACGGATCCAGATAGACAACTTCATCCAGGTATTGGGGTAGTTGTCGTGCCACCACACTCTCAACAACCTTCGCAACAAAGCGAAGATTGGAGACTGGACGATAATTTGATAATATAGCCGGGTCCAGGGAAGGCTTCTTGAGGAGGGGCTTCACAACCGCCTCTTTCAAGGCGGCGGGAAAGACATCCTCACTCAGAGAAGCATTTATAATCCCCTGTAGCCAGCCTCGCGTAACCTCTCGGGAGGCCAGTACTAACCAGGAGGGACACAGGTCCAATAAACATGTGGCAGCGTTAAGCTTGCCCAGAATCCTGTCCACGTCCTCAGGAGCCACAGAGTCAAACTCTTCCCAGATAACGCTCTCAAGACCTGCCCCCGTCTCCTCCCCTGGATCTACCCAATCGGAGTCCAGGCCTTCCCGAATCTGAGTGACTTTATCATGCAGGAATTGTACAAAATCCTCAGCTCGACCCTTTAAGGGATCTTCCCGTACCCCGACCTGAAGTAGGGAGCGGGTCACCCTAAACAGCGCAGCTGGGCGGTTCTCTGCAGATGCAATAAGAGTGAAGAAGTAGCTAGACTTCACTGCTCTTATCGCCACTAGGTAGGTCTTAATATAAGATCTCACCTGTGTTCGGTCAGATTCAGATCGGCTTGTCCTCCAATCAATCTCCAGGCATCTTTTCCAACGCTTCATCTCTCTCAGCTCCTCGGAAAACCAAGGAGCTAGATGAGATCGGCATCGGGTCAGAGGCCGCAAAGGCACGACGCGGTCCAAGGCCCCAGTAGCCGCCCTGTCCCAGGCGACCACCAGGTCCTCAGTCGAGTCGTGAGCCAGAGTCTCAGGAAATGGCCCAAGCTCCATCAGGAACCTTTCGGGGTCCATCAGGCGCCTGGGACGGAACCATTTGGTTGGTTCCATCTCCCTGCGGTGGGTGGAAGTGACTTGAAAGTCCATGTGAAGGAGAGAATGATCAGACCATGACAAGGGCTTGATGTCTATATCCCCTATTCTTAGATCATTCAGCCACTGATCAGAGACAAAAATCAAGTCCAGAGTGTGATTCCCCAAGTGGGTGGGGCCTTGAACTACCTGGGTCAGGCCCATGGCCGTCATGGAAGCCATGAACTCCCGAGCCGTCTCCAACATCTCACCAGCAGATGGCAGGTTAAAATCCCCCATAACAATAAGTCTGGGGGTTTCCACTGCCACCCCGGCTATAATGTCGAGCAGCTCAGGCAGGACCGCTATTACGTGTCAGGGAGCCAGGTACGCAATCAGTAGGCCCATCTGAATCCCCTGACCCCACTTCACAAGGAGGGACTCACATCTGGCTATCTGAGGAACAGTGGCCTCCCTCGGGCAAAGACTTTCTCTAATGATTGCTGCCACTCCCCCACCCCTTCCCTGAGTCCTTGGCTGATGGAATGCATGGAAACCTGGCGGGCACATTTCCACAAGGGGAACTCCTCCCTCCTGGCTTAACCAGGTCTCCGTAATCCCTGCCAGGTCAGCACCCCCCTCTGAAATAAGATCATGAATGAGGGGGGCTTTATTTACCACTGACCTGGCATTACATAACATCAGCCGTAGACCCAGGGTCTGAGACTCTGAACAACCCAGGAAATGAGCAGTGCTTTGGGGGTCGGAGTGGGCAATCGCTCGTAAACATCGAGTGCGCACTCCCAAAACATAATATGGCCCCTTGCAGCCGTCATATCTGCCCCTCCCATTTACTATACTAATGCCCATCGCTTCATCCCCCTGCATCCTTGTCAGATTTCTGTCCCCATCCTCCCCACCATGATTATCAGACCCATTACCCCTTTCAGTGGATTTATGGATCCCCCCCAGATCCATTCCCACAATCCCTCCCAGAACCCCTTAAAATAGAACTTAAAGATTTATCTAAAAAACCCCAAAGCCATTGGTTTTTTGCAAACCACCTCTCAGGGTTCCAAAACCCGTCCTCAAGGGCAGCCCTTGATAACTGAGAGGGCCAGACATGCGAGAGGGGGGAATCTCGCAGTGCAAGGAGCTCCGCAGTTGAATACATCAAAGATAGGAGCGAGTTGAAGGAGATGAAGGATCATTTTCTTCTAAGAGTGTTAGAGATGGTTAAGACAGGTAATTTAAAATAAGGGAGGAAATAGATGTAAAAGGGAGACCAGTATGTTACAAATGTCAATACATTGGAACATCATCGCCCTCTCACGATGATGGGAAGTCTTGTGGTTGTAGTAAGTCCATCCAAAGGAGGTGGGGGTAGAGGTCTCAAAGGGTCGTCCTCTCACAGCGACCAAACCATTTGAAACAAACAAAGAGAAGGTGGTTACTGGACAAAGTATTTAGGGTTAAATAATCAGGGTAATCTTGGGGGAATAGGTGGTAAATAAAGCTGCAGATCGATCTAAGATTGCAAGTTAACGCTGAGTGGTCGTAATAGATCTAGATCTAATAAAGGAGAGAGGGACAGTTGAGGGGGAGAGTAAGTCATCATCTCCAGTTTGTAATCCTCAGTCCCTATCCATCACCTTGCTCAGGCTACTTAGTTCAATTAGTTTAATAAGTCCTCAGAGTTTCAAGAAAGAGGAGTGCAACAGATCCCTAGAGGTTGAAGGGATCCTAACATTTATAGCCTTTGCAGCATTGCCCTCTCCTCTATTAACAACGAGGGCTTCCTTGCAGCCTCCTGGTGTTGCCGTTGCCGTCACTGCCATTAGCGCCATTCCCCTCGCCATTGTGGTAACCCCCCTTGCCATAGACATCATCACCGCCATGTTGCTACATTCAGCGCCTATTAGCCCAGGCATCATTATCAACACCCTATCCGGAGTCGCTGTTGCCACCGTCTCGCCAACCATTTCATCAGCTGTATTAGACTCAGTGGTTGACCCGGTCATGAGAGCCAGGTTTTGATGTTGACATCCTCCCCACCGTCCTCAGTCTTTTTACTGACAAACAACTGATCTTCGGGCTCGGCTTGGGTTTTATCCTTGGGCTCCATCCATAGCTCTATTGAGCCGAAAATACCTCAGCTTACTGGGAGGGGGGGTCTGTGGATGGTTAATTGACCCCCACACTCTTGAAAATGTTGAAACATCTCCCTCCTAGCCTCGGAGTTTCAGCTCTGAGCTGCCATTTTGTTTTGCAACTGTCAACGGAATCTAGGATGCTGGAACCAACCTGTATCAACCATTAGCACTAGTCAATGGTATTTATGATACATTTTAAGATGTTCAGTTAACTGAGTTTCATGTTTAATGAATAAAATAATAATAATAATAGCCTTTATTGTCATTATACATCATGTATACAATGAAATTGGTTTAGCCTCTACTAGTGTAATCCATAACAGAAAATACAAGACAACATGAATAGTATAGAATAATCCTTATACAAGTAATGGGGGGTGGGGAAAATCTACATTTCTGTATTTATACACTACTTTTTCTATGAGAATTCAGAGGAATTTTCTCATTTTCTCCTCACAAAAGGACACAATGTAATTTGGGCTGAGTTTCAGGGATTGGGTACATCAGGCGTGAGCACCAAATGAAATGGGGACTTGTACTGAGGTCTCCCCGGCAAAAATCATTATACCATACTTATTCTTCCATGAGCTTCTAATCTGTTTCAGCTGCATTTGCTGTTCTTTTTCTTTCAGTGCAAAAGAGAGATGCTCATACACCTAGTCATCTAAACCAGGATTCTTTGTAGTGCATTAGATTATTATTGTCAGTGATTGATTAAGCATACCCATGATCTATTACTGTTACTCTTTACTTTGGCCTGCCAGTAAACGTTGCTATTCTTGTAGGCTTGCTGGGATTAATTATTTTAGCATTTCAGTACAGCAGGCAGTGGAAAAAGCAATTGATCAGTAAAAAAGACTTAATGTCCGCCATCTCCTAAACTGGCACAAATGCCTGCCAAATTAAAAGTGCCTTCAATTTGGATACATGGGGTCATGGTCATCTAGTAGCTTTGTTTTATGATAAGATAAAATCTGATTGGGTGAAGAAGAGTTACTGATTATGCTCAAAATGTACCCAGATAGAAATTATTAACACCTTTTTTGTTATATGACCATTTGTAAGGTCAATGAAGTTTCATTCCTGTCTGAGTAGCCAGCACTGATTTTGTCTATGGATATGGATATGAATGTGT
This sequence comes from Pantherophis guttatus, assembly GCF_059756535.1. Lineage (NCBI taxonomy): Eukaryota > Metazoa > Chordata > Lepidosauria > Squamata > Colubridae > Pantherophis > Pantherophis guttatus. Next base: position 106,118,017 of record NC_142066.1, read on the forward strand.
GCTTTTCCTGCCAGAGGAATGTCACACTTGAAGCAGGTCTCAGAACTGAAACAGCACTAGTACATCCTGCATCCTCAACCTACCTCTGAGAGCACTATATTTGCCTCTGGCAAAGTGTCTTTGTGTAGTTTCTTAGTTCTCAGAGATTTATTTAAGTTTCCAGTGGTGACCTGTGCTTCCCAATTTACAAAATGTTCATATTGATGCTTTTTATCTTATGTTTCTTCAAAGAACAGGTAAGCATATCCCATGGGCTGCTAATTTTTAGATGGCTGAGTAAATATTAACTGAATAATTGGAATTACCTGCTGAAGTCAAGATGAGTACATACGGACATTCACAATCTTTTTGATGACAATTGTCTGTATAATGTTCAGAGCAATCACTGTTCTTTTGTTCAGCAAAATCGATGAAACAGAGGCTGTGTAACAATACTTGAGAGTAGAAAAGATATATATTCATTCTCTTCTTGTATCCTTTTTATAGGAACCAGCTCCAGAAGAAAACTGTTTTGGTTGCAGTAAAAGTGAAGCATAGTTTAGCTGTCTCCATAGTTTTGTGAGCTAAATGGCTAACTTCATGAAGCCTCTTCTTCGTCTGAAAAGAATTGTTGATTTTTTTTAAAAAAAGTGATAAAAAATTGTTGTGGACATTTTTTACACCTAGGAGAAATATATAACCTTCTAGAAAATCAACTTCTAGCACGTAACAAGCTCCTGCAGCTAAAACATATAGTCCAATGTCTGAAAGCCGACTTCCTCATGAAGATAATTGGTGTATACAGTGGAAGTGTGTGAAAGAAAAACAAAGGCAGATTAAGAGAGCCAGTGTAGAATAGAGAGTCAATGGTTCCACCCAACTGTTTGTCAACAGTGTGGAGATTGGGAGTAGTTTAGCAACATCTGGAGGTCCCCATGTTTTCCTTATCTGGTTTAATTCATTATTGGTCACAGTTCTATCCTGTTTAATAATACGAAGTTGCTAATAGCATAATCAAGGCAGCAAAGTATTAATGACTGTGTTCTTCTATAGCCATTGCTCTATGCAGCCTTCTTATAGGCTTGACATTTCTATAACTTCAAATGATTGATGTGCTAGGGCAGTGATGGCTAACCTTTTTGCCATCGCGTGCCAGGAGAGGGGGGGTGGGGAAGGTTCATGTGCGTGCATGCCCACACCCATAATTCTATGCGCCCTGCCCTGCACATGTGCGTGCAACCCCCCCCTCTGCTTCTGGCATGTGATGGCCTGGTAGGCCCGTTTTTCTTTCTTACCTGGCTCCAGATCCTCTCTATGCATCTGCAGAGGGCGAAAACAACCTTTCCCACTCCCTCGGAGGCCCTCTGGAGGTCTGAAATGGCCAATTTCCCAACTCCCAGTGGGACAGGAAGTGACTTTTTTGCTGTCCCCAGGAGTCTCTGGAGGCTGGGGACAGCAAAAAAGTCACTTCCTGTCCCACCGGGAGTTGGGAAATTGGCCATTTCAGGCCTCCAAAGGGCCTCTGAGGGAATGGGAAAGGCTGTTTTCGCCCTCAGGAGATGCATAGAGAGGATCTGGAGCCAGGTAAAAAAGAAAAATAGGCCTTCTCCACCCACCCCCAGGCCCTCCGGAGGTAGGAAACAGTCTGTTTCCGTAATTCTGGTGGGCCCAGAAGGCTTGAAAATCAGCTGGCCAGCGTGCCAGAACTGAGCTGGTTGCCCACTGATATGGCTATGTGTGCCACCTGTGGCACGCATGCCATAGGTTCGCCATCATGGTGCTAGGGGAAAAAAAGTGCCTGGAGGCTTTCTAGCCATCCAGGCACTTTTAGGTTAGTTTTAGCTATTACAATAGATTTCTGACCATATATTGAACAAAGTTTGTTCCATTCTGTATATCTGATCCATTTTTCTGCAACTGTCAAAAGAAGATTATGATGAAAAAACATCCAGATATATTTTTGTATAATCTCTGGCAAATCAAGCGTAGTTAGTTAAAAGCTGGCTTTTTAAATTTTTTTTTACAGCTGATGGATTTATTTCTGAGCCAAGATTTTAGGTTGAGACAAGTCCCAAGAAATAAGGAAGTCAGTGTTGGAAGGAAAGTGTGGAAAAGAAGTAAACTTGGTCAATCTAAATAAAGATGATTATAAATATGCTGTGTGAACCTAGTGATCAGGGTTTTTATTTTCTTTCTAAAAGAAAGAAAATAAAGAAAGAAAATCAGAATGGGAGCAAAAGTGACAGGATTCCCATCACATCAAATCAAAAGTAATCTTATTAGTTTCTGTTAATTATTGACTATTAAATTAACTATTTCTTAATTGTTAAAGGCCATATTTGCCTGAATTCACACATAATGCAAAGCTGTAACCCAAGTTTTATCAACCATAACAGTTGGATTTGAAGAACATGCTAATCTAAACAAACTTTATGGTCTAACATGAGATGCGATGTAATTGAAGAATAACTTTTACTTCCCCTCTAATGCTAATTTTTATTGGTTTCATGAGAAGAAGAAGGAATATGCCCATACAATAAACCTCTAGTTGAAAGTATCTGCATGGTGCAACAATCCACAGCTATTTTAAAAGAAAAAAAAGCTAATACAACTGTACATTTAATGTTATTTTTAATTTGGCCCTTACTAATTTGCCTGGCATACTACATTTAATAACTTAATTTCTCAATTGGCCATTTGGTCCCCTGGTTCTGCAAGGCAGGAGCTTATCCAGATCAAACATAAATTAGGGCTGAGGTGTGAATTATCCCTTGGTTGATGGCTGTAGTTCCAACTGAGATACGTACCATGCTTTTAGATGGCACAAGAAAAACAGGAAGAAGATTGATATGAGTTCAGGTCAAATGGCAGGGACATACGTTTGACAAATACCAGATACATTACAGAGGTCTAATAACAATATGTTTGTAACAGGAGATACAAATAGAAAGGAATAATATATGTGATACAAATACAAAGGCACAATATATATGTTACAGGAACCTAATGGTTACAGAATAACAAGCTTTTACTAAATCTAATATATCAGTATTTTATATTCTATCTTTATTATTGTTTCCCTACAGCTGGTTCTCCAAACTACTCAAAATTTCTGCTACCGGTTCTCTGAACTGCTCAAAATTTCTGCTACCAGTACTCCAGAACCTGTCAGAACCTGCTGGATTTCATCCCTGATGTGGCCCTATAGTTATAGACCTTCTTTAACAAATGACTTTTGAGGGTTGTGGATTTCTTGTTGACAGTTGCAGGGAACAGAATAACCCCAAATATTTTGTGGCATGAGGTACAGAACAAGTTTACCTGTTATTCTTATATGTACAGAGGCAACAAATATCAACATATGGCAAGGCATCATCTTTCACTACTCTGGAAGACAACAGGCTCCTGTAAAGATAATAGGGCAAGCTGGATGCCACACCCATAATCTGCTTGTCCCATGGCCCTTAATTGTCTGCTACCTAAAGCTGCTATCTCCCTTGCCTAATAATAGATTTGGTGTTGCTTCTGAACTGAAGAGGGCTTCTAGTGGCCAAGTTAATTGCTATGATATTCATATAGATATCATGTTCAGATTTATATTGGTACTTACTTAATGACATTCCAATCATAAGTATATATTCAGACAGAAAGAAGGAGGAAAGAAAAAAAGAAAGATATGAAAGAGCAGCAAGAATGAAGTAGTAGCATTAATAGTAGTAGTAGTAAAGAACATGATGATAAGCACTGATAGCATGCTGTGCCTGTATCAAAATAACGTGCCAACTATGGCCACTCTGCACTGACTTGGAGTGTGTTTTGCCTCAAACAACGAAGTATCTTAGGTCAGCCATGAATGATGTTCCAACTAAATTAAGAAATATTATAAAGGAGAACTTCCTTGTAATTAAAATTAACATAATACAACCACTTAGAAAGATCAAACGATTCTGAAAAGCAGCTTACATTATACATTATATGAAAGCAAATGACTGTACAGTTAGTCTTTGACTTACAACTAGAATTGGGACCAGAATTTCAAGGGAGTTATTATATTAAGTGAGTTGTGCCCAATTTTATCACCTCCTTTGCCATGGTTATTAAGTGAATCAATGCAGTTAAATGAATCACATAGTTCTTAAGTGAACCCAGCTTCTCCCATTATAACTATGTCTGTCAGAAGCCATCTGGGGAGGTCACAAATAACAAGCACATGTTCCTGGAACACTGCAATGATTATAAATTTATTGGTTGCAAAATCCCCAAATTTTAATGACATAATCGTAGGGATCCTGCAATTGTCATAATTGTGAGAACAAGTCACTTTTTTCAGTGTTGTACTGACATCAGTGGTTGTAAATCAGGGACTACTTATATTGAATCAGTCAGATTTTACTCTCTGGCAGGTCTGCGTAAGATTGCAGAAGATTGCTGATGAATTGAAGCCACAGAGTATTGACTTCATAAGTTTGCTTTTTGTGGAGTCAAGATTAATTTCAGTTTTTTCATGTGCTTGCAGAGAATGCCATAATTTTCCTCACAGAGCACTGCAGGTATAAATTATGTGGTGCAGGAATGATCAAAAGATAGTAAAAGCTGCATTTTTCTCCTTGTCCTTGCAAGGTTACCATAGGAACAAATGTGAGCCACTAGCTCCTCTTTTTGGACACCTGGGTATTTTCTTTTCTTTTTTTTCATTGAGAATATATGCTGAGGTTATGCATGAAGATTCTAACTCTGTTACTTTTGCAGATCAGTGAGTTAAGCCTCCTGCTGACGGGTTTGATTAGTGGAATGTTGATATTGTCAGCTTTTTGGTAAAATGCTGCCATGATTTGACATAAATGAATATTTCATTAGAACTGTTTCCTGTGTGACAGCTGGCCTGAGGTCACAGAAAAACTTCCTTCCTTGGTCTCAGCTGCCTTAACCTTGAGGACAAACAGGCAGAAAGGAATGCCATGTCAGGAATGACAACGTTATTTAAGGAAAAGAAGGAAGGAGGAGTTGTTTGGAGTATTGTTAATACACCCAACCTTCTCCCAGCAGCTGTGCTACTGGAAATGTTATCAAATTACTCAGGCATCCAGTTGTTTTGGAAATGGGACCTTGCTTTATGCATATGCAGCAGTGGAACATTGCACAACATAAATCAAACATAGTGTTGCAAATGACTCCCACTTGTGTTCAAGTAACAGCTGTTTCTTCTCTTCCCTTGCCCTATTTTGTCTTTGATAGAAAATGTAAGCATGCTGAAGGACTCATCACTAAATGAGACATCAGAAGTGGAACATTTATCATCAGTAAAGTGCAGCATAAGGATTCAAAAATGAGAGGAATATGGCATCACTCACCAATTCCTCCCAAATCCAAACATAAGATTTTACAGCCAATGGTATTGCCATTTCTAGAATACTGATGCTTAATATTTGCATTAACAAGTTTCCTGGCTTTGAGATGTATTGGATTACTACTCACATTATGCCAAGTCAATAAGGTCAAGAATAGGAGATACCTCAGTGGTGGGATTCAAATTTTTTAACAACCAATTCTGTGGGCATAGCTTGGTGGGCATGTGACTGGGTGGGCATGGCTGGGTGGTCATGTAACTGGGTGGGCATGGCCAACTCAACATCACTCATGTCGAGGGGTGCCTCGCCTGGCCCCTCCCCTTCCAGTCACTCCTTGTCACACCTGGCCACAACGTATCTATAGTTCTGTAAAAATGTTGTTCACCTTTTTTCGACTTTATTATCTGCATCTACATACTACAGATGTACTTTCATGGACCACTGAAAGGAGGAAATGGCTCACATGCTTTGCCCAAGAATGTGATAGGCAACATGCTTTTAAGGGGCTGCCACAAAGAAGGGGGGGGTGGCAATGTATTTTCCAAAGCAGCAGAAGGTTAAACAAGAAGCAATAGATGGAAATGAACAAACAGAAAAGCAATCTAAAACTAAGGAGAAACTTCCTGACAGTGAGAACAATTAACCAGTGGAACTACTTGTCTCAAGACGTTCTGAGTGCTCGATCACTGGAAGTTTTTAAGAAAAGACTGGACAGCCATTTCTCTGAAATGGTATAGGGTCCCCCAGCCCCCAAAAGTCCCTTCTAAGTGTTATTCTATTATTCTGACACCTTTCCCAGGCCTTTCACCCAGATTTTGGCATCCTCAGTTTTCCTGCCTGAGTAGGGGGTTGGAATAGAAGACCCCCAAAATCCCTTTCTACTCTGTTATTCCATTATTCCTGAGAAAACACACACACACACACACAGACACAAAATTTAAGCATATTCCGTTGTTTTGGAGACTTTAGAATCAGAAGGTACCTTGGAGCAGTGGTGGGCTGCAAATTTTTTAACAACCGTTTCTGTGCCCTAATAACTGGCTGGGTGGGTGTGGCTGGGTGGGCATGGCCAGGAGGCCTGACAACACTCAGCCTCCTCCAGCACTCTGCCAGTTAAAATGGAGCGCGGAGGTTAATTACAAAATGTGGGCTTTGCTTTGTAACATCCAGACCCAGTGAGCAAGGGGTGTGAACTGCACAGAAAATACACTTTTATTTGGTTATGAATAAATATCCCCAAAGTCAGATGTACACTAAATGTAGACTGACGTTTAGCTACACATCTTCCTAGCAAACAGCAAATTTTGAAGCTCCAGATAAAGAGGATTCATTTTAGCATGAGTAACCACAATTTACATGTTGGAAGTTCCTAAAGGAATGCTGGGAAACTGTATTTTAAAGAACGTTTGAGGGAGGGGTGCAGAATAGCCCTTCTCTGCCTGAGGCTCTAGAGATCTGGCACCAATCAAAACACTGTTTGTGAAGCAACTGATCAACACTGACAGAGGGAAGCCATTAGTATATGAAAATAAGAGCAAACTCCACTCCCTTCTAATACTGATTATGTTACCTAGTTTGGTAATGAAACATCTGCAAGAAAATCATCAAGCTCAGAGAGCACCAAGGACCCCACAGTTCAACCCTGAGCTACAAATATTCTCTTCTATCGATAAACACTTTTTGGTTAGGGGGGCTCAGAGCCTGCCTTATATGAGATGGCACCCAGTGGATTTCATTCTAAATTTTGATATGATTTCTATAAATAAGGAATGTAGAATTATAATGGCTGAGTATTTGATCCTTCACACATCAAAAAAATACAAAGCTAAGGGATAAACAAATGAAAAACAGATTTGAAAAAAGAAAAGGCTCAGGAAAAAAAAAAGAATGAAATGTAAGAAAGAAAGAGGAAAAGAAGGAAAACCGAAAAAGAATGACTTCCAAATTTCTTTAGTACAGATATAAGTACAAAATATATCAAACTCTTACTCCAAGATTAACATTTGTCTACATTATTTCCACAATCCCATCTTTAATCACCAAAGCACAGATCAACTTTTAATTTCAGTTTCTCACATAAAGTCCAGTAATGGCTCATATCACTTTAATTACTATTTGTTAAGGAAACCATAACTGATATATTTAATTGCACCAAACTCTAAATAAAACAGGAATGGAAAATCCTAAACTCTAGTGTAGACCAGTGGTGAAATCTGAACTGGTTTGGTACTGCACATTTAAAAAGCTACTGGTTCGGTTGAATTGGTAATTTAAAAAAGCTATGATCTGATGATCAGCTGTGCCGCACTGTTTAGCTTTGCTAGAAAGCAGGATTTCCTGCTTTCTAGTGAAGCTAAACCACGCGGCACAACTGATCCCCTCCGCTGTTCTACTTACCTTCCCAAGCCTCCTTTTGGTGTGTGCTGCACACGCATCCGCATCCTGGAGAAAGCAGGATTTCCTGCTTTCTAGCAAAACTAAACCACACGGCACAGCTAATCATCGGATCATAGCTTTTTTAAACTACCGGTTCAACCAAACCGGAACAGACCAGTAGTATTTCACCCCTGGTGTAGACCCATGTTTCTCAACTTTGGCAACTTTAAGGTGCATGGACTTCAATTCCCAGAATTCCCCAGGCAGCATGAAGTTCACTCATCTTAAACTTGCCAAGACTGAAAAACACTGATCCACAGATAAGGATTTTTCCACTTCTTTTTACTGGTTCCTACTTACTTATGAGCAATCAAAATCCCCACTTCCACACCAGTCCACAACCACCACCATTTCCTCACTAACCTGCTTTTCAGCTCCATTCTCCTGCTTGCAGGGCAACAAAAGACCATGTGACTACCAGTTTTTTTTAAAAAAACGTCAGTCAGACCTTTCAACTTCTCGGGAAAAAGATATCATAAGTTGGAAGGGCTGACTGACGTTTTTTTAAAAGTGGTAGTCATATGGTCTTCTTTTGTTGCCCTGAATGCCAGAGAACTGAGCTGGAAAGCAGGTTAGTGAGGGAATGGTGGTTGCTGCAGGAGTTTGCAGGAAGCTCTCCAGGCTAAAACAGGACTTCAGAAGGGGGCGGGCAGCAGCTGATCAGCTGGTTCATTTGCATCCTCCCAGCTGATCAGCGCAGCTCCCAGTCATGCCCCTGCAGCAACCCCTGATGGGCGAGGCGGACCCAGCCAGCAATTTAACAACCAGTTCTTTTTTATATATTTTTTATTTTTATTTTTATTTATATGCCGACTCAGGGAGGCTTACAATGCGCTAAGCAATAGTCTTCATTCTTTTGTATATTTATACAAAGTCAGCTTATTGCCCCCACAAACTGGGTCCTCAATTTACCTACCTTAGAAAGGATGGAAGGCTGAGTGAACCTTGAGCCTTGGTGAGATTCGAACCTGCAGTAATTGCAGGCAGCTGTTCTTAATAACAGGGTGCTTTAGACCACTGTACTACCAAGGCTCTGCTGAATCCAACCACTGGATTATCAAGGTTCGGCTGAATCCAACCACTGGGATATCTCCAGGGGACTCAGCCGAGAAAATGCAGGTATGCAACTTGGCCATATTGGATAGTATTCCACTAGATGCCATTTTTAGAAAGGCAAGGAGGGAATGAAGTGATATGAAAGCCAGAGCAATAGGAACCTCAGCAGGTGATTTGATTGACAAAAGCTACCTCTTGCTTCTAATAAGGATACAATTAGTGAAGTATCCTCAAAGGAAGTTGGACTGTGGCTAGGGTGAAGACAATGCTACATTGTACTTTTTATTATTTTGTGGAATGGATATGATTTTGATTTAATTTCTGACATGATAAGGTGAACCTGCAATAGAAACATGTCAGTTTCTTTTAAGCGTATGAACAATTAATTTTAAAAAAAAACCTCTCTTCTCAATAAAGTAGAATGCCAAGTGTCCTTATTCACAATGTCCTTTTGAATCATGGTAGAGCAAACCACTATTAATTGTATTCTTGATTCCCTTCTGCTAAATCAACCTAAAATTGTGTTGTTGAAATTTAGCAATTTTGCCTTTGAATGACTGTGATGCAAATATGTAAATAGACTGCTGTAGGCTAGTTAGATCTTTGCAGTACAAAGGTTGTTTACCCTTGTCCTAAAAGAGTAGAAATGTACCTGGTCTTTGGACCTGCTATTGTTATTAAGTAACTTGGAAAGGCTTTTAAGCAGAAAGTGAGATGCCAACTGGGAATAGATAGGCTGCAACATCTATTTATACTCAGCCAGCCTTCACTGGAAAATATAGGCTTTCATTTGAAAACTATCAAAAAATATCTATTGGTCCAAAACAGGCTGGGTGCAATTATCTTACAGGGAAGAAAGGAAGGACAAAGTAAGGACTAATAAAATGATTAGCATAGACTTAAATGTATTAGTGATTTCATACTAGAGTTAAATTTGGCCCATGAGATTTTCTTTTCTGTTCTTTTTAGTTTCCTTATTAGTTTTGGTCTCTTTCTAACAAAAAAGCAACCTGTATGTTATTTAAAGATTTGTCTTGGCCATGCTTTCAGGACACCAACAAAAATCATTGGCTAGGTGGACATGAGAAAAATATCTCCCTTGAGGATTCTTTGACATGTCAGAAAGAATTTCTAGGACTGTTAGTGAGATACATTTGTTTGCTGGCTACTCACATTCACCAGAAAATTATTTGTATTATTAGTTGTATTAATGCAATGCTGAGGATATAGTAACTTCTTAAACAATATATTTAATCTGAGAAGTTTTTCAACCTTAAAGATATATACCCTGTTTGAGCAATAAATAAATGGAAACATTCAATGGAAGGATTTCAAAATTTGAAAGTTCAACTCACATTATTAACTGCAAGGGCACCTTCATATACCTGGCACACAGAAGAAATATAAAACATGTTTTGTGTCATTCCCCAAAGCTGGGCACAGAATAATGGATGTAAGATATACTGTAGAATTCTTTCTAAACAATAAGAGTACATTTACAATAGCATTATTTGCCCAATAGGGTGATGAGCTTTCTTACACTAGCAAAGGCTAGGTAGCCATTTGCCATACTTTAATTTGGATTCTACAAAAATCCAGATGCTGATAGGCTTGAAGGCCTAAATGGCCCATGCCAAGGTTATGATTCTAGCAGCATTAATCAAAATAACATGGTATTGCCAAGCAAATGCAGCTTTATTTCTGAACCATTCCAACATCGTTCAAAGAGCCACTCAATCTATTTATTTATTTATTTATTTATTTAATTTGTATACCACCCTTCTCCAACAGGACTCAGGGTGGTGAACAGCTATGGTAAAACATAACATATAAAATTTAAAAGCAATTTAAAAACATTAAATAATATGGCTATCCAATTAAAACAACCTGGGTTAAAACCAATTACAAATTAAAATCAAACGGATGGGATCAAGCCAGCCCAGTTAGGTGAAAAAGATGTGTTTTCAGGGCCCGATGAAAAGTCCAGAGGCCTGGTATCACACGTATCTCTGGGGGCAGGTCGTTCCAGAGGGCAGGTGCCACCACAGAAAAGGCTCTCCCCCTGGGGGTTGCCAGACGATATTGTCTGGCCGACGGCACCCTGAGGAGTCCCTCTCTGTGGGGGCATACTGGCCGGTGGGAGGCTATTGGCGGCAGAAGGTGGTCTCATAAATACCCTGGCCCTAAGCCATGGAGCACTTTAAAGGTGGTCACCAACACCTTGAAGCGCAATCTGAAGACCACAGGAATCCAGTGCAGCTCGCGCAGGAGAGGTGTCACATGGGAGTGCCCCGTCGCTCCCATAATCCCCCGCGCGGCTGCATTCTGGACCAACTGGAGCCTCCGGGTGCACCCAAAGGGGAGCCCCATGTAGAGAGCATTGCAGTAGTCCAGGCAGGAAGTGACGAGTGCTTGAGTGACCATGCGTAGGGAGTCCTGATCTAGAAAGGGACGCAACTGGCGTATCAGGCGGACCTGATAAAAAGCCCCCCTGGCCATGGTCGTCATATGCTCTTCTAAAGACAGCCGTGTATCCAGGAGGACGCCCAAGTTGCGAACACTTTCTGTGGGGGCCAATGATTCGCCCCCAATAACCAGCGATGGCACCAGCTGGCTATATTGGGACGCCGGAAGCCACAGCCACTCAGTCTTGGAAGGGTTGAGTCGGAGCCTGTTTCTCCCCATCCAGGCCCGCATGGCCTCCAGGCACCGGGACATCACTTCAAGGGCATCGTTGGGGTGGCCTGGGGTGGAGATGTACAGCTGAGTATCATCAGCGTACTGATGGAACTCCACCCCAAAGCCATGGATGAACTCACCCAGCGGCTTCACATAAATGTTGAACAGAAGGGGCTAGAGGACTGACCCTTGCGGCACCCCACAGACAAGGCGCCTCGGGGTTGACCGCTGCCCCCCTGCAAACACAGATTGTGACTGGTCAGAGAGGTAGGAGGAGAACCACCGCAAAACAGTGCCCCCCACTCCCAACCCCTCCAACCAGCGCAACATGATACCATGGTCGATGGTATCAAAAGCCGCTGAGAGATCTAACAGGACCAGGATAGAGGAGCATCCCCTATCCCGAGTCCTCCAGAGATCATCCACCAATGCGACCAATGCCGTTTCCGTGCTGTGCCCAGGCCTGAAACCAGACTGGAGCAGATCTAGATAGACAGCTTCATCCAGGTACCATGGAAGCTGCCGCGCCACCACACTCTCAACAACCTTTGCAATAAAACGAAGGTTGGAGACTGGATGATAATTAGCCAAAACAGCTGGATCCAGCTTCTTCAGGAGGGGCCTCACCACCGCCTCTTTCAAGGCAGCCGGCAGGACACCCTCGCTCAAGGAAGCATTAATAATCCTCTGGAGCCAGCCTTGTGTAACCTCCCGGGAAGCCAGCACCAACCAGGAGGGACCCGGGTCCAATAAACATGTGGTCGCGTTCAGCCATCCCAGAATCCTGTCCACATCCTCAGGAGCCACAGGATCGAACTCCTCCCAGATAACACTCTCAAGACCTGCCTCAGTCATCCCATCTGGATTTACCCAGTCAGAGGCCAGGCCTTCCCGAATCAGAGCGATCTTGTCATGCAGATACTGCACAAAATCCTCAGCTCGACCCTGCAAGGGATCATCTCGCGCTCCCTGATGGAGGAGGGAGCGGGTCACTCTAAACAGGGCAGCTGGGCGATTATCTGATGACACAATAAAGGCAGCAAAATAGCTAGATTTCGCTGCTTTTATTGCCACTAGGTATGTCTTAATATGAGACCTCACCAGCGTTCGGTCGGATTTGGAATGGCTGGTCCTCCAACCACTCTCCATGCGTCTTTTCCGGCGCTTCATCTCCCTCAGCTCCTCAGAGAAGCAAGGAGCTAGGTGAGTTCAGGTCAGAGGCCGCAAAGGTATGACATGGTCCAAAGCCCCGGCGGCCGCACTGTCCCAGGCGGCCACCAGGTCTTCAGCCGAGTCATGAGCCAGAGTCTCAGGAATTGGCCCAAGCTCCATCTGGAACCTATCAGGATCCATCAGGCACCTGGGGCGGAACCACCTAGTCGGTCCCGCTTCCCTGCAGCGGGATGCAGCAGTTAGAAAGTCAAGTCGAAGGAGCGAGTGGTCAGACCATGACAGTCAATTAAAGATTGAAGTCTAATTGCTGCCATGACTGGACTGATGAGGAATTCAGTCTTCCATCTCCATTTCTTTGCTTTTTATTTTTTCCAATTCAAGTGAATGTTAGAAAGTAAATATGCAAATGGGATTGAAAAAGAAAGATTGTCAGAGTGTACACAGTGTGACTGCTAGTTTGAGACAACCCAGGAGCAAAATACAGTACACAGAGGTTTTGTCAGGCAATCAGTCAATCTTCAACTATAACAAGAAGCATACACGGAGAACTACAATGGAGATAGAACATGAGGAGATAATACACAGAGAGATAGATAATATACAGAGTGAGAGACTGCCCTCACAGGGCCTCTCTTATATAGACAGCCTCTTAAAGTGATAACCATGCTGACTCATTTTCATTGCATCAGCATTTCAGCTAACAGCCTTACATCAACTGGTCAGCTATTAAATCATCATTACCTTAACAAAGATTAAATATGAAAATGGCTGGATTTGGTGCTGTAGATAAAAGCAGAAGTGGGCTGCTGTCGGTTTGGACCAGTTCACCTGAACCGGTTGTTCAGATTCTGTGCAGTTTGAGGAACCAGCAAATCGGAACACTGGCCCCTGCCCATTTTGGGGCTGTTTTCAGGCCATTTTGGGGCCATTTTTCCAGTTGAAATCAGCCCCCAAAAAACAGCCTGAAATCTGCCAAAAAAACAACCTGAAAATGGCCGGAAAAATGCCCCCAAAACAGGCCATTTTCAGGCTGTTTTTCCAGACAAAATAAGCCCAAAAAAGCTGGCTGTGAGAGGAAGAGAAGATGTGTCCCAGGTCTCCTTGTCCCAGAAGCAGCAACCTCACACTCTTCCTCTCTCTGCTAGCCCCCTTCTTCTCATGGAATCACCCAGCAACAGAAATGGAGAAGGAGAAGGGGTGTGCTCCAGGGGTGGGTTCTACTTACCTTTACTATTGTTTCGCAACGGGATCGTGATACCTTGAGTTTCTTTCATGAGCTTAAGATGATGTTAACAGTATTTTGTTCTCCACTTTTTATCTCAAGCAACAATCTATAAAGTACCTTACACTAAAAATGAGCTCCAAATCACTATCAGCTTCTATGGTTGAGAGCGGACTGGAATTTGGCTTTCACTGATTCAATTATAAAACAATACTATCTCTTCTTTCCCTTCCTGTTAAACGCATGAAGCAACTTTTCCTTTTTTTAAAAAAACAGATATGAATTAGTATTGTCTCCCAATGTACATCACTGTACAGCAGACACAAAAGCTGGGTGTCTCATCTGTCAGAAAATGAAACCTCCTAGCAAAATTGTCTATCAATAAAATGACAGTATCAAAGCTGTTTTCCACCAATCTTTTGGAGAAGTTAAACAATTGTAACCCTAGAAGGATAAGGCTTTATTTGGTCAAAATGTCATTAATCATTAATTTCTGTTCTTATCCAAAGCCAGGGAATCAGGGAGGAAAGGACATAGACATAAACACCCCTCTGCGAATTGCCTGAATGCCATCTTCATTTGCCTATTCTATCAATATGTCCACATTTTTTTTCAAAAAAATAACATGGGAAAAATACAGCTTTTTCTTAAAACCCTGTCAAAGTTTTTGTCTTTGACAACTATTGAATGTTGAAATGTAAGATATGAGCTTTCCATGTTTTGCTTCTCTGCTGTCTACCCACTGCAAAAGTAATGGATCAGCTTTTAAACCAATAAAAATGAATTAAATAGAGATTGTTGGGAGAGATGTAGGTGTAGCGCATCAACTTTCTTTCCTAAAGAATACAGCCCAGGACTAAGTGTATGTTTTATTTTACTTTGGCAATTCTTTTAATTTTAGCTTCATACACAGTAAGCTATATTGAGAAATGTTCAGAAAGGATTGATGGGAAAATGTAGGTGAAAAGGACATCCATATTTTGATGCATACATGAAAAACTGCTAATTCGGAAACAGTCCTTTAGCAAAGTCTCCACATGTAAAGAAAACAAGTTTGCCAGGGAGATTTTGACATGGATGCTCTTCAGAAAAATCCTTCCCTCAAAAGTATTTTAAATTGATATAAGAAAGGAATGGATGATGTATTGTAAATACATTATTTATAAATGTATTATAAATAAATGAATGAATGAATAAAATATCAAACATAATTTAAAAAAAGAAAAAAGGGAACAATTGGACTTCTGACTTCCCCCTTTTTGTACATCTGATGATTTACAGTACTATATTGTAGATATTTAAGTCCCCCTTAGAAGTCAGATTGTAAGGGATAATATTAGCTATGATGTGTGAAATATTGCATTTATGGGAACCATTCTTGCTTAAATCTGGTTAAATTTCTGTTGTGTATATATACTGTTAATTTTCCATTGCTCCATTTTTTTCCAAGTTTATGTTTCTATATTATGATGTCTTTTTCTGAGATTATACTTAATAAAAATTGTAGTTTTATTTCAAATTCCAAAATAATCTACATTGTACTATGTATATTTTTTCAATACTTTGATTTTTTTTACATGACCACTATATGTGTAAAATATTCCTTCTTCTTCATGGTATTTTCCAACCATTATTACTGTGTATGTATGTATGTATGTATGTATGTATGTATGTATGTATGTATGTATGTAGGTCTTTGGTTATTCGGTCTTTGGTTATTCGGGTTTTCTCCCATGTAAAATTGGAAGTGTCTTGGCGACGTTTCGACGAAGTCTTATTCGTCATCTTCAGGCTGGTGTTTTCGGCTTCGTGCTTCTAGGAGCAATGTGTGATCGCGAAAACCTCATAAAACATATACATATATATATGTTATATATATATGTGATGTCTCTGCTTTTTAGTATGCTGTCTAACTTTGCCATAGCTTTCTTTCTCAGGAGCAAGAGTCTTTTAATTTCTTGGCTGCAGTCCCCATCTGCGGTGATCTTGGAGCCCAGGAAAATAAAATCACTACCTCCATTTCTTCCCCATCTATTTGTCAGGAATTGAGAGGGCCGGGACCCATGATCTTACTTTTCATAATGTTGAGTTTCAAGCCAACTTTTGCACTCTCCTCCTTCACTCGCATCAGAAGGCTCTTTAGTTCCTCTTCACTTTCTGCCATTAGAGTGGTATCATCTGCATATCTGAGGTTGTTGATATTTTTCCCGGCAATCTTAATTCCAACTTTTGATTCATCTAGCCCTGCCTTTCTCATGATGTGCTGTGCATCAGTGGTGAAATGTAAAATTTGTTACTACCGGTTCTGTGGGCGTGGCTTGGTGGTGGTGTGGTAATATGACTGAGTGGGCATGGCCAACTTTTTTTCTTTTTTTACTTTTAAAACATTTTTTCTACAACCTCTTCGGGTGAAGAGGTTGTAAAACAAATGCTTTTAAAGCCTCTGACAATCCCAGCTGACTTGCCTGATCAGTAGAGGCTTTTTTTCTTTTTAAAAACATTTTTTCTATAACCTCTTCGGCAGAAGAGGTTGTAGAAAAAATGCTTTTAAAAGCCTCTGATGATCCCAGCTGACTTACCTGATCGGAAGAGGTTTTCTTTTTTTTTAAAGCCTCTGATGATCCCAGCTGACTTGCCTGATTGGCAGAGGCTTTTTTTCCTTTTAAAAACTTTTTCCTTTCAGCAGAAGAGGTTGTAGAAAAAATGCTTTCAAAAGCCTCTGATGATCCCAGCTGAGCCGCGCGATCATCAGAGGCTTTTTTTTTACTTTTAAAAGCATTTTTTTCGCCAAAGAGGTTGTAGAAAAAATGCTTTTAAAAATTAAAAAAAAAGCCTCTGATGATTGCGCGGCTCAGCTGGGCAATGGGGGGGGGCAGGGATTTTTGCTGGTTTTCCGAACCACCTGCCTCCATTGCTACCGGATCGGGTGACCCGGTCCAAACTGGGAGCATTTCACCCCTGCTCTGCATATAAGTTAAATAGACAGGGTGACAGTATACAGCCTTGCCAGACTCCTTTCTCAATTTTGAACCAATCAGTAGTTTTGTGTCCAGTTCTCACTGTTGCTTCTTGACCCGCATATAGGTTTCTCAAGAGACAAATAAGATGGTCTGGTACTCCCATCTCTTTGAGAACTTGCCGCAATTTGTTGTGATCCACATAATCAAAAGCTTTAGCATAGTCAATGAAGCAGAAATAGATGTTTTTCTGGAACTCCCTAGCTTTCTCCATGATTCAGCATATATTGTGTGATGAAATGGGGTTGAGGGGTACCCCGGACCGTGAACCAGCTCATGAGTAAACACACTGAGACTGAAATGATTCTGACAGAGGCGTCTTGTGTAAAAATATAATTTACTTTAAAACATTTAAAAGGCACTATGTCTTTAAGAAAACACATTAAAAACAAAGTCTTATCTGGGTATGTGAAGCAAGGCTATCTCCCTAGATCCCTCTCCACAATACCGAAACAGTTCACAAAAGAATAAAGCTAGCATGAAGGTAAACAGCTTCGGCGTCGATACATCATCAAGGCAATCATAATGGGAGCAGCACAAGCTTCACAGCTGAAAGTCACCTGAAGTAAAAACAGTTCAAACAGCAAACATTGCTTGAAGCTTGTGGGAGGAAGAAGGTCCAGCAACAGCAGTCCCGATGATAGCTTGCGTGCTACAAAACAGCAAAAGGCAAGCATCCGTGGGAGTCTCTCTGCAGCGGCGTCTGGAGTCCTTATCTGCATTCTTCTCCCATCTGCGGCGTTGCACCAAGCTTCCTGCAGGAGTTGTGCATTTAGGCCTAGAAGACTAGGCCCAAGTAGCAAGCAAAAGGTCCTTGCTTATATAGGGAGTTAACCTGCAATTAATTAGGGCGGGGAAGGCTTGCAGGTAATTGCCAACAGTAGATGGCTTGATTAAAACCATACTGTTTGTGAGTAGGCAGATAGCCACAGCAATCCTGGAAACACTCGTGACAATCCCCTTCTCTGCGGCTATTTGACTGGTTAACAAACATACATTCTACATTGGGTACATATATACATCAATGGTAAGTACATTCACATAGCCATCGACATTTTACCCAGAAGATAGAGGTATTGGTCACGTGGCAGCGGTTTGGTAAACACGTCCACTACCTGTTCCTTGGTTTCACAATACACAGTCTTAATGAAACCTGTTTTCACCAATTGCCTCACATGTTTGATTTTAATATCAATATGGCGCGATCTCTGGCCTACAGCATCGGCTTCCAATATGTTAATGACAGCCATGTTATCCTCATAGACTTTTATAGGTTGCATGGGCTGCCTCCATAAGCTTACCAGAAGATCGTCAAACCAAACTAGGTTATTGGAAGCTTTGGACAAACTTACATA
The DNA here is from genome assembly GCF_059756535.1 of Pantherophis guttatus. Classification (NCBI taxonomy): domain Eukaryota; kingdom Metazoa; phylum Chordata; class Lepidosauria; order Squamata; family Colubridae; genus Pantherophis; species Pantherophis guttatus. The sequence goes on from NC_142066.1 coordinate 106,136,282, forward strand.
CTCAGCTTCCGCTGTGGAGGTTGCAATTAGCTTCTGCTTCCCAGAGTACCAATACACAGGGCTACTATTTAGGTATATAATGTACCCCGAGGTACTTTTTCTAGATCTAACATCCCCTGCCCAATCGGCATCCGAAAAACAACTCAATCTTAATTCTCTAGTTGCTTCTGGTTCCAATAACAATGAATAGTTCACAGTACCCTTTAAGTATCTCAGGAGTCATTTAATTCCGCTCCAATGGTACTGTGTGGGATGTTCAGAATGTCTAGATAACACATTTACACTTAGACTGATGTCCGGTCTAATCCAATTTGCAATGTACAACAATGACCCAATCACGGACTTTTAAAGGGTCTTATCTTCAAACTCTGTGCTCTCAGTGTACATGTTCTTAAGGAAGTCTGTTGCCATAGGGGTATCGCATGGCTTCGCCTCTACCATGCTACACTTTTTAAGCAATTCCTGAATCTTATCTTCCTGAGAGAGCCGAAACCCCTTCTCGGTTTTTACGAATTGCACCCCTAAAAATTTGCTAATGTGACCTAATGGTTTTAAGGCGAAACTCTTACTTAGGTCCTCAGAGAACTTCTTATGCCTGTTCTCTGATCTGCAAATATATAGTATGTCATCGACGTACAGAAGTACCGTTTCCCTAATGCCCTGATCTTCCTTGACAAAAACACACTCGTCAGCCGACGATGGTAAAAAGCCCATCTCAATCAGGCTTTTTGTGAGACACTCGTACCATCGTTTACCAGATTGTTTTAAGCCGTATAGGCTCTTGTTCAACAACCACACATCGTCTTCCCGATGGCTTACTCCCTGAGGAATCCTCACGTACAGCTCTTTGTAACTGGGCGTGCAGGTACGCGGTCTGAATATCGAACTGATATACATGTTCGCCTCGCATGGTAGCGATGGTGAGAGCTGTTCTCACGCTCTCAGGGTGCACCGTGGGTGAGAAGGTGTCCTCATAATCGTCAGGGAATCTCTGTGAGAATCCCTGCGCCACTAGTCTCGCCTTATAGATAAAACCCCCACCTTCAATGGGCTTTTGTTTGAAAAGCCACCTGGTGCTGATCACCCTCTTGTCCTTGGGCAATCTTGTTGGCATGAATACATCCAGCCTTCTCAGGCTGTCTAATTCCGTATCCATGGCGGCCAGCCACTTCTCTCGTTCATGGTCAGGTAAGGCCAACACATCCTCATATCTCTGAGGGATGGCCAAAACCTGGTCGACTGAGGTAACAAAATTGTCGTACCTCTTAGGCTTATTGCCCCTGGTAACCCTAACTGGTCTGCCTTTAGGAGAGTCACTCACAGATGAGTCATCTACCTCGTGACTATCACTATGCGTCTCAGAAGCTGGGTGCCTATCCTTCCTGGCTACCCCCATCTTACGCTTCAATACCCCTTTCAAGGGTGCCTGGGATGCACGCTTCCCAGAACCAGATGTATCCCTATCCTCGGGTAGGTTCTCCGATACGTCCTCCGCTCGTCTACAACAACTACGGGAAGGGTTCTGAGTAAGAATCTCATTGGCATGGATCTTACTCCAATTGGCCCCTTCGTGAAAGGTGGCAGACCTTGATATCATTAGTTTCCCGTTAGGGTAGCAAACCTAAATGCCTTGGAGCCCTGCTCATAACCAACGAATCTCAGTTTAACAGAGATCCGGTCTCCCTTTCTCCTGAGCTCCTTTGGGACATGAACATCGGCCATTGCTCCGAAAACGTGGAGGTGTGCCAAGCTAGGCTTATGGCCGTATAGCACCTCGTATGGGGTCTTCTGCACCACACTAGACCACACTCGGTTCAAGGTGTAATTCGCGTATCTAACTGCTTCTACCCAGTACGCGAAGTCTAGTCCAGAATCCTCTAGGGCGCACCGCATCATTGTTTATAATACGTCGCTGCGCTGTTCTGCAACGCCATTTTGAAACTTAGAGTAATGCGCGGTGCGTAAGTGGACTATGCCCTTACTCCTCAACCAGCTGAAGAACTGCCTGGAATTAAATTCAGTCCCCCTGTCAGTTAAGATCTTCTTAACTCTGACCTGGTGCTGGTTCTGGACTAAGTTACAAAATTCCTTAAACTTAGTCAACGTTTCACTCTTGGACATTAGGGGAAAAACGAATCCAAATCTGCTATGGTCGTCTACTATGGTAAGAAAGTACCGTCTCTTACCCACAGAAGGTGCGAATGGACCCACCAAATCCATGTGGACAAGCTGAAACAGGTGTTCAGAGTACCTCTGAGACCTCTTGGGCACAGATTTCACCTTCAACTTTGCACTCCTACAAATTGAACAATCTAGAAATGTGTTACAATCATTGATCTTGGTTCCCCTTGAGTGTTCGGTTACCTTTTTCACTATAGGAAAACTCACATGACCTAGCCTGCGATGCATCAAGTGAGCACATTCATTGTGCAACGGCTCAGCTATAGCAATTGCATTAGCATTTTCAGGTTCCCTACTATCTGACTCTAAATTAAAATTTAAAAACTTTTTATTAACTTTACATTTGTCTTTACAAGGCTTCCTCTGGTGAAAGTCTTGATCCTCATTACCTAGTTCTAACTGTGATTCATTGTTACTACCAAATGAGATAGCATAATTGCTATCACTGCAGGACTCAGCATTCGTATTGGGGGAATAAGGCAAGCCACCTATCTTCAAAACCTCCCCAATCACACATTTGTTGTTTTTGATCACAGCTGTTCCTCCTGAGAACAGAATCGCCATTCTAGGGTTCTCACATATCCTCATTAGGCTTAGCAAATTATGATCTATCTCTGGTACATACAATACTCCATGAATCTCTCCTATCCCAGGAATATAAACATCTCCAATGCCAACAACATTCACCTTTTTACCGTTTGCAACTTTGACCATGGATTGATGCCTTCTCATATTAACAAACAACCTTCGGTCACTGACAACATGGTTACTGGCTCCACTGTCCATTAACCACAGTTGCTCTCGCTGTTCCCTTGTAAGTTCTGACTCAGTAGTTTCCACTATACCTACAGAACTATCATTAAACCTGGGATTGTTCCCTTTGTTGCCTCCATTTGGCTTTTTACCCCTTCTGTGGTTAGGAACGTCTCCACTTGGCTTTCTGCCTGGCGGAAGTGACCTCCTTTTACATTTATTATCAGAAGGTGTCTTTACACTTGCCCTAGCATTTACATTTTGTGGGCAATCCCTTCTATAATGTTCTCTTGAACCACAATTGAAGCATTCTCCAATAGCATATGCTCTATCTGAACTATCGGGCCTTCTTAAAGGTTTTTCCTTTTTATGAAAAGCCGCCCTGCATTTTCACAGGTTATCTTCTGCAATCAATCTGCCAGATAACACTTCTAAAGATAAGTTATTACAACTAACATTATCCAGTTGCGATATAAAATTATCCCAGCTAGGGTCAAGGGAATTGAGTATAACAGTAATGAGGGTTTGTTCAGACACTGTTTCCCCCCTCAACATCAATTCCTGCCTTAACCTGTTTAACTCACATAAGTGTTCATTAATATCTACTCCCGCCTTCAACCTTGCGGAATAGAACTCCCTATAAACTCTGTTTGTAACATGGGAGCTTTTTGAACAAAATAGCTTATGCAGTTTCACCCAAACTTCTGTTACGGTCAGGTTACTAGGTATACTGGGATATAGTGCAGGGTTAATGGACATCAATAAAATACAAAAGGCCTTATGATGTAAAAGATCAACTTCTAAGGACCATGGTCTAGGTAGGGGTTTTAACAACAACGATAAAACATTCTCTTTCATTAAAATTACTTGAATACTTTTAACCCATTCTTTAAAATTTCCTCCACCCACACTTAAACTTTTAAAATTAGGAGGAAGGACCTGTACATTATTAAACATGGAAACAGACATTAATTGATGTTCAAAATGTGGTCCATCCTGGAACGGGCAATAAGGCATTGAAATGGAAGCACACAACACAGTGTCTTCCATCTGGCATTCTGACGATCGTTCCTCCCCAATGGGAGGGATTAAAACTTCACGTTGTGCGGATGCAAAGCTCATCCTGGCTTGATCACAAAAGCTCGAGGGTCCTCTCTGGTGCACATCTCTAGGAATTTTTGGACGCACTCCCAAATTCCTATCTTCAGTTGAGGCAGCCTCCGGAACCATCCTGGATGTCGATGTCATCATGGATGGATATATCCCACTCGTGGCGTGCGCTGAATTAGTCGCAGACGTCAGGGGTGCTTTGGTATGTGCAGCTACTATTTGTTGAGCTGATGGTGCCTGCAAACCATCGCCTAAAATGGTTGCCAAAGTTTCTATCACACTTGCAACCTTACGCTCAACATGAGTGTCTCTTAAATTTTTAGCAGAAGTCACTGATGTCATCAAGGGAGCTAAAGTCTTTATGGCCTGATCTATAATGGCTTCAACAGCAGGTGGCGCAATATCAACTTGGCCATGCTGGTTTAACAAAGAAGCAGGAACATTCGAATCAGGCAGTCTGTTATCCCCCATTCTCCACTTATGGTCTGAGGTGGGGGTTTTAGGAAAAGATTGAAAGTCTCTTACCGATCCGGTGTTTTGTAGGACTTCGATCTTCTTTCCTTTCACGGCTGGATTCTTTAATAATTCGCTAGAATCAGCAGTCGGGTTCTGGCTTAATGTGGGCAAACCTAAAAACTGAAGGATTGCCTTCCTAAACTCATCATCCACCTCTGTATTTGTTTTCAAGACCTGAAGTGGCGTTATTCCAGTCTCTACTTCTTTAGGTGATGATGGTTTACTCACTATCTTAGGCCCTTCAGAAGTTAAGGCCTCTGCTCCAAAACTTACAGCTCCACTATTCTCTAAATCAATTAGAGTTTGGGGTTTTTCAGCCAAAACATTTTTGGCCTGAGCCCCAGACAGTCCAGTTTGTGACTTCATACTTTTTGCTGCTGCTGCTGCCGCCCTAGTCAACATCTATTCAACTGCAGACATTCCAGTCTAGCGTGTTACCACATGAGCGTAAGTTCGTTAAACCATCCTCTGCTACCAACTGTGACGAAATGGGGTTGAGGGGTACCCCGGACCGTGAACCAGCTCATGAGTAAACACACTGAGACTGAAATGATTCTGACAGAGGCGTCTTGTGTAAAAATATAATTTACTTTAAAACATTTAAAAGGCACTATGTCTTTAAGAAAACACATTAAAAACAAAGTCTTATCTGGGTATGTGAAGCAAGGCTATCTCCCTAGATCCCTCTCCACAATACCGAAACAGTTCACAAAAGAATAAAGCTAGCATGAAGGTAAACAGCTTCGGCGTCGATACATCATCAAGGCAATCATAATGGGAGCAGCACAAGCTTCACAGCTGAAAGTCACCTGAAGTAAAAACAGTTCAAACAGCAAACATTGCTTGAAGCTTGTGGGAGGAAGAAGGTCCAGCAACAGCAGTCCCGATGATAGCTTGCGTGCTACAAAACAGCAAAAGGCAAGCATCCATGAGAGTCTCTCTGCAGCGGCGTCTGGAGTCCTTATCTGCATTCTTCTCCCATCTGCGGCGTTGCACCAAGCTTCCTGCAGGAGTTGTGCATTTAGGCCTAGAAGACTAGGCCCAAGTAGCAAGCAAAAGGTCCTTGCTTATATAGGGAGTTAACCTGCAATTAACTAGGGTGGGGAAGGCTTGCAGGTAATTGCCAACAGTAGATGGCTTGATTAAAACCATACTGTTTGTGAGTAGGCAGATAGCCACAGCAATCCTGGAAACACTCGTGACATATTGGCAATTTGATCTCTAGTTCATCTGCCTCTTTGAAATCCTGACTGCACTTCTGGTAGTTCTCGGTCCACATACTGCTGGAGCCTAGCTCCTTACACACACATGTATGTATATGTATATGTATATGTATATGTGTATGTGTATGTGTATGTGTATGTGTATATGTATATGTATATGTATATGTATATGTATATGTATATGTATATGTATATGTATATCTTAAGGTGACAAGCATATTCAACACACCCTCCTCCTCCTATTTTCCATGCTTTTATCAAATGTTGTCTAACATTGCTTAGCGCATTGTAAGCCGCCCTGAGTCTCCGGAGAAGGGCGGCATATAAATCAAATTTAAAAAAAAAATTGTCTATGTCATTTTACATTTTTATCCTTTTCTTATCTCTATACTACTCTATAAAGTCCATTGGCTAAGCTAACTCCTTCCAGAATTGCTATTCTAGCATCCATTCTACTATTTGAAGATTTTACTTTCTCTGTTATCTATGACAGGCAGCTTGAAAGGCTAAGTACTTTTCTTTTTAACTGAATGAAATTGACAATTGCTTTTCTAGCCCAGCTAGGGAAAAAGCTGCCATGCCCACAGATTGGAAAGTACTTGGTGCTTTTTTTCCTAGAATATGCAGGAGGAGAAAGAGACAAGGCAAATCCATCATGTAGAAGGCCATGTTCCCAGTACATAATCTGTAACTGTCTCTACGGCCAAAGAGAAAGAATAAGTTGAAATCCAGAAAAAGTCTTATTGTATCAGCTTCATTTTGACCTGGCCTATGAACAGGAGATAAGTAGTGATAAATTGCAAGGAAGAAAAATCATCATCATCGTCATCATCTTCATCATCATCATCATCATCATCATGATATTGTAGAGTCAGAACCCACCCCCCAGAAGAATGAAATAGTTTGAGAAATATTAAAAAGGCAGAATATTATATTTCCCTAAATGAGAAATGGAGAAACATGTTTTTTTAGAGGCAGAAAACAGCCCCCACTTTCCTTAATAGCCCAAAGCAGATGTGAGCACTTAAGAGATAAAGAGCTTATTGAAAGAGGAAGACAAGTATCTAGATAGCTCAATTCATAGGCAAAACGAATACTGCAGACAGAAATCCATTCAAGACAGGATATTTTGAAACTCCCTGCAGCTAAATCTGAACAAAGGCAGAATGGATTAGAAGCAACTCCTCACCCGAGATCCAAGACAGGACAAAAGCTATTAAGCCACTATGGGAATTGCCCAACTCCCTTTCAGAACACAAGCCCCTTCATTGCATGATGCCAGAGCAGTCCACCTGGGAGCTCAGATAAACAATAAACCAGAGGTTGACCAGATTACCTCAGACAAGCACCTAGGATTTGCATTTCCTCTTTTGCCTTTAGAGCCAGCTATGACCCCTAATAACTCCTACATGACACCATACGAATCTGATAACAGTCAATAGAACATTAAAGGACATGTTCTTGCACAGGAAGCTCAAATGCAAAGCCCAAAGAAGCTATAAAACCCACCCACTCTCAACTCCATTTTGTCAGCTGCCCAGAACCACAAACCCATGTAGTTCTGCTTCATCAATAAACCATCTTTCCAATCAGTCTCCATGTTTCCAGTGTCCTTCTTCCCACTTGGAACTGAACCAGAGGAATATTTCTTCCCACAATATCATCATCATCTGCTGGTAACTAGCAATGATATATTGAGATAATTAAGTTTTCTATTTTTACCACTCTTTAAAAATGATTGTATTCGCCTTTGTTGTTGTTGCAAGAGCCATTATATTTTTACAGTATCCTGGCATGACAGGAAAGCTAAGACATTTGGTATCAAAATAGTAGTCCCAATGCTGATACATCCGTGGCTTTCATTTGCATGGCAGGGAAGGAGAAGAAAAAGAAAGGAGTGCATTGCTTCCAGTGCTAAAAATATACCCTGAAAACCTTAGAGAAATTTTACCCTGTGAGAAATCAGTCATTTTCTTATTTTTTTTTGAAAAAAACTTTATTGAATTTTAAAAAAGCATAAATATATTGACATTTTCAATTAACATCAGATGTGCAGTGTTTTAACTATATACAAAAAAAATATTTCTGGTGATATTTCAAATTACTTTTTACCATTATTTAACACACCTTTTTCTCTTTCTTTCATTTTATCATGCATCCATTTATACCACCTTTCCCACTCAATATAATAATCTGACTTCTCATCATCGTTTAATTCATGGGTTAATTTAGTCATCTCTGCGCACTCCAGTATTTTCCTAATTATAAGCTCTTCTGGAGGTTGGGTTTTCTCTTTCCAATACTGTGCATACGCCAGTCTGGAGGCTGTAATTATATGAATCATTAAGTGGATCTTTTCCTTTCCGTATGGCTTCTTTACTATTCCCAGGAGAAATATTTCTGGTGTTAATTCAATATCTTCCCCAATTATTTCATATAACCATCTCCTGATCTTACTCCAATATCCTTTCGCTTCCGGGCATGTCCACCACATGTGAAAGAAGGTGCCTTGACCATGGCCACATTTCCAACAATTAGGGTATGTATTAGGATATATCTTTGATAGCCTGGCCGGGGCTATATACCATCTATGGAGCATCTTGTAATGGTTTTCCTTGTATGTCGCCGCTCTGGTCAATTTAAGGTTCCTATTCCATGTCTCCTCCCATTCACTAAAATTTATATCTCGTCCAATATTTTTCTCCCATGCATTTATTTGATTCTTTGTTATATCCTCGGACTTATCATCATCTAATAAATAATTATATAGTTTAGCCAAGATCTTTTTGCCTGTTCCCATCAGGACTTTATCCAACCTATTAGGTCCAAATTCTAAGCCGTATTGTTCTTTGTCTTTCTGGTATCTAGATTTTATTTGTAAATAGGTCCACCAATCTAAAATTATTCCTTGCTCTCTCAAAGTATCATTTGATTTGAGATTCCCTCCTTCATCTAAAATATCTTTGTACCGGGACTTCCGGCGGTGACGTCAGCGTGTAAGGAACGAGGGGAATGAGGCTCCGTCCCCGAAGTTCCAAATTTCTTGATTGGAAGCCGTTTTTGGCACTATCAACCACGAAGAGGTCAATAGAAAAAGGAGGATTCTCTAGGACCTCGGTGTGACAGCAATCACCCCGAAGGTTCAGAGGAAACCCTCCTAATTCCAGCCGGGAAAAAACCAGTCATTTTGGCTGGCCGGAGCGCTCTCAACCGATAAGTGTGGAAGCGAAGATACAAGAGAAACATCGGTAAGGACTAAGTAGATCGAAATACAAAGGTATAATCATAAGGACCTAAATACATTGGCGAGAATAGGACTCCAAAAGCGGCGGCTAGATCGTCAGGCAAGCGGCGAGAGACAGTGATCGGAGCGAAGCTCAATACACACAGTGACAATGCAGATTTGACAGGCGAAAGGAACGAGTGACAGACAAAGAGGATTATAAGTAAGTGGTGGATTATAACTTTAAAATAATACAATTTGATTTAACAGAGGAAAAAAAGGATTATTTAAGAGAAAGATTGTAGAAAGTGAACTTAAAGAACTGAGACTATTTAAGATCGTTGTGAGCGGAAGGAAACTAACTGAACAGTAGCGAATGGCGGACTGAGGATTTGGAGAAGAAAACTTTCACTTTGTGTCCAGCAACAACAATAAATTCAACTACAGACACAAGACTCGTAGTGAGACTTTAGATACATTGACGCTGTTGGCAAAGGAGATACAACTTGCTACACAGGAATATTGGAACAATTGATTTACTTATGGATTTTATAGAGGTCATTGAAATAGAACTGTGACAGCTGGGTGAAAAGAAGGTGAACTGAAGAACGAAGGAAGAAGGAAAGGAGAAGGAAGCAACCCCAATTGGTCTGAGAGTGATATAGTTGAGAACTTTAAATATTAAATTACTAAATTTCATCTACTTTATAAAATCCAGTTTAAAACTTACTTAACTTTGCTTAAATAACACTAATATCAAATTTGAAGTTATTATAATATACATTAAGGAATTGATTTAATATTATTTTTTTTCTTTTATTGTTTTATTGTTTCCCACCCTATTGAAACAACTATATAGATTGCACAATAATATATTGATTAAGTGGAATTATACTGCGTATTGACTAGAAAGCTAGATATTAATATAGACATTGCATAGAGATTGTTATAGATATCATTAAGGAATAATAATTGTGATAATTAATATAGGTAGCATGTACTGGTAACTGTGATATAACTTAATAGAATATTTCAGATGATTTATAGAGAATTTTAAATCCCATTGATTTATTATATAAAGGTTATATAGAAATTGTTTAATTTTAAAGTGAATTTAAGTACTGTGATCACTTGGTATCTAAGCATTAATTGCATTATATTGTTTAAGGATAAGAATAGAATAATGAATTGTTAAAATACTGTATTTTCCCCCTAACTCCTCCGAATTAATTAACCTGATCCTTATATAACGACATTTCATCCACCCCCAACCAATTAGTATATGAAAATTTGGGGAAAAATAACACAAAAGACAATGATGGCAACATCCTCATTAACAATAACTAAATCAGGGAAAAAACTAACAACAAACCCAACACCTACACAATCTTCACCTGCACAACAAAAAACCATAGACACGATGCTAACCACAGACAAAGAAAAAGCTGCCACTGCACACAACATACAGAATATACAGTCTATATTAGCTATGATTCAGGAGGGGATGAACAAAACCCAAGAAACAATTGCGAATAATCATGAAGAAACAAAAAAGAACCATGAGGAATTGAAATCAGAAGTAGGACAAATAAATGATAATATTAAAAAAATGGACGATAAGATCGAGAGAATACAACAAAATATAGTTAAAAACGAAGAACGAATTCAAAACATGGAAGCTAAAATGGTCCTAACGGAGAAAAAGATGGACAATATCGAACAAAATCAAATGGAGTTAAATAGAGAACTCGAAGAGTCAATTACCCATTTAGAATTAGAAAAAGCATCATTCTTTTTACGATTTCAAAATATCGCAGAAACAAAAGGAGAAGATCTAAAAGACCTGATGACAGATATATTAGTAGAGGCTACCCAAAAGGAAAAAAGCGATATTAGTAGGGAAATTGACGAAATATATAGAGTTCATACGAACTATGCACGTAGGAACAAACTACCTAAAGAAATACATGTTAGATTCGCACGTAAAACTGTAAAAGAAGAGATTTACACGTCCATGAGAGAGGGAAAACCCTGCTACCAAGGGAAAGAAATAATAACCCTAAAACAAGTTCCAAGAAGAATAAGAGAGTACAGAAAAAACTATAATTTCTTGACAACCCTACTGAACCAACACAAAATAATGTTCCGCTGGCTGGTGCCGGAGGGAATCCTAATATCTTGGGACGACAAAAAATATAAAATCGATACGATAGAGAAGGCACAAGAATTCTTTGACACTCACTTTATAATAGAAGAGGAACAGGAAACTAGACGTGACTCAGAAAATGCAAACCAGGAACACTCCATGGGGGAAACAAAAAAAGAAAAAGAAGAGAAGGAGTCTAGGGAAAGGGAGAAGATGGAGAGAGAAGGGGCTAGGGGGAAAACACAAATGGTAACAAGAAACACAAGTAGACTTAGACTAACAAAGAAAAACTAAAGGAAATGGGACGAGAGTTGAAATTAATTTCAATCAATATAAATGGCCTTAATCTACCAACCAAAAGAACACACACTTTCAGAAAACTTCAAAAATTAGACATAGATATTATCAACCTACAAGAAGTACATATCAAAAAACAACATCAACAGTTACTAGAAAATAGAAAACTTGGAACATTATTCACCTCACTATCAGATCAAAAAAAAAGAGGTATCGCAATATACATTAAAAGCCATATCCAGGCAAAACAAATTTACACAGATGAAGATGGCAGGATACTAATGATAGACATTAAGATGGAGACCCGAAATATGTTATTGATATCAATATATGCCCCGAATGGGAGCCAAAAAGAATACTTCAAAAATATACATGATAAAATTAAAGAATTAGACTACGAACATATATGTATAATAGGGGACTACAATGCAATCGTTGATATGGACTATGACTACCAAAGTAACAAAAAAAATAAATCTAGGAAAAAGACACTACCTGATACCTTTAAGGACATGATTCAAGAGTTACAATTGAAAGATGCCTGGAGAGAACTGAATAAAACTAAAAAACAGTATACTTATTACTCAAATCCCCATCAGTCCTGGTCCAGACTAGACATGGCCTGGATGACTGCAGAATTAAGAGAAAACATAAAAGAAATTGAAATCACACCGAATGTATGGGCGGACCACAGTCCTATAACAATAGTCTGGAAAGGCCAGCCAAAAAGAGGACGATGGATGATGGATAGAGAGATCATTAAAGATAAAGAATATATAGAGATGATAAAGAAAGAGATGGAGATATTCTTCCAAATAAAACAATAGGGAACAAACATCATTGCAAGTCCTATGGGACACTACAAAAGCATACATAAGAGGATTAACAATCTCATTTAAGGCAAAGAAAAACAGAGAGAAACAGCAAAGAAGAAACAATTTATTGATTGAGCTCAGGAAACAGGAAGCAGAATTACAGAATAGATCCGACAAGAAAGAGATCAAGGGGAAAATAAATCTTATTAAACATGAAATAAACCTAATAACAACAACAGAAATAGCTAGGAAAATCAAAATGGCAAAACAAAACCAATTTGAATTTGCAAATAAAACAGGACGTTGGTTGGCCTATAAACTAAAGAAAGAAAAGGAAAAAAAATTAATACACCAACTACAAGATGAACAAGGGCAATTGCAACACATGGATGAAGAAAAAAAGCGAATCGTAAGAAATTTTTATCAGGAACTATATGCACAGGAAGAAATCCAATTGGAAAAAGTAAAAGAGTATATAAATAAATCCAACATTCAAGAAATAAAGGAAACTCAAAGAGAACTCTTGAACAGACCAATATCGATGTCAGAATTAATTGAAGCAAAGAAGAAGCTGAACAACAATAAAACACCAGGCCCAGACGGCATTCCAGCGGAATTTTATAAAATCGAATACCAGCCAATAGATGATATTTTATTACTAGTCCTGAATGAAGCAATCTTAGAAGCCAAAATTCCTAAATCATGGATTGAAACAATCATTACACTGATACCCAAAGAAGACTCAGATCTCACCCAAACTAAAAACTACAGACCTATATCACTTTTAAACGCAGATTATAAATTATTTACATCAATCATGGCCCAGAGAATGAAGAGAATTATCGTGAATTATATCCATCCAGATCAAAATGGATTCATTCCAAATAGGCAAATTAACAAGAACACAAGAACAATAATCAATATACTGGAATATTATGAGCAAAAATCGAACGAAAAGATGGCCTTACTCTTCCTTGACGCACAGAAAGTGTTCGACAATCTTAATTGGGGATTCTTAATACTGCAATTAGAAAAAATGGGAACCGGCGATAAATTTTTAAATATGATCAAAACAATATACTCAGACCAAATCGCAAAAATATGGATAAACGGAGAGACAACAAACCAATTCAAAATATCCAAGGGAGTGAGACAAGGATGTCCTCTCTCTCCTATATTATATATATTAGCATTGGAACCACTGTTGAATGAAATTAGGAATGACAATGAAATAAAAGGATTAAGAACAAAAAACCAGGAGTATAAGTTACAAGCATTCGCGGACGACGTAGTATTCATTTTAGAACGACCAAAACAATCAGGACTGAATTTACTAAGGAAGATAGATCAATATGGTGAAGTGGCAGGATTGAAAATCAATAGACAAAAAACAAAACTACTAACCAAAAATTTGACAAAAACCCAGGAGAAAGAATTAGAAGAGACATTAGGAATACAAACAACAACAAAAATAAAATATTTAGGAATCTGGCTCACCAATAAGGTATCATCCCTCAAAGAAGATAACTATATTAAATTGGCCAAACAAATCCAGAAGGACTTAGAGGCATAGAGTAAATTGAAATTATCACTACTAGGCAAAATCGCTTCAATTAAAATGACAATTCTACCAAAAATACTATATCTATTTAGAACAATACCGATAAACCCAGGAAAATCATATTTCAAAGACCTTGATAAAATGACATTAAAGTATATATGGCAAGGAAAAAGAGCCAGGATTAAACTGAAACACCTGCAGGACACCAAAGAAAGGGGTGGCCTGGGACTACCAGATTGGCAAATTTATTACACTGCAACAGCTTTAACTTGGATTAAGGATTGGATGACACTTAAAGATAAATGAATACTAGCACTAGAAGGATTTGACTTGTCAAAAGGCTGGCACACATTTTTATGGGAGGAAAAGCCCAGACAACATGAACACTTCAGGAGACATTATATCAGAGGAGCATTGGCAAAAATTTGGACTGAAATAAGGAGAAAACACTACGACAAAATCCCAAGATGGCTATCAACCATGGAGGCCCAAATCTACCCGAACACAATGGATACAGACAAGATGAAAACCTATGACGAACTGTTGAACACAGAGGGAGATATGAAAACAAGAGAGGAACTGAGACAACAGGGCACGGATATTGATTGGTGGCCGTATTTACAGATAAAATCAAGATATAAAAGTGATATGGAAAAATTTGGAATCCAAAAAGAAAGAAATGAATTAGATAAAATTATAATGCAATCAGACGACAAATTAATAACTAAGATATATAATTATCTACTAAAATGCAAATTGGAAGAAGAAGTGGTGAAGGAAAATATGATTATTTGGGCTAAAAATTTTGGATATAATATTAACCTAGAAAATTGGGAAAAAATATGGAAAGTAAATACTAAACTGACAATGTCCGTGCCCTACAAAGAAAATACATACAAGATGTTTTATAGGTGGCATCTCCCCCCTGCACGGTTGGCAAGGATGTTTCCCAATACTAATCAGAACTGTTGGAAGTGTAAAATACAGAAGGGGACCTACTACCACATGTGGTGGTCATGCCCAAAAGTCAAAAAATTTTGGAAAACAATTCAAAGTCAGCTGGAAGAAATTACCGCCCAAAAAGTACCCCTCAGACCGGAAACTTACCTATTAGGTATACTGACAAAGGACTATAAAAAAGAGACACAATACTTGATAATACACATCCTAACTGCAGCTAGAATCGTCTTCGCACAAATGTGGAAATTGGAAAACACGCCACCAGAAGAAAAAATAATACAAAAAACAATGGAATGTGCAGAAATGGATAAACTGACCGAAGAAATACAGGGAAAAAAAGATACAGACTTTTATTTAATTTGGCAAGAATGGTACAAATGGTTAGATAAAAAAGACACGAAATAAGAGAATACCACCCAATGATACAAAAATAAGGAAATAAAATGAAATATCGTTATATAAACATTGATACAAGATGAAAGACAATATATATAGATATATTGATATATAATTACCGAAGTAACTCTATTTTCAAAGTTCAAGTTCTATGACTTGATTTCATTGTATAGTTAGTTTATGTTTAGTTTGTTTAAACGTTTATGTCTGTATGTGTATGTTTGTTTACAATAAAAAAAATAAAAAAAAATAAAAATAAAATATCTTTATACCTGCCCATTTTCTCCATTCCCCATCTATTGGGGTAGATCAGGGCCTCCATCGTAGAGAGCCAACTTGGGACTTTTTTGTAGTATCTTTGCCTAATCGGGATCCATGTCTGTATCAATGAGTCTCTAATTTTGTGTCTATGAAAATATGTTTTCCTTTTCTTCTCTACATCCCAAATGTGGGCATGCCACCCTTTTTGTAAATCGTGGCCTTTTAGGGTTAAAATCCTCTCGTTTTCCAGGGTGGTCCAATCTCTTATCCAGACTAGCTTAACTGCCCTGTAATATGTTTCCCAATCGGGAAGTCCAAATCCACCTATATCTCTTTTGCCCCTTAAAATTTTAATGGAAAACCTCGGTTTCTTCCTCTCCCATATAAATTCTCTGATGATTTTATCTAATTCTGAAAAAAAACTTTTTATCTAAATTCACCAGTATATTTTGAAATAGGAATAATATTTTGGGGAGAATATTCATCTTAATTGCAGCTATCTTGCCCAAAAGTGACAATCTTATTTTCTTCCATCTATCGAGGTCTTGTTTCATTTTTCTAATTAAGGGGGTATAGTTGTCCTCTTTTAAGGTCGAACATCTTGATGTTATCCAAATTCCTAAGTATTTAATTTTTTTGGCAACCTGTAGTCCTAATACTTCTTCTATCTCATTTTTCTGACTCTCGGTTGCATTCTTGGTCAGTACTTTAATTTTAGTTTTATTCAATGTGAAGCCTGCCACCTCTCCATATTTACCCAATTCCTCTAGCACTTTTGGTCCCGATTCTATGGGGTCCTTAAGAATTAAGGCTACATCGTCTGCAAATGCTTGTGTCTTGTAGATCTCCTTCCTAATCTTCAGACCGTTTATTTCCTCATTGATTCTAATTTTCCGTAAGAGAACTTCTAGGGCCAAAATAAACAATAGTGGTGATGGGGGCAGCCTTGCCTTACCCCCTTACTAATCTGGAATGTTTTGGTCCTATCTCCATTCACCGGGATACTCGCCTTTTGATTATCATAGATAGATTTGATCATCATTTCAAAATTTGTTCTGAATTTCATTATCTCAATTTGTTTGGTCATAAATTTCCAATTTAAATTGTCGAATGCCTTTTGGGCGTCAACAGAGATTAAGCCATTTGTTTTTCAGGGTGTTCTTCATAGTACTCTAGGGTGTCCAGCACAATTCTCAGATTGTCTCTAATTTGCCTCCCCGGGAGGAATCCGTTTTGATCTTTATATATCCAATTATTTAGTATCTTTTTCATTCTTTCTGCCATTATGCCCATGAATAGCTTATAATCAGTGTTTAGGAGAGAAATTGGTCTATAATTCTGAATTTGTTTTAGGTCGGCACCTTCTTTCGGCACAAGTGTAACATGCACTTCCTTCCACGATTCTGGGATTTTGTAGCCTATCAATGCATCATTAAAAATTTCTACTGATTTTGGTTGCAATATTTCTTCTAATTTTTTATATATTTCCCCTGGGAATCCATCGGGACCTGGTGCTTTATTGTTTTTCAATTTGGAGAGGGCTGTTTTTAGTTCTTCAATTTTAATCTTTCTATTAAGCATTTCTCTCTCTTCTTCTGTTATTTTTGGTAGCTCTGCATTTGTCAAATATTGTTCTATTTTGCCTTCTGGTACCTCCTCTTCTTTATATAGAGTTTCATAATATTCCCTAGCTCTTTCCAATTTTTCTTCTTCTTTGGTCAATAGCTTACCCTTAGAGTCTTCTAATATATGAATTGTCCCCTTTTCATTTTCCTTTTTTAATTTATAGGCCAACCACCTGCCTGATTTGTTGGTATTCTCAAAGAGGTATTGTTTTGTTCTTTTCATTTTTTGCGCTAGCTCCTCTTGCTCAATGATATTCAATTTGTGCCTCCACATCATCCAACTTTCTTTGGCTGTTTCATCTTCCGGATTGTCTTGAAGTTTTCTTTCTGATTCTCCTAAATGATTTAGATAGTCTTCCAGGGTCTTCCTTTTTTCCTTATTTTTATGCACGCTGTATGAGATCACAACTCCTCTCAAGTAGGCCTTCATTGTGTCCCATACTATTGTACGGGGCGTTCCATGGTTTTTGTTTTCCTTGAAAAAGAAGTATACTTCTTCTTTAAGTTTTTGTATGCATTCTCTGTCATCCAGTAATTTGGCATTAAACCTCCACCTTGGTTGGTACTTCCTCTTTACAGACTTCCACCTAATTTCTAAGGGGTTGTGGTCTGCCCAATTATTCAGGTTAATTTCAGCCATTCCGATTTCTAATCCCAGTTTCCTGCTAACCCATGCCATGTCTATTCTAGACCATGACTTTTGTGCATTTGAAAAAAAAGTGTACTGCCTATCGTTTGGGTGCAGGGTACGCCAAATATCAATTAGGTCCAATTCATTGACTAGATCAAAAAAAGCTCTTGGTAGATTTGTCCTTTTTTTTTTTTACTTTATTACTTTTGTAATCCTTCTCCAAATCCACAATGCCATTAAAATCCCCTATTATACAAATTTCATTATATTCTATTTTTACTAATTGTTCATGAAGTTTCTTAAAAAAATCTCCCTGTTTTTTATTTGGAACATATATACCCACTGATAATACTTTGGAGTTCCCTCTCTTAATTTCAATCATAAGAATTCTGCCCTTTGTATCTTTAAACTTTTGCTCTGCTTCAATTCCTTTCTTTACATAGATTGCCACCCCCCTCTTCTTTTTCTCTGCCAACGAAACGAATGTTTGACCAACTTTTTTATATTCTAGACATTTACCCTCTTCTTTTTTTATGTGCACCTCTTGTAGACACATTATATCAACATTTTGTTTACCTAGTTTGGTTAATATTCATTTTCTCTTTTTGTAGTCGTTTAAGCCATTGACATTTACAGATATTAATTTCAAATCATTCATCCCTATTTCCTTGTCTGGTTATTAGTTTTTGTTTGTTCGTACGGCTCTTACTGGTCTTGCTTTTTTCCCTTTGGCTTCTTCTTCTGTCTTCTCCTCCTCCGCAGTTGCTTCCTTCGTGTTCTGTTGGTGTAAGGCCTCCTCCTCCACTGCTGCTGTCTCTAGTTCTTCTTTGCTACCCTGCTCTTCCTCCACACCTCTCAACTGGTCAAGGAAGTCTTGGGCTGTACTCAGGCTTTCTATTTTTATTTTTCTTCCTTGCCAAGTAATTAACATTCCTTCTGGTAAGAGCCACCTGAATAATACATTTCTTTTATTCAACTGTACGGCTAAAAATCTATACTCCTTTGTCACCTCCCATACTCTTCTTGGTATCTGTTTTAGGATTATTACTTCTTTTCCTCTATATGTTATCTGTTCCTCTCTTGTCATGTTGTATAGAATGTCTTTTACTTTTTTCCTTGTGAAATGGAATGCACTTCCCTGGGGAGCTTGTTTCTTCTTGCATAATTTGTCTGGACCCTGTATACGTCGTCCAACTCTCTAATTATCTCTTGTTTATCTTGTTGGAGTACGTCTGCTATCAGCTCTGCCATCTTTTCGCCCAGGTCTTCCTCTTTATCCTCAACAATGTTTTGGAAATGCAAGTAGAAGGATGCCCAGTCCATCTCTAATTGGATTATCGAATCCTCTAACTCTCTATTTTGACTTGTCAATGCTTGGTCCACAGTGTCTAATTTCTTTTTGGTTTGGTCGATTCTTATTTCGGCTTTTTGAATTCGTTGTTCATTATTGAATATTGAGGTTTGGATTTCATTCATTTTCTAGTCCAATGCATGTATATCTAATTTTAATTCGACATGGTTATTGGACATTTTTTCCTGCATTGCCATCATGGTTTCTTGAATCAAGGTTAATAATGCTTGCAGAGTTTGCATTGTCGATGTGGCCATAGATTTTTCCATTTTTGCCAAACCTTCTGTTGATTTCTGTGTAGCCGGAGAGGTCATTGTTATAGTGGGGTTAGAGGGAGTCTTTTTTCCGGTTTTCACCACTGTTGATGACATGCTTGTCATTTCTTTCAAAATTGTTTTTTGCTCTCTAATTATTCTTTCAATATTTCTCCAAATTCACATTTGCCAGCTGGCACCCCTGTTTTCTTTCCTTAATTTTTTTTTATTCTCTATGCCTAATTTTTTCTTCTAGATCTTTAAGTGAAAATAGATTCTAATTGACGATCAATATCAATATCAGTTTAGAGATCTAAACCTCTTCCCAACAATACCTTATACTCAATATATAATTAATATGTATTTGATTGGCTTAACAATTATTAGTTAGATAATTAATAACTTAGTTTATAAAATATCTAAAATATCTAGTTCAATTCTTAACAATCAATATATCAATTAATTTAACTAAATACTATAAATACTTTTAAATACTATAAATACTATAAATACTGTAAATAGGAATTCATACAATTATAAATATTTGACTATAAATACAATTATAGACAGTTGAATGAATCTAAAAAATTTAAAATGCTATAGTTTAAGAATATATACTATATATATCTAATCCAGAAAAAATAATTTATAGGGAGATTAACAATTCTTACTGATAATTATATTTAGACAATCAGGATATTGAGGAAAGAATTATCTGGAAGTTCCAACGTTGTTGGAACTCGGATTCGGGAGGGCTTGGACTCCGATTGGATGTGTCCAGGGGAGGAGATGAGGGCAGGTCTTGAGAATATTATCTGGGAGGAGTTTGATCCTGTGGCTCCCGAGGAGTTGGACAGGATTCTGGGTAAGATTAGTGCCGCCATGTGTTTATTGGACCTGTGTCCCTCCTGGTTGGTACTGGCCTCCCGGAAGGTTACACGAGGCTGGCTCCAGGGAATTATAAGTGCTTCTCTGAGGGAGGGTGCCTTTCCTGCCGCCTTGAAAGAGGCGGTGGTGAGGCCTCTCCTCAAGAAGCCTTCCCTGGACCTGGCTGAATTAGCTAACTACCGTCCAGTCTCCAACCTTCGTTTTGTGGCGAAGGTTGTTGAGAGCGTGGTGGCACAACAGCTTCCCCGGCACCTGGATGAAGCTATCTATCTGGACCCGTACCAGTCGGGCTTCAGGCAGGGGTACAGCACTGAAACGGCATTGGTCGCGTTGGTGGATGATCTCTGGAGGGCTCGGGACAGGGGCTGCTCCTCTGTCCTAGTCCTATTAGATCTCTCAGCAGCTTTTGATACCATCGACCATGGTATCATGCTGCAGCAGTTGAGAGGGTTAGGAATAGGGGGCACCGTTCTGTGGTGGTTCTCCTCCTTCCTCTCCGACCGCTCGCAGTTCGTGTTGACAGGGGGGCAGAAGTCGACCTCGAGGCACCTCGCATGGGGAGTGCCGCAAGGGTCGGTCCTCTCGCCCCTTCTGTTCAACATTTATGTGAAGCCGCTGGGCGAGATCATCCGTGGTTTTGGGGTGAAGTGTCATCTGTAAGCTGATGATACTCAGCTGTACATCTCCACCCCTGACCACCCCAACGATGCCCTTGAAGTGATGTCTCGCTGCCTGGAGGCCGTGCGGGTCTGGATGGGGAGGAACAGGCTCAGACTCAACCGTTCCAAGACTGAGTGGCTCTGGCTTCCGGCGTCCTGATATAGTCAGCAGGTGCCATCGCTGACTATTGGGGTTGAATCCCTGCACCCCACAGAGAGGGCTCGCAATCTGGGTGTCCTCCTGGATGCACGGCTGTCTTTAGAAGAGCATATGATGGCTGTGGCCAGAGGGGCCTTTTATCAGGTTCACCTGATTCGCCAGTTGCAGCCCTTTCTGGACCGGGATGCCTTATGCACAGTCACTCATGCCCTTGTCACCTCCCGGCTGGAATATTGTAATGCTCTCTACATGGGGCTCCCCTTGAAGAGCACTTGGAGGCTCCTACTGGTCCAGAATGCGGCCACGTGGGTGGTTATGGGCGCA
Source organism: Pantherophis guttatus (assembly GCF_059756535.1). NCBI lineage: Eukaryota > Metazoa > Chordata > Lepidosauria > Squamata > Colubridae > Pantherophis > Pantherophis guttatus. The sequence continues at coordinate 106,157,616 of NC_142066.1, forward strand.
ACTCATTGCACCCACGTGACACCCCTCCTGTGCGAGCTGCACTGGCTCCCAGTGGTCTTCCGGGTGTGATTTAAGGTGCTGGTCACCACCTTTAAAGCGCTCCATGGCATAGGACCCGGGTACCTTCGAGATTGACTTCTGCCACCAATAGCCTCCCACCGGCCAGTTCGCTCCCACAGAGAGGGCCTCCTCAGGGTGCCATCGGCCAAGTTATGTCAGCTGGTGACACCCAGGGGGAGGGCCTTCTCTGTGAGTGCCCCAGCCCTGTGGAATGAACTGCCCCCGGAAATACGTAAGATCTCCGACCTCCGGGTGTTTCGTTGCGCACTCAAGACCCTGTTGTTCCACCAGGCTGGGCTATCAACATAACAATTTTAAATTGGGTTTTAAATTTCTGGGGTTTTAAAATCTAGCCGAATTTATTTAATAATTTAAAACTTTTAACTGATGTCGTTTTGTGTTTTAAATAGGCTGTACACCGCCCTGATTCCTTCGGGAGAAGGGCGGTATAGAAATAAAATTATTTATTTATTTATTTATTTATTTATTTATTTATTTATTTATTTATTTATTTATTTATTATTTTTCCCTCCTTTTTGGGATATAAACTGTTCTTTATTGCTCAGCCTCTATTCTTCTACGAGTTTAAGTCCATTCATCAAGGTTCAGCACTCTATCGTATTTCTTGCTGCTAGACTGTCCACAAGACTGACGTTCCAGCTATTCAGTTTATTCCTCAGACAAGTCACTCTAATGGCTGAACTTCCTGTTCCTTGAAATAGTCAAGCTCGATCCACCCAGTTTCAGCCTCCGATGAATCTACTTTTATAAACAGCAAAAAAGGAAAGGAATACTTTCACTGTTCTTATATCTTCTCACCAATTCTCTCTTTGCGCGCTCGCTTTCGACACAGATCTTTTCTTTTTTCGATGCCGGCTTGTCGGGCTCTCTCTCTGTCAAACTGCTCACAAACTTTCAATCGCTGCTTTTTCCCTCCGTGAGACTTTTCCGTCCGACTTCACCGACCCCTCTTCCTGATGTCCACTTTCACCTACGCAGGAAGGGTGTGTATCTGTCAGCACTGCAGCATCTGATCTCCCTTGCTTCCAATCTGGTTGCTGGTTACCGCAGCTTCGCGTCGGCCATTAATTTGGCTGACTCATGTGTGCTGGGTTGACAGAGCCGCCCGGTCTTGCGATCAGCATTTTGTGCTCCGCTTTCACACTCACCCGGCTTGCTCTCTCGTCCGTGGGGCTCTCTAGGTTCCGCGCCCCCGAGGGGATCCCCAAAACATGTTGACTGATGGTATCAAGGAGCAGCAGTCACTCACTCAATACCATGTCGCCGCGGGTCACCAACCGGAAGTCATTTTCTTATTATTCTACTACAAGCAGTCAGTTTGAATCAATGTTTCCTACCACTTTCTGATATCCTGAAATCTCTTTCTCTCTCACACAAATATCAAATTTATTGTTCATTTGCTGAGCAAAAGGTTTAATATGTTGTGAAAAAAGTGGGCCACCTTTGTAATGTTATAGTATTTTATGTGCTCATTGTGTTGCATGATTTTCTAGAATCTTTTTTTTCCTTATAATATACCAAATTAATCAATACAGGTAGTCTTCTATTAGCAACTACTTTATACAGTGTTCAATGATGGATCTAGCCCAATAACTCAAAGACAAATTCTAGATTTCAATTGAATTCCTTTATTGCAGGCCTAGGTGAATCCTAGGCCCTGTGGCACCAGAGGTCACTGACCTTAAACCTTTCTCTTTCAGGTATACATCTGGAACAACTGGAGTACCTTGTGGTGAGAGCTATTATACCCAGGAGGAGGGGCCAGGAGGTAAGGAGTGGCTATGGGAGTGATGGGATATGTGATTAGTTAACCCCTGCAGAGCCAGGTGCCCAGAGTGGCAATACAGTTAGGCATTTACCATGACAAAACCCCCTCTAAATGTCTAACTGAATACAGGTATACAAAAGTTACATACATACATACAAGTTATACACATGCATATGCGTAGGTTACATATAAACACATATTTTCGACATGAGGTATGCATGTTGTTTGTGTGGCAGGGGCTTTGTGAGTATGTCTGCGGTTTGTTCCTCAGTATCACAGTGTACAGCCTTAATGAAACCTATTTCTGAGAACTGCCTGACATGTTTGCATTTGATGTCAATGTGCCTAGATCGCTGACCTACGGCATCGGCTCTTGAGATTTCTATTGCTGCCTTTTATCTTCATGAATGACTATTGGGTATGAGGGTTCAGTCCAAATACTGCTGAGCAGGTCGTCGAACCATACCAGGTTGTTTGTGGCCTTGGATAGGCAAACAAATTCTGCTTCTGTGGTTGAGGTGGCTACCAGTTTTTGCTTCCCTGTGTACCAATGAATGGGGCAGTTGTTAAGCAGCAGCACATAGCCTGAGGTACTTTTCCTGCTTTTTATGTCCCCAGCCCAATCGGCATCAGCGTAGCAGGTTAGTTTTGGTTTTTCTGATATTTCTGGTTCGAGGCAGAGCTGGGCATCTACACTGAATTTTAAGTATCTAAGCAATCTTTTTTTTTAAAAAAAAACCAAATTTTATTTCATAGTCAGCATACATCATATACACTTAAACAAAAATTCAATCATATATTAATTTCCCCCCTCCCTTCCCCCCTCCTATCCCAACCCCCACCCCCCCTCCCCGGACTTCCCAGAACAAATACAGGGTAAAAACATTTAACAAACCTTAATAAAAGACCCCACAAACTAACTATCTATAGATTTATCTATCACTTGTACTTTAACTCTCCTTGTTCAAAACAAAATATAACTTTTCTTGCTTAAAAGTAGTTAATCCCAATTAATTCAACAATAAACAAAACCAACTTGTTCCTCCACAGAATAACGTTAATGTAAAACAAAATATACAATTTAAAGCCCTTGAAAATATATTGAAAAATCTATAACCTTAAATTTAACATCCAAAAGAAAGTTTCTTTTTTAATCCATTACTTAAAGTAATGGATCATAACCATAAAATTTTTTTAAAACCATACAGATCATATCCTTAATAAAAATTAATCATGTCTTGAATACCAATACAATTATAAAAAATCAAATTTATATAACAGTTGAAACATCCAGTCATAAGTAAAAAAAATTTTTCAAAACCAAACAAATCATATCCTTAATAAAAATCTTGAGTACCAATACAATCATTCACCATGTTATCCTGCCTAACAAAGAGGAATAAAATTCTTCCACTTCCATTTCCCCCTGGGTTTTTTCCGAGCCTTCTTCTTCCGCTTTATTCCACCATCTTTTATTTTTACAAGCTTTTTTATATTCAACTGTAATTCTATCTTCCAATCCTGTGCAGCTCGCAAAGTAATTCCTTTTAAGAAACACACCTCTTTAATTAGGATTAAAAGTCCATTTTTATAAAGAAATTGTAATATTCCATTTCTAATCCTTCTTGATATCTTGAAAATCCAAGCTTCTCCCGGCACTTTTTCTCTCATCTGCATCAAAACCTCTGGATAGATCTCTCTCCATATCTCCGGATTAACCTCCTTCAAGCCCATCAGCTTATTCGTAATTTGGGAAACATCCTTTCCATGTTCTCAGGCGCTTTTACTTGAATTACTTCTTCCTTCCTCCTCTTTCAACATTGCAACTTTATTATCAATTTGAGTAATAAACTTCTCAAAGATCTCATCCAGTCTTCCCATAAATAATTTTTGCCATGCTTCCAAAAAATCCACTGTCAGTGTTTGTACACTTGCTGAATTATGTGCTGAGAAACCTCCATTCTCTTCAAAAATCTTTGCCTCTGCCATCTTTTCTTATGCTGCAAACTTAAATTCCCACTTCATTCAGCAAAGCTTCAAAGTACTGACAGCTATAACGACCTTAACAAGCGCAAACAAGCTTTAACAATCACTTTCTTTTTAGACTTCCGTTCTCTATCAGCGCCATTTTGGATCTCTTTAAAACTTTCACTCGAATCTGAAAGGACTCATTATTCATCAGAGTTAAAGGAAAGAAAAATACTTGCGAGAAGCTCTCCTGTTTTGTTCTGCCTGCATAAAAATTGATCCTTGAAATCACTTGTTTCACAGGGATGGTCGTGGCGCCTTGTTCCGTCAGAGACAGAATCCCAAGTCTGGAGCTGCTTTCCAGGCGTTTGGGGAGCCCTCACCCTCTGCACCTCCAGGATTAATCCTGGAGGTTTTGGGGGGCTCTACCCTATACACCTGAGCATTCACCTCCCCCTCTTTTTCCCCGAGGGGGAAGTTCCAGCTGCCAAAACGGCTGATTTACGCTGTTTTGGCGGTTTTAAAGATTCCGGGGTTAGGAGCTCACAAAGGAGCTGCAACGGCGCCGGCAGTGCCAGCGGAAGTCTCCCAGTATCTAAGCAATCTTTTGATGGCGTTCCAATGGGATATGGTAGGTTTGCTTACGTGCCTAGATAGTAAGTTAACGGCTAAGGCGATGTCTGGCCTGGTCCAGTTGGCTATATATAGCAGTGATCCTATAGTTGATCTGTACAATTTATTGTCGGCGAAGGGTTCTGATTCATCGTACATACTCTTCAGGAACCCTGGCTGCATGGGAGTTTCACTGGGTTTTGCCTCAGACATGTTACATTTTGATAGTAACTCAATGATTTTTTCTCTCTGGGAAAGGCAGAACCCTTTATCAGTTTTTATCACGTGTACTCCTAGATACTTATCGATTTTGCCTAGCGATTTTAAGGAGAAGTGGCTACCCAGTTCAGTGGCAAATTTGTCACATCTGTCCTTATGCTTGCCTATGTACAAGAAGTCGTCTACGTAAACGAGCACACCTTCGAATGAGTTACTTTCTTTCTTTGTAAAGAGGCATTTGTCGGCTGAGGTGGCTTTAAAGCCCATGGATCTGAGGGCCTTGGCTAGGCAATCATACCACCTCTTGCCTGACTGTTTTAGTCCATATAGGCTTTTATTCAGTAGCCAAGTCTTGTTCTCGCCTTCATTATATCCGGGTGGTGCTTTGACGTATATCTCCTTATCCAATTCGGCGTGGAGGTATGCAGTTTGTACATCGAATTGGAAAACTTCCAGCCCTAGGATGGTGGCCACTACCAGGGCACTTTTGACACTTTCGGCCCTGACAGTGGGTGAGTAGATGTCTGTGTAATCTTCGGGGTATCTCTGGGCGAAACCCTGCGCAACCAGTCTCGCCTTGTACAGGGCCTTGTTGTCCTCTAGTGTCTTGACCCTGAATACCCATTTGGTTCCTATCGGCTTTTTGTTCTCTGGAACTTGAGTGGGTGAATACACTTGCAGGTTCCTGAGGCTCTCCATCTCCCTCTCCATGGCTGATATCCATTTCTCTCTCTCTTCCTGGGGAAGGCCAAGTATGTCCTCATGCGAATTGGGTGTGATGTGTCATGGATGGTCATGACGTAATCTTCCAGTCTCTTTGGTAGCTGTTCCTGTTCTCTCTGATTGGCCTACTGGGGGTTGGCTCGGTCTCTTGCATGTTGTCTGCCTCTTTGTTTGTCAGGTTATCTAGCTTCAGAGAGGGATGCCCTGCTTTCCACTCTTTGATGTTTATTTTATGGTGGTTGGTTTTACGTGCTTCCACCTTCACTTCCCCCTGATCATGTTCGAATGTGTCTCTATTGGTGATTGTGTCGTTGGAGTGGACCCTCAACCAGTTGGCGTTTTCGTGAAAATTGGCAGACCTGGATACGACAAACCTGTTGTTGTTGTCGATGAATCTGTAGCCCTTTGTGCCTGGTTCATAACCCACGAATCTCAGTCTCTTTGATATTTTCTCTCCCTTCTTTCTCAGTTATTTGGGGATGTGGACATCAGCTGGGGCGCCAAATATGTGTAGGTGTACAATGTTGGGCTTTCTGTTGTATAGCATCTCGTATGGGGTCTTATTGATGGAGCTTGACCACAGTCTATTTAGAGTATAATTGGAGTAGTGCAATCCCTCTGACCAAAAATGCTGCTCCATCCCAGCATCCTCCAGGGCACACCTCATCATCGTTTGCAACACTCCATTTTTTTCTCTCTACGACCCCGTTCTGGAAGGGGGAGAATGGCGAAGAAGTGTAGTGCGCTATGCCCCGCTCCCTCAGCCACCTTGTAAAATCCTTGACCATGAACTCTGAGCCTCTGTCTGTCATTATTTGCCTTATTCTCATATTGTGTTGCATTTCTATTCTTTTGTGGAATTCTTTAAATCTTTGGAACACCTCATTTTTGTGTCTGAGGGAGTAAACATACCCATATCTGGTATAGTCATCTAGAATGGTGAGGAAGAATCGCTTCCTATGCCCGACAGATGGCTTCAATGGCCCTACCAAGTCCATATGTACTAATTGGAAGGGGGACTCTGTGGTTCGTTTTGAACTTTTGGGTATGGCCTTAACTCTAATCTTTGAACGCTTACAGATTGAACACTCCAGGTAATTTTCGCGGTTCTTTACTTTGAGGCCTTCAGTACACTCTGAGATTCTTTTTACAATAGGAAAACTGATGTGCCCTAGCCTCCTGTGAAGGAGGTGGGCGCAGTTATCATGCAATGGCTTTCCAATGGATACAGTTTCATTGACATTTTGTTTACATTTGGCTGCCCCCTGCTTTACCCCCTCTGTTTCTGGGTTTTCATCTGTCTTGCGGTCTGTGCTGGTGTTAACGCTTCCTCCCTCTCTTGCCTTGGGTGTGAAGTAGGGTAGACCTTTCCTATCTCTTCCCCTTGCTTGATCATGTAGGCCTTTCCATCTTTAAACATTACTTCGATGTTTGTGTCCCGTGTCAGCTTGGTAATAGCTAGTACGTTGTGGGGTATCCCTGTCATGTACAGTACCCCCTCTATTTTTCCTATTTGTGTAATGTATGTGTTCCCCTTCCCTACTACTTGAACTTTGCTTTGGTTTGCCACCTTTAATTTGAAGTCTGCTTCTGTGAGTGAGTCTAGTAGTCTGGGGTTGCAAGTTGTGTGACTTGTGACTCCTGAATCCAGAAGCCATGTGTTTCTCTCTATCTTGTGTTTTGTGTCTGAGTCATTGTGTCTGAGCCCGTACATAGAACCTGGGTTACTGTCTCTAGAGTTATCCCTGCATTCATAATTCTTCCTGGGGTTGGGGGACCACCCTCGCCCTTTTTCTTTGGGTACCTGCGCTCAGGTGATCGCCCTCCTCTGTTGTCGTTGTGTTTCCTATCCCTGTGGTTTCTAGGGCAGTCTCTCCTTAAGTGATTCCTAGATCCACAAGAGTAACATTCTGGGGTGTTTCTTACTCTATCCTGAAACTCAACCCTTCTAGTTGGCCTGGGATTCCTCCTGGACATGTGGCAATACTTCCTCAGATTGTCCTCTGCAATAAGTTTGTTGGTTAATGTGCCTAGCGATAGGTATTGCAAACTGAGGCTATCTAATTGGGTTATGAAGCTGTCCCAACTGCTATCTAAAGAGTTTATGATGACACTTATCATCCTCTCTTCAGTTATTATTTCCCCCCTCTGCATGAGTTCTGCCCTTGTTGTGTTTAATTTTAGTATGTGCTCACTCATGGGGACCCCTGTCTTGTGTCTAGCAGAGTGGAACTCTCTAGATATTCTAGTGGTTGTGGCCCTATTCTGGCTGTAAAACAGGCTACATAATTTTTGTACAATTTCATAAACAGTCAGGTTATCTTCAATAGTAGGATAGATGGCAGAAGGAATAGTAGTTAACATAATACAAAATGCCCTATGGTGAATACAATCAATTTCCAGTGACCAGGGTTTTTGTTTTCGTGTTGGCTAGAAATAGTGCATTTTCTCTCATGAGAGCAATTTTCAGTTGCTGACTCCATTCTATAATATTACCCCCATCTAATTGTAATTTTGGCAATTTGGCATAATTTGCCCCAGAATTGTTAGGAAAGTTACTTACTGGGGGGAGCTGTCCATGGTCCATTGTGTGATTGAACTCACAATAAAGCTTTGGGATGTCTGTTGCTAGTCTGTATTTACTTGTCTCTATGTAACTTGCTTCTCTTGTTGCAAGCGGAGACTGGGCATGCACGAGGCCCATTTCGCGTTGGAGTCCATCGAGTGAGGGTCCTGCTGCTGGAGCTCCCAGGCCTAGGCCTAGGCCTGTCGGGGGAAGGCTGGACTCACCCCCAGTGGGTCCGTAGTCTCCTCTGGAAGGCAGATGCCATTGCAGGGCAGCTGGATCCCCGGCGAAGAAGGGAAAAAGGTGAGGAGGCGAAGTGGTCGTAAGTTGAGGACTTCTATGGATCGGTGGCGTGGCGGCAGCAGAGGTCGTAGGTCGGGGATTTCCTGTGTTCAGCGGCTCGGCGGCGATGGCAGCAGTGGCAGCGGGTCCTGCCTCGTGTTCATCGGTCCCCAGTCGTGTGGATTGGTCTGGTGGAGGTCGTGGGACGGGTGAGTAGCCGGTTCTTCTCCTTGCCCTCGGGTCTCGCGTAGTTGGTGCTGCGGGTGGCGGGTTCGAATCCTGCGGTTGAGCCTTCCTGCAGGTGGCCGGGTTTTGGCGCTGGTTGTTGGTGTGTGCGGTCTCTCTGGGTGGCTGTGATTCAGTTGCCCAGTCGTTGTTGGCCGTCCTGGTGTTCTTGTGGCTTCCAGGATTTTTTCTTTGGTTCTTGAGTGCTGCAGGAGGCTCAAAAGCGGAGCCAAGTGCACTGTGAGGGTCTCGATTGCTTTTTGCACTTCGAGATCAGTAGGCAACCTTTTCTTGGTTGTTGCATGTTCTTCGTGGTCGCTTTCTGGGTGCCCCTCGTCTGCTTCGGGGTTCGGGCATTTTTGCGCCAAGGGATTCAAATCCTGTCTTCCCATTGGTTGGGGCCCATCCCAAGATGGCCGCCGGGAAGAAGGCGCGAAAATGGGTTCGGCTAGCTCGAGGTCATCGGGTTGGGATGGCCTACCCTTTTCAGATTGAGTTTCTTCCTTGGTTGTCTTTGGGGCCTCGATCGCTGCTTCTTCCTGCTCGAGAAGGCTTTGAAGGTCCGCGATGAGGTTTTCCTTGTCATTGCTTGCCTCCATCAGTTTCAGGATGGAGAGTTTAAATTTGTTCATTTTCTGTGTTGTTTTTTCTTCCAGGATGGTGGTCTTTTCAGGTGACCCCTCCTCGTCTGATTGTGAGTCCAGGCTGGAGTCCTGCTCACTCTCAGCTGCTGTTTCCTCCATGGTGGTGCCCTTGGATGCAAGTAGCTCAGCCATCTTCCTGGTGAGTGCTCTTGTCTGTACTCTGTTAATCTCTTCAGGGCAGATGCTGGGTTCAGTCATCATTTGGAGTTATGGGCAACCATCCTCTGCTACCATATTGTTCAATGATGGATCTAGCCCAATAACTCAAAGACAAATTCTAGATTTCAATTGAATTCCTTTATTGCAGGCCTAGGTGAATCCTAGGCCCTGTGGCACCAGAGGTCACTGACCTTAAACCTTTCTCTTTCAGGTATACACCTGGAACAACTGGAGTACCTCGTGGTGAGAGCTATTATACCCAGGAGGAGGGGCCAGGAGGTAAGGAGTGACTATGGGAGTGATGGGATATGTGATTAGTTAACCCCTGCAGAGCCAGGTGCCCAGAGTGGCAATACAGTTAGGCATTTACCATGACATACAGTGACCATTTGCAGTTAAGGTACTGTTGAAAAAGGAACTTTGCAATCAATCCTTGGATTTATAACTCTATTAGATCTGCAAAACAAAGGAACATTGAAGTTAAGATCATAAACACAGTCACTGTTTCACTTAGCTTTGTTTAACGACCAAGTTGCCAGTCCCAATTAGGATAGCTAAATGAGAACTCTAATGATAAAAAGCATGTACACACATTAACATCTGAAATACCCAACACTTGAAGGTAACTCACTTAACAACCACATCATTTAGTTCTAGTCCTAATTATGATTGTATGTTGAGGTATACCTGTAACTCTTTGATGCAAACTAAGCAGTATCATCAAACCCTGATCTGTGCCCAACTAGGGAGGCTATTTTGTTTTCTTGAACAGGAAAAAGTTAAGAAGGCTTCTGTTCCAATGGAATCTATCAGCAAATAATGTCTTCATCAATGTTGTGTTTTTCATATCTTTGATTGTCTTTGGTGTGAAATTAAAAGGGAAGCAACTAGATGCTTTCCTTACCATCTACCACCACACAAGGCTACCATGTAACAGGATTGGGAACACATAAGGTATCCTATGACATAGGGAAGTGTCTCATTTGGAACCTTGGAATATTTTACAAATGTAAGGAAGTAATGGGTGTAATTATATGTATAAAGGTTAGAGAGCTTACATGCTTTGACTTATTTTCCTTTTTCTTTTTGATATCTTAGTGATATCTTTCTTTTTTTAATGCTGGGAGGGGTTTGCATAAGACTCCTCAGGGAAAGGACTCATTGCATTTACTGCACAGTAGCCAATCATAGTAGTCAATCTTTATTTATTGATTAGCCCTTGGGCCATATCAAAGTGCAGAGTTCCAGAAACAAATTATTACAAAAGTTTGGTAAAACAATTTAAATGAAATTGGAATAACGCATGATTAAAATGAAATTAGAATAAAATATGATCTAAAATAAAATCGGAATAAAGTACAATAATTTGAGATACAAATTAAATATGATTAGACTTATATTATAATGTCACCCCTGCATCTATCCAATCGGTCTTAAAACTACTATTGAAATTACATTATTAAATCAAATGATCTTTCCTACAATCTACCACATTCTGCTGCACCAACTTTGTCCTTTTTTCCATCAACTTTACCCCAAATTTGGCAATCCATTTCACCAGCTGCAAGTTAGAACCTAACAGACAATGTTGCAAGAAGCGCTCTTTAGACTTAGGAGTGCTGGTATAAAAGATCCTGCCCAGCTGATGTTCCCTCAAATCTGAGTACAGGGGGCAATCAAAAATTTCAACTTCCCCCGTCCCACATAAACAGACTCTTTCACTTACAGGGATACCCTTATACCTACCCCAAAGCATGTTTGTTTGAAGTTGGTCTAATCTCAATTTGGTAAAAAAATCTCCTTATGACGGGAAATAAAGGCACAGTTAAATATTTTTCTATTTTAAAAATGTGTTTATTGGCTGATAACCAGGGGCAAACTTTTACTGCTGTCACCTGTGCAATATCCGATTGTGCACATGTCCTTAAATCTCTGTGCAATCCAATTTCGGATCTGCCTATGATCATACCGCTGCCAATTTAAAGGAATACCAGATCTAGATACCTGCTTCAGAACTCTTGATAACCAGTTATTTTTATTACTTGAGATAATCTGATCCATTAGCGCTAATTTTGGTAACCTTCCTTCCTCCATCTCGATTATTCTTAACCAATAATAAACGGTCTTCAACAAGGCCCTAGTGCCAACATGGACTCCAGTTTCTGCCCTTACTACACATGCTGGGGTTCCAGGGGACACTGCCAAAATTCTCCTCAGGAACTTATTTTGAGGGGTTTCCAGCCCAGGCAGCTTAACTGACCCCCATATTTCTGCCCCATAGGTAAGTACTGGTTCGATTTTCGCCTGGAAGACCTTTAGCACTGGGATTAATGAAGATGGAGTTTTCTCTAAAATAAGTTTGTTTAATTGAGCCATCCGAGCCATGGCCTTCCGAGCTCTGGATTTTACCTGCTTATTCCATTTGCATTTGTCTGAAATACTAGCCCTAAATAGGTAAATGACTGAACTTGTTCTATTCTTCTGTCATTTAAAACCCATCTCCTCATATTTTGTTGCCTGCTAAATATCATTACCTTTCTCTACGTTAATTGTCAAGCAATTTTTATACAATATGCTGCCAACCTCCCGAGTGACCTTCATAGCCCCACCTGCGAGGCCAACAGCAAAATTATATCATCAGCATATAACAAGCAATTTACCTGTCTTGTTCCTATACTAGGCCCATGGAGTGATATATTTTCCAAACATTTTGGAAGGTCATTTAAATATAAATTGAAAAGTGTTGGGGCTAATATGCAACCTTGTCTGACGCCCTTCTTTATTGGGATTGCATTTGTTACTGATCCTATCCTGTTCACTCGAACTCTTACCTGGGTTTCCATGTATAACAATCTAATTAGATATAACAATTTCTTTTCTATTCCCATGGTCTCTAATTTATCCCATAAAATTTGTCTATCAATTGTGTCAAAGGCTGCCTTCAGGTCTATGAATGCCATGTACAGTGGTTTTTTCCAAAACTTAAACTTTGTTATTAGATGGTCCAACACAAAACAATTATCCATAGTAGATCTTCCGCTCCTGAAACCTGACTGTTCTTCAGCTAGAATGTTATTTCTCATTATCCAGTCCTCTAATTTATGAAGCAAATGCTTAGCATAAATTTTTGCTGAAATATCAATTAGACTAATTAAACAGAAATTATCTGGGCTATTTCTAGAGCCTTTTTTATGTAAGGGAATAATTATTGATGAACACCAACTGGCAGGAATTTGCCCTGTTCTATTAATAAACGTAAAGAGACCTGCCAGGACAGGCGCCCACCAGGCTATGTTATCTTTAAATAAAGATGCCAGAAGCGGATCCTGTCCTGAAGCTTTGTCTGTCTTCAGGGAGGAGATTAAATGCCTCACCTCCATGATTGACACTTCTTCCCACTGGGGTAAGGCTTCATATCCCTGTATCAAGCTCGGAGAGGATATAGCCTCATCAGAGCTTTCTGCTGCTGCTGGAGTGGTCAAATGCTTCTCCCAACTTTCTGCACTAATATTTGGGTCACTTATTGGTTTTCTATCTCTAATAATTTTTGAGACCTCCAACCAGAAAAGTGTGGGTGAGGCCAGCTTTGCTGCCTTTTCTAGGCCAGCCCATAAGTTGTCAATATAAGAGGCCTTTTTTCTCTTCAATAGCTGCTATATTTCTGCCTTATGGTGATATACTCCTTCTGTAATTCCATGTTTGGGCTGATTAAGTATCTCCTAAGTGATTTCCTAAGCTGTTTTTTCCTTTCTTTACAGTCATTATCAAACCATGTTGAATAACTAGAATCAGACTGGCCCATTGGCTTGGTAGTCATGAATTCAATTTATGGCAAATTTCCACAAAATATATTATAAGCTCTTGTTCACCCGTACTGTTTGAGCATGTATGTGCTAAGGCTTCCATATGTAGTGAATTCATAAATTCTGTCACTGTTTTGCCATCAACCTTCTTCCATGTTAGTCTTCTCTCATGGGCTATTTCTAAGTTGAAGCCTATTTGTTGAATTGTTTGATTCCTTTTCCTTAAGTCAGAAGGGATTGCCAGGGATGTTTCAATCAGAAGATGATCACTTTCTGGCCTTGGTAACGTCAAGACCAAAGTTGCCCCTGATACTAAGCTGTGAGAAATACAAAAATAATAAATAGAGCTACATGCCTTAGGGCCAAAAAAAGTTATGGGGTACCTTCTAACCTCTGAATACTGGCCTACAATTTGAAGGTTACAGTTGTATATCATTGTTAGAAATTTCCCCCCATCTTTGTTCTTTTTCTTATCTTGGGAGACCCATGATTGTTGGTTATGTAAATATCCATCTGGAATTCTACCATTTTCAATAAAAGGCTCCAATGAGGGACCCACACGCGTGTTAAAGTCTCCTGCCAAAATTAAAGGTGTTTTTATAAATTTTTTACGTATATCTAATATTTTTACCTCTAGTGCCTCCCACAAATCGCCCATTGCTGGATTAACATACACATTTACAAATACCATTGACTTCCCTTCATATGCCAAATGGATTGCTTGAAAAAATAAAGGGCCAGAATCCGAGCATATCTCATTTCCCTTCCATCCTAGTTCGGCCTTTACCAAGATGCCCAATCCTCCTGAGGCTCTTCCCTTTTTAGCTACTCTCTTTGCTGGCAGCTGCCAAATATTAAACACCGGGAGCTCAATGGGGGCCTCATCGCTGCTAACCCAAGTCTCCTGCAAGGCAATTACATGGTACCTGTTTAAAAATTTAATACAGTCGTCTGTGCACCAACTTCCTCTCCATCCTGCCACATTCCAAGAGAGGAAGTGTACTCTTGAAGAAAGTGATTGCTAGCCTAGTCAGGCTTCTTGAATAATCTCTCCCACCCATCCTCCCTCATTTACGTTCACACATCCATTTAATTGCCTGAGCTCCATAGAAGTCTGTTTGGGCGTCATTGCTCTGCCTGTTACTTTTAGGCTTGCAGGTCCATGGGCTCTATTAATCTCTGCCTCCACGATAAATGATTTTACATGAGGCACTGCATTTATGTTGTTTCTTGGTATTATCTTTGCCACTAAGGGGGACTGGGGGATTCCATCTCCGATGTTTGTCCCACAGCACTTTGCACTATCAGATCTGCTGTCTCTGGCACTTTATGCTGTATAGACATGGGCGTCAGGCTTCCTGGGTTTATAAACTGCTGACTCTCCGGAACTGCGTTAGGCCTTGATGGGGGCAGAGCAATCGACGTCAAAGGAGCGGCAGAGGAAATGGTCTGCTTTAGCAGCTTCTTCATCTCTTTAAGTTTTTTAAGTACTTCTTGCTGTCAGGGCATTGATTAATCCCATGTTTGGCTTTGGGACAAATCACCCTGGTTAGAGGATGGATTGAGGCTTATTCTTTGTTGCAATATTCTGAAAAGAAATCCTGAAGAAAAGTTCTCTAATAAAACTCATTTATTTGTTATAAAGAAAATAAAACACCTCACTAACTAAGAAAGATAATTGCTACATTTTGAAAGTAAATCGGGCCAGCTGCCTTTCAGCAACCGGCAGTCGTGGCATGAGAACAAAGGAAGGGAGTGTGAGGGAATGTGAAGGAATGCGGAAGCACGTAGCTTACTGATAAGAAGTTGGCAAGCTACGGGAAGTCAGACAGTCCAGAAATATGAAGCTCAGCTGGTAAATAAAAGAATGCAGTGACACTTGCTGCTGTTAGTGAAAGTGAGGAAAAAGTTTCCAAGCAGGCAGAATCGAATGTCTCATCTTGCACTAAGCCAATTGAAGGAAGTTTCACATCAGCTGGATCCAAAACTCCAACCGACATTTCCTCTGTAACACTAAATCTCCTCCCTGCCTCAGCCAACCTGCTTTCCCTATTCAGTCCACTTTCCCAATCAGCTGTCCCATGCACTGCCATGCTCTCCCTAGGGGCTCTCTGGATTAGCGGGCTGACCTCACCACTAAAAAAAACTCGGGTAGGTAAAATTTGATAAAAAGCCAAGAATCCTCTCATTCGCATGAGCAGGCTTGGAAAGAGCTGTTGTTTGAACTTAAAAAGAATTCTGAAATAATTATCACGTTGAGGAAGATATTCATATGCTGCCAAATCTATTGCCCCCTTGTCACTCCAAGTAAGCTGTGACAAAGAGGTCACTATCCGTCTTTTTGAAGTCCATCTACCCGCATTTATCTCAGAATTATATATATTCAATACAATCTGCTCCTTCAACAATCGCCTGTCTCCCCCTACCCCACTCCTGTACCATGGGATTTCAGGCCCAACCAGCTCATCATCTCTTTTTTCCCCCCCATGATTACAGTCAATATGCTGTCCGCTTACTCCTTCCCTCGGTTGCACCATTGATGGTATCCAGCCAGGTTGTTCTGTCTGGCAGCCAGTTTAAATTACTTGTGGCTTTTTAGTCTGTACCACAGCAATAAAATTGATCATGGAGTCCAACTTTAAACGCACCTCTGCAAACTGGTCAAAAATGGCCAAGACTGCCTGAGAAGTGAGCATATTGTGCCGGCTGATAAAATCCTTTATACTATCACTTAGCTGGTTTCCAAGCCCTAAAGATAATTTACTGTTGTTGTAAAACTCCGACTCTAGGCCCTTATCCCGGCATGGAGCTGATTCACTTAATGTTGCTGAGTCATTTGTCATCCGATTATGTGGAGGGGTTAGCAAGCCTCTTAACTGGCTTCTTGACTGGCTCTTCTCGGCCTGCAGATCCCATTCCAGGGGAGAAACCCCAAACAATGCCAAAGTCTCACAGCTATCTGGCAGGGAAAGAGGGGAGGATGCATGACCCACTGTTGATTGTATAGGCTGACAAAATCCATCAATTTTCTGTTGTTTTTGTGGATAGGTTTCCTTACTATTTGGTGAGCACTGTGCTGTCTTTTTTTTCTTCCCCTTGGGAGAGGCCATCTCCCAACTGGCCAATTCCAGTTATACACAGCTGCAAAGGTTCTTCCCTGGGGCAATTTAGTCACTGGATGAAGAAGCCACAGTCAGGATCTTAGGTTGTCTGTGTGTTGTCACAGCCATGAATAGCTGGTTTGCTTACTAGGGAAGACTTTCCTCTCATTCACTAAATGCTTTACTAGCTGGAGTAAAAAACTGGGGTAAAAGCTGGAGTAAAAGATGAACCTCTCAAATAGTAAAATTGAAACTTTTTAAATTTAAAAGTTAAAAGTTAAAAATTAAAAATTGATTTAAAAGTAGAGTGTGTTTTTAAAAAATAATAAAAAATAAAAATAGAGAGTAAAAAGTAAAAAGGAGAACAAAGTTAAAAGTTAAAAATTGATTTAAAAGTAGAAAGAGTATTTTTTTTTAAAGGATAAAAATAGAGAGTAAAAAGGAGAGCAAACTCAAAGCTGCTGCTCACTCCCGCTCCAACTCAGGACCTTCAATTTGCTGTTTGTGGTGTCCAGAAGCTGAGGGGGTGAGATAGGCATGCACAAGGAGATTTTAGATGCAAAAGGGAGGCTGCTGTTAGCACTGACTGTTTGTATGCCACTCAGTGTTGGGTTTTCATGCTTTTCCCTCATAGTAGCCAACTCTTGTAAAGTTGTCTAGATTTTAAGTGTGCTTGCTGGAAAGCAGAGCTGCAGAAAAGTTAAGTTGATCCCTAGTATTAGAAATCATCAGACTGCTTTTCTTAAGGCCACCTGAAAAGGAGTTTTCCAGGGAGCAAGCTGTCCTGGTGAAAAAGAAATGCTATCTATTAAAACTCCCTCTGAATTAAATTTTGCAGGAAATTAAGGATAAAATGGGAACAAAGATTGCAATTATAACTTCCTATTTTAAAAGGTGAGGAAAAATCAGAGAACTATAAAATTATTGTGATGGCACACTGAACTAGAGAGAAAAAATCTTCAGAAATATGCATTTGCTTTCTGTTTTCTTTATGCAGAACCCAAAAGCTCTTGCTACATCTGAAACTTATTGTGAATCCAGGAGAAATGAAATTGTTCTGGTTTTGGCAACTCTTCCCAAAAAAGCAGTTGGTACAGGTATTTTAACAAAATAACAGAGTGGGAAGGGAACTTGGACGTCTTCTCGTCCAACATGCTGCTCAGGAACCCTATACCATTTCGGAAGTTCCAGTTGACATTGCAGCGAGATTGCACACTGGAAGCATACCTCCGCACTCCTATGCCAAGTTCTCCCTGTTGGTGGGCTCCGAAAGGAGCCAAAGCTCCTTTCTCCCCAAAGCTGTAGGGCCAGTGAAGCAAAGAGGGGTGCTCTAAGAGGTCGAGGAGAGCTGCATCTCTCCTGCCTGACCCAGGGGCTTTTTTCCCTCTCAGCCATGACGAGGAGAAGAGGCAGCTTTAAGATGGCTGCCATGAAACTAGGGCAGCCAACAACCATCAAAGCACTGTGCAGGTGCGGACTTTGGTGAACAGTGTGTGAACTGGGTGAGAGGATATTTTCTGTTAAAATTTGACCTCAAGGAAATCTAGGGGAAATATTTATTTAGAACTCTTCGTCAAAGTGGCGGACAAGCACTTTGAAAAATTACTAAACCGGAAGGAGAAGAATCAGAGAGAAGAAAAATTTATTCTTTAAAAATATAGAAAATTGGATTCTCAAAATAAGAAGACATGGTATTGAGAAGGTATTTTAAAATGCTGGAACTATAGACTTAAAAAATTAATACTGCTTTTTTACTTGAATTATAATTTTAAATAATTAAAATTAGACTTGCCAATAACACATTGTGAAGTAGAGAGCGCCAACTGCTGATGAGAGGAAAAATATGCAAGCCTGGGAATAACCATTTGAAGGACTGTGAAAATACTTACTGGATTACATTCATCTGCTCTAAGACCACTGGGGACTTGAATATTTAAATAAGATTTTTAATTAAAAAGACCCCTGAATATTATGTTATATGATTGAACTTATAAAAGTGATTTGAGGAGGCTTGGATAACCCCCTGATCTATTTAAATGGATTTGACTGATTATCTATGAGACATAAAGAATTGTGATTTGTATAAGCTCAGCTTTAAATAAATTGTTACTGGACTACCTGCTAACAGTAGAATCTACTAAAACAAAATAAGGCGCAACGCAAGGTGGAAATAAGTGGAATCTTAAACAAGATGGAGCTGATATTTCAAAGCATTAAGGATTTTATACAGAAACAACATAAGGTGACTGTGAAATTATTTGATGGCATAGAACAAAAACTGTAAAATATTCTACAAGGGACAATGAACAAAGACCAGGACAATCAGGAAAGGCAGGAACCAGCAGAAGGAATGAAGGGAAAAGCAGAACCAAGAAACCAGCGAAAAGAAGACAACAAGGAGGAGATATCATCAAAATTAATAATGACTAAGGAATTCAAACAGGAGGAAAACATTTTAAAAGGTTTAAAAAGAGAATGGGAGAAACAGGAAGATACTTTGGGAAAGGAGATGGGGTTAGAACAAATAGTTTTAAAATTAGACAGTGGAAAAGGGTAGGCAGGGGAGAAAAAGTTAGATTGAACAGTCAGAATGCAGATCTAGAAGTAGAGAGAGTAAAAGATTTAAGAGGAGAATGTGGGAGGCAAATCAAAAAAAGAATAAGACTTAAAATACTGATCCGGGCAAGAGAAGATGAATAGAAAAAAGAAGGAAAAAAGATCCTTCATGAACATATTTTAACAAAAACGTATATTAATATTAGAATTATATAGACTAGATAATTATTTTGTATGTACTGTGATAGACACTAGGATAATATTTTAATACAAATAGATATGAAGAGTGAAATATAGGAATTATGAATAAGAATTAAGCATTAATTGGAAAATTAGAGATTGAATTATGGTATTATTAAACATGTATAAAAATATTATGATTAGCAGTGAAATGATAAAATTTAACAATGAGTTATTAGATAATGAAAAAATATATTTTAATGGAAGCATGTGTATTAATAGTAGAATTACACGGATTGGCTGAATGAAAAGAATATGAATAGATCTTCCCTATGTGTTTAAATGATATGGTGATTGGTATTAGAATTGTACATTGAAATACTGAACAATGAAAGAATGAAGGATGAAACTTTAATATAAATAGATGTGAAGAGGAAATATGAATAATAAAGCAGGTGAAAGAGGGAAGATAGAAAAGAAATGTCTTTGAATACTACGGTGACATGAATAAAAGTTAGAATAGAGATAGAAATAAGAGGGGAATAAGAGTATATATATATTAACATAGCAATTGAAGGGCGGTAGTATCGGGTATGTTTAAACAATGAAAATGAAATGTAATAATCATGAGTAATAATTGAACCAAAATGTATGATACCCAGGCATCACACTATTCATGCATTGATATGGATAAGTAATATAAAATAAAAAAATTTGGGGAAAAAGGAACCCTGTACCATTTCAGACAAATGGCTGTCCAATCTCTTCTTTAAAATATCCAGTATTAGAGCACCCATAACTTCTGGAGGCAAGCTGTTCCATTGATAAATAGTTCTAACAGTCAGAAAATTTCTCGTTAGTTTTAGGTTGATTTTTGGTAGTTCTTATTTTTGGTATCACACTCAGGGAAAATTCCATTATTGTGTATTTCAAGGTTTGTGGATTTAATATTAGAGACAAAATTATTTTCAGCATTTGGTTTCTGGGGTTTTTTTTCTTTTCCTTTTCTTCTGAGGTCTGAGGATGCCATTCCTATTACCCTTGAAGCTTTGTAGCTGTTAAAAGGGTGTCTGGATTTCAGAGTAAATGATCCAACATTGTTGCTTATAATTCTTCTTTTTTATTATAGGCCCAATAATCAGTATGCGAGATATGAGAATTCAACACTTTTATTTTACATGTTTCTTTCCACAAGACATCATCAGGCAGGACAAGATTTCTGACAGGAACAACTGCTTATATATACAGTAGGTGGAGCCAGAAAGGTAGAGAGGAGTCAGGGGGGAGGGATGTGGTACACTTCAGATTTTGAATTATATATATACAAGCTTAATTACACAGATGTATATAGTTAGGTATTTTTTTTTGCAACAAAACCCCCTCTAAAAATACCTAACGTTTAAATGAATTTTTTTAAATTTATATATACACATTTAATTTAGAAGACAAATAAGCATGTTGATTATTTGATAAAGGTTTTGTCAATATATCAGCAACTTGTTCATGAGTATCGCAATAGGTGGCTTTAACGAATCCTATATTAGATAATTGTTTAACGTGTTTATATTTGATATCAATATGATGTGACCTCTGATTTACTTCTTCTGATGTTAATATGTCTATAGCAGCTTTATTGTCCTCATATATGGTTATTGGGTAGTTGGGTTCAGTCCAGATATTGGATAAAAGGTCATCGAACCATATCAGATTGTTGGTAGCTTTAGAAAGACAGATATATTCAGCTTCCGCCGTGGAGATGGCGATCAAATTCTGTTTACCAGCATACCAATAAACAGGGCAATCATTTATAAAGAAAACATATCCTGAAGTGCTTTTTCTGTTTTTTGTATCCCTAGCCCAATCTGCATCAGCATAACATGTCAATATTGGTTTATTAGAGTTAACAGGCTTTAAATATAAGCAAGCATCAGCACTAAACTTAAGGTACCTAAGAATTCTTTTTATTCCTTCCCAATGGTAATAATTTGGGTTGCTAACGTGTCTTGATAAGAGATTGACAGCAAGAGTGATGTCCGGTCTGGTCCAATTGGAGATATATAATAATGAACCAATAATAGATCTATATAAGGTGTTATTTTTAAATGGTTCACCTTCGTTGTTCATGTTTTTAGTAAAGTCTGTCTGCATGGGGGTCTTGCAGGTTTTAGAGTCCATCATATTACATCTTTGTAAAAGTTCTAATATTTTTTCTTTTTGAGACAGTTTGAAACCTCCACTTATTTTGTCAATCTGAACACCTAGATATTTATTTACTTTCCCTAAGGTCTTCAGGGTGAAATGTTTGCTTAGTTTTTCTGTGAATTCGTCACATCTGTATTTGTCTTGGCCAAAATATAAAATGTCGTCTACATAAACGAGTATGTATTCTGTAGATTCGTTTGTTTTTCTAATAAAGAAGCACAGATCTGTTGATGTAGCTGAAAAACCTATGTCATTTAGTGTTTTTGCCAAACATTCGTACCAACGCTTTCCAGATTGTTTTAACCCGTATAAACTTTTATTTAATAGCCATATTTCTCCTTTTTGTGCACCATTACCTGGAGGAGCTTTCACATAGATTTTCTTGTCAAGGTTTGCGTGCAGATAAGCTGTTTGAACGTCAAACTGATATACATCCAGATTTAGGATTGATGCCATTATCAGTGCACTCTTGACACTCTCTGACCTAATAGTGGGAGAGTAAGTATCTACATAATCATCTGGAAATTTCTGTGCGTATCCTAAGGCAACTAATCTGGCTTTGTATAATGATTTTCCGTCTTCTAACTCTTTAATTTTAAATACCCATTTCATTCCAATTGGTGTCTTATCTATTGGTGGTTCTGTGGTGGTGTATACATTCAATTCCCTTAAACTATCCATTTCTTTCTTTATTGCTTGTTCCCATTTTAACCTTTCTTCTTGTGGCAATTCTAATATTTCTTCATATGAGTTAGGTGTTATTTTGTTGCCATTAATGGATAGTATGTAATCTTCAAACCTTTTGGGTATTTTGTTTCTTTTCTTTTCTTTTTTTTAAAACAAACTTTATTCGTATTTTAAAAAAGGACATTTAAAACAATTATAAGAAAAACTGAACAAGTTTTTCTTAATCAAACACAAATTACAAGTACATATACTATACATATATAGTGCTCAACTTCATCTATCAACTACTTTCTAATGTTATATGTACATATATATATATACGCACAGTGACTTATTTCCTTCTATATCTCTCTGACAGTGCAGTTGTTTATTTGCATTAATTTCTCCTAACTTTCATCTCTAAGCATTCCCTCTCTCTGACTTATCCACTGGTACCAGCTATTCCATATTTTAAAGTATTTTGAATCTTCCTTATCCTGTAATTTTAGGGTTAATTTATCCATCTCTGCGCATACATAGATTTTCTGTATTACTTCCTGATCAGTTGGCAAACGGTCTATTTTCCAGAGTTGTGCCAACGCTAATCTTGCCGCTGTTATAATGTGGAGTATTAGGTATTTTATGTCCTTCCTAATATTCTTATTGATCATGCCGAGTAAAAAGACTTCAGGTGTTAATTCAATTTCGTGATTTGTTATCTCTAATATCCATGTTTTTATTTTGTTCCAATATTTTTTGATTTTTGGGCAAAGCCACCAAGCATGGTAAAAAGTTCCCTGCGCTTTTTTACATTTCCAGCAAGCTGGGTTCACATTTGGATACATTTTTGCTAACCTTGCGGGTGAATCGGTACCACATTTTATAATGATTTTCTTTGTATGATACCGATTTTGTCATTCTATAGTTATCTTCCCATGCTCTTTCCCAATCTTCTAATTGTATATTATGCCCTATGTTCCTCGCCCAGGCTATCATCTGCCCTTTGACCAACTCTTCTGCCAAATCGAATTCGAGTAAATATTTGTAGATTTTTGAAATTAATTTCTCTTCTTTTGATTCTAATAGTTTGTCTAATCGATTTTGTTTTAAATCTATTCCTTCTTCCTCTTGGTCTTTTCTGTATCTTACTTTTATTTGCGAGTAGGGCCACCAGTCTATTCCTATTCCTTGTTCTTTGAGCTCTTCCCTAGTTTTCAATTTCCCCTGAACATCTACTATTTCTCTGTATCTTAGAATCTTTTGTTTTGATAATATGTTGGGGTGAGTTATTGCTTCTATAGTCGATAGCCAGCCGGGAATTTTCATGTAGTGTTTTTGTTTAATTTGTAGCCATGTGTTAATTAAAGATCTCCTAATTGTATGGTTATTAAAATGTTTATATATTTTATTTCCTGAACTCCATATAAAGGCGTGCCATCCCTTCATTAAATCATGCCCTTCTAAATTTAGCAATCTTTGATTATCTAAGGTTATCCAATCTTTAATCCATAATAAACTGGCAGCCTTGTAATATTTATCCCATGCCGGGAGTCCAAATCCACCTCTACTTTTATCATCTTGTAGTATATTCAATTTTATTCTTGATTTCTTCCCTTCCCACACGAATTTTTTAGTTATTTTATCCAAATTATCAAAGAATTTCTTATCTAATTTTATTGGAATTGTTTGGAATAAATAAAGGAGTCTTGGCAGTATGTTTGATTTTATTGCTGCTATTTTCCCCAGTAAAGACAATTTTAGTTTCCCCCATTTTTCTAAATCTTCCTTTATTTTCTGGACTAAAGTATCATAATTGTCTTCTTTTATTGTTGTCGTTTTGGCCGAGTTAGTTCCATCTGATTTTAATTTTATGTGTTCTGCTGGTAAAATCCCTGAGTGGTGTGGAAATCTATCTACAATCTGTTGCTGTCCATGGTCTAAGTCATTATTGTACTCACAATATGGCATTGGTTTAGTAAGTGTATGTCTATGCTGAATTATCTCTCTGTACTCTCTTTTTTTTGTAGATGGAGACTGTGCATGCTCAGATCCTATTTCTGACTCGCGGTCACCGCAGAACGCTCCCATGCTTGCGGCTCTTGCCTGGAGATCCCAGTCGACTTGCTGGCCTCTTGGTCTCATCTTGGTTGGCTCCAGGTGCTCGGCGTTTGTCTGGGAAGTCGTCTGGATCCTCGGGGCATCTCTGTAGTTCCGATGGTCTCCGCGGTCCTCCAGGAAGGCTCGGCGATCCCGCTCCGCTGCTCGGCCATGAGGCAGGGTCCATCCTGGGTCACCATCCGTGTACATGGATTGTGCAGATCGTTCTCTTCTTTCTGGTAAGTATGATTCTTTTTTTACATCTTCTTGATAAGTTTTGGTGTTCGTTGGGTGGCGAGTTTCCATTTGGAATGGTCTGAGTTTACTTTCATAGAATGTGGTTTCTTTTTCTAGGCAGCTTAGATCATTTGCAATTTTATTTGTATAGAATATTGGTTTGATGTGTTTTTCCGGGCTCTTCGGTTATGGGCTCGGTAGTTTAATTTTCTTTTTGAATGCTGCGGTTAGTAGCTGTACGTCATCTTTTATCTTTGGCTTTATTGTTTGTTGGTCGGCCATTTTTATTGATGTTTCATTCAAAAATGATCACCATGAAAAAGGCGCGAAAATGTCGCCGGCTTCATCAGCTGTCATATGTTTGCTGCTTGACTCTCCTAGTGTATTTTTTATATCTTGACAGTATTCAGTCTCCTTTTCATCCGTTGCTGCTCCGTAGTCTTTTATGACATTGTGGAGTTTCGCAAATAGTTTAGGATTATTCGGAGCTGTTTCTATTAATTCTATTATTTTCTTTTTATCGTCATCTATTTTTTTTTTGGATGACTGAGGGAGTGTCTTTAGTTTCAGTCTGTGATTTTTTTACTTCTGACAGGATATTTGTGTTAAGTAAATGCCTGTCTTTTATTATATTTTCTGTGGGAGTTAATTGAGCTGCCATTCTTTTATTTAATAATCTTGTTATGGGTCTTCTTTTTACCTCAGTTGGAGTAGATGTCTCTTGCATCTTTCTGATAGATCGGTTCTTCTTTAACCATCCTCTTGCTACCAGTTTTGTTGCTTATAATTCTTCTTTTTTATTATAGGCCCAATAATCAGTATGCGAGATATGAGAATTTAACACTGTTTTATTTTACATGTTTCTTTCCACAGGACATCATCAGGCAGGACAAGATTTCTGACAGGAACAACTGCTTATATATACAGTAGGCGGAGCCAGAAAGGCCTGGCTGCGGTTGACGCCACTGTTGTTGCTGCCTCCATAGCCTGCCCACTGCTCTCACAGCACATTGCGCAGCACAGTTAAATTTAGCACACTTCACTATAGGGGAGACGGTGTCCCCTCCTCCTCCTGGAGCCCATTACAATGCAGAGCATCAGCTGCAGCCAGGCTGGGCCAGTGTCTTAGAGTGGAGAACAAGTTTCTCATTTCCCTGAGTGACCGAGGTGCACACAGCATCAACAAGGGCCGGAAGAAGTGCCTGCGAGATATGGCAAGTACAGGGGTGCTTTGCTCCCGCTCTGGGATATGGAGCGAGTCTCCATCCCCTGCTGTCACCCTTACCTTCTCAGGCCAGGCAAGGAATGACTGGGAGGGTGAGGGTGAGGGGCGGGGCCAGCCAGTGGTGGGTTCAGAGGACAGGGAGCCACAGAAGGGGGACGAAAGAGCTGCATGCAGCTCCAGAGCCGCAGGTTGCAGACACCTATTTATATAAAGACATTAATTACACTGGCTTGCAAACTTGATCAGGCTGGTCAGATTGTTTTTCTGCCTTCAGCTTCACATGAAAACCATCTGCAGCAATAAACATGTTTCTTGTTGCCCACCATCTTAATCTGATTGTTTTAAGACAAACTCAGTTTTGTTTAAGGAGCCTTGCCCCAATGTTCTGTGGAACCAATAAATCTTCTACAATGAACAGTGTCTAGAATTTATTTATTTATTTATTTCTTCCCTCAACCTCTCTGTTTAAATCTGTGAGAAAGCTTGGGTCAGGTATTAGCTCTTCTTCTTCAGATTATGTTATCAGCTAAAATGGAACTAAACCTGCAAATTTAAAAGACAGGCTAGCAGTCAGCTATAGCATAGCATCATACTAATTTTATTAGATTATTTTTCCTTTTAAGTGTATACCATGGCCAATATTTATATTCCATAAATTTAAGAATAAGAGACACTTTACTTTTCAAATAAGTTAATTTCTATAGTGAAACATAGAAAGCTATTTGACATCACAGTACTACATAATAACACTGTTATGACATGTAACAATTAAATTTTATTGATAGAAGCCTCCATAATTTAGTGCCTCCAGAACTTTTAATACATCTCTGTTGGCTTGGACATTTGACTTGTCTTTTTTAATTGATTGATTATGTGCCATTCTAGTTAGCATCAATTCCTAATGACCATACAGATGGACCTTCTCAAAATATGATGATTTGAGCCTTGTTATCAGGTGAAAACTCTGAATTGATTTGTTTCATATTTTATTTCTTGGCTATTTATCGTATACTCAGGGGTCTTCATCTATATATCACATCAAAAGCATCAATATTTCTTCTATCCCATTTTTTCAAAGTTCAGCTGCCACTTCTATAGAATGTTACAAGGAAACAATTGTACATATACTTCTGATCTTTGTAGATATAAAAACTTTACTATACATCAATATGTCTATGAAGATGCTCAGTCATCCAAGTCTTGGTTGTAGCGAAGGTGCATTTTCAAGAGGCAACTGGACTTTCTGGTTTTTCTTTGAAGATGTTTCACTTTTCATCCAAGAAGCTTCTTCAGTTTCACCACAGTCCATTTGCCTCTTGAAAAAGCACCTTTGGGATATACATCAATATCTTTTCTAAACAATATGCTACTCGATGAAATGATAGTCTGTAGTTTATTTCTTAACTGCTATTTCCCTCACCTTTTTAGTAAATCCTAATAAATCATTGTCAATTCTAAAGCTGGTTATTGTACAAATAGTACTTGGGTTATGTTACAATAGTGCTGAAAGAATGACACTTATGATAGATCCTTATAATTCCAGCCATTGCAGTATCCCCATGATTACATGATTGCAATCTGGGTTTTTGGCATCCTGTTCACAATTACAATGTTGCAATAAGATACAATTACATGATCACAATGTCTGATAGTCCCTGATGACTTACCACAAGCAAAGTCATTGGGGAAGCTAGCAGGAAGTTAAAGACACAAGCACTTGAGTTTCTCAATCCTGTGAGTATATATTCCTTTTTTTTTTTATTGAAAAAGTTTTCAAATACAAATTTTTCCCCCTTTTTTCCTTACCCCCCTCCTCCCTAACCCCCCCTCGCCACCCATCCCCCCCGTGACTTCTTCACACCAAAAACCTAATTCATAACAGATTACATAATATTTTACCATCGCCTTACTCCCTCCTCTATATACTGACCCTTACTTACTAAAAATATTATTAATATTGTTACTTTCCCCTTTTACCATACATTTCAAAAAAAAAAGCAGTCTGCTATAACATTGTATGATAACTTCTAGTTTAGCATAATATTATTATAACTCCCAATTTAGCAATAATCTGCCCTTTTTGTCCTCTCCAAAACTTATATCTATATATTATTACAACATTTCAAAGCAACCTTCCACTTTAAGACTGTATAATAGATCCTACTTTAACATTTATTCTTTGTGTATATTAATATAACATTTCAAAGCAGCCTTCCCCATAAATCCTAATTTAACATTTATTCAACTCTATCCATTTCCTCCACTATCCTAAATATATCACTTAAACATCCCTTTTCTTAAGCTAATCCATCAGTAGACTAACATATTTCCACCCACTTTCCTACAAAATTACCATGCACAACAATTCTTAATATCTTTAATCCACTGCCCACTCTGCTAATATATATATATATATATGTATATATTCTGTTATTTAAAAAAAAAAAAGACAATAACTTTAAATTTATAATCCATATAATATCTTCTTTAATGTCTTTCCACTGGATTGTTGAGTCCCTCATCCATAATTGGGTAACGTAGCATCCTGGTGCAACAGTTTGTTCAAAGTCTTCAGTCATCATCTGCCCCCATCAGTAATGAATATCCTCATATATATATAAAAGTAAAAACAACCACCCGAGTGACATTATGATTATATTCCATATAGTTGTAATTGTGGCTTTCATCAGGATTATTAATTCCCATCATCCTAATGGGTAACAACCAGATCTTCTGCATGCCCCAACGTAGCTCTCTTGCCTTGTAGCTCAGAATAGTTATAATATATTTATCAATACAAGAAAGAAATCCAAAATAGATAATTCAAATCCAACAGTTTAAGGCTCTTTTCACATCCCAAAATTACGGCATTGCAGAGGTCTGTCACTGTCCTCAGGATGATATTAACCAATACTTCGCCTCCACTATCTTTTCACATATTCATTCATTTTTTTAAAATCACTGGCTTCACCGTTGCTTAATTTAGAAATTTCTGTTTTTATGAGACCTATTTCTTTTTTTCTTTTCTTTTTGTGGGTTTAATTTCCATCCTGTTTTCCTTTCTACAAGTTGTATATCAACTGATCGGTTTTCATTCTGCTTTATAAGTTGATCTTGTTGGTTTTGTTTTTGTATCTCATATTTCTTTTTTGCCAATTGTATATCAGCTAATTGATTTCCATACTTGTCTTTAACTTGGTGAATCATCACGTTGAAATCAGATGCCGCTTCTCTCATATTTGTAGATAATCCAGCTGGGGTATCGAGAGAATCCAAAGGCAATTTGTCTACCGCAACCTCTGTAATTCGATGTTTTCCCTTTATTTCCAACTCCTTCTGCTTATCCTGTATTGTGCCTATAGATGTTAAGTTCATTTTCAATTTTTTTTGATAAAATTCTTCCGCTTTTTCAACAGTATCTAATTGGTATCTTTCTCCTTGATATCTCAATATTATGCCAACTGGGGCATCCCACCTAAATGGAATATTTCTGTATTTTAACTCAGTCACCAGAAAACCAAATTTCTTCCTTTCCGTTAACATCTTGGGGGGGGAGCTCTTTGTAGATCCATATCTTTCTTCCATACAATTGCAAAGTAGAATTGAAGGAATTTTGCACAATATTATTCCTAATTTCTTTATCTGTAAAATAAATCACCACATCTCTAGGCAATTGCCTTTGCTTTGCAATCCAGGAGTTTATTCTGTACACTCTGTCAATCCTACAAAACACTTCCTCAGGTTGAACCTTTAAAATCCCAGCCAGAATTTCAGAAGATATTTTCCTTAAATCATCTCTGTTATTTTCCTGCAAACCTCTGAGTCTGATCGCATATTCTGTAAAATTGTAATGCACCATTAGGACTTCTCTTTCAATCCATTGTTGTAAATTTTCTGCATTACAAGACTTTTGTTCAACCTCCATTTTAGGTTTTTCTTCTGAACTATTGTCTTGAATGTTTGTCAAATCAATTTCAATTTTTTGTATTTTATTATCCAAATTGTCCTCAATTTCTTCCACTTTAGACTCTAATAAGTTAGTATTTTCATCCAACTTAATCATAAATTCTACAAAGCCATTAGCCATTTTTATAATCTTTCGATCCAGAATATCAAACTTTAATTGCACTAATTCTTTAATTTCCTGCTTAAATTTTTCAAAGTTCTGATTCACAATCTCATCCCTTCTTACAATCTCCTCCAAAAGAAATTCAATTATATTAAAATCAGTTTTCTGAGACTGGAGCTTTAAAACTTGGTCACGTAATTTGTTAATGGGGGAATCCCCCCCCCATTGCTTGTTTGTCCGGCTTTAATGCCATATTTCAACACAGACAAACTATTTTTTTAAAAAAAAAAGAAAAGAGAGGCAGCAGAGAAAAAAAAAACTTCTTTCCAACCAAGATCAATATCAAATCTCCAGGAAGAGAAAAAACACAAAAGTAGAGCTTTATTTTCAAGTGTAGCCAAAAATATTTATTCAGCTACTTTGTATCTCAAAAGGAAACGGAAGGACTCTCCCTTTCAGCCCCTTCTCAAGCCTCGGCAATCGCCCTTTTTAAAGATTCTTTTTTCCTTTTCCTTTTCCTTCTTCAATAATTGTTATAAAATAAGTGAGATACTTGCAATTCAGGGTCACAGGTCCAGCTCATATCCCTTCAAATGTAACCAGGAGCATTTATTCTGCTACTTTGTAACTTAATAAGAAACGGAAGGACTTTCTCTTTTCAGCTTCCCTGCTCCAGTTTCGGCAATCGCCATTTTAAAAGGTCTTTTTTACTTTGTTGAATATCCTTTGCGAAATAAGTATTAATACTTGCAATTTAGGGTCACAGGTCCAGATCCAAATCTCATCATCTTTAGTTAATCTGTTAAATATCTTAAAAAGCTTGTCTTCGTAGCCTTGTTCTGCAAAAAGGCAGAAGTCTCCCAACGCCCGGAGCGGGCGGCGAGTGCTATAGGGAGCTTCCTCCGCCCACCCCCAAGAGTAAAAAAAAAACCCTGGGGGCTACGGAGAGCTCTACCTACACTCACCTGCTCTATCCCACATTTCCTCCTGGAAATGGGGTTTTTCGAGCCGCCTTTGCGCTGTACAGGCGGCTCTTTACAGGCGAAGGGGCTGGCGGTCCCGAGAGACCGTCTGGTGGCTACGAAGAGCAAACCGGAAACCAATCCTGTGAGTATATATTCTTGATGAACAGTCATAGTGTTCTTTGCAAATCCATCCCAGGAACAACATTATCCCCTTTGCCATAATAACAACAGAAGAGGAGGAAATTATATTTTAGTTCTGCCTTATTATCTGCCTACCCTCACTTCAGACTGCTCTTTAGGACTCAGTTTTTCATGGCAGTTCCTGTGATTCACATTTTAATGTTCAGCACCTAAACAATGCAATGTTTTTGCCATGCTTCAAAGTAAAGACTTCTGGCAGGATTCCTGCTTTACTATGTACCATATCATAAAAAGAGGAAGGGTTCCCACTAGTTTCCAATACTTTTCAGCCTGCCATAGCAATAGAGTCTGGAATATTCCTCTTCATTAGTCTGAATATTTGCAAAACTTGGGAGTTTTATAGAAGGAAAGATATTTCTGTTTATAAATGATGGAAGTGTAGGGGTAATTCTATCCTTCTGATGCCCATTCTTAGTTTGCTATGCCTCTTTGCAACTTCTAACTGTGTATTCCTAGAAATGCTCAAGGTCCTATGATCTCTGTGCTAAAACAATACTGGCAAAGTTTTACGATTCACTGCTTCTTTCCCATTGGTAACACTAGAAGTGGTTTGGTTCCAGTCAATCCATGTTGAGAGGGATATTGACTATTTGGCATTCTTAGAGCTCTTCTGCCAGTCAGTTAGATGGAGCATCAGCCAGTTGAAGAAGAGGCAACTGAGCCATATTGCTTATGATTGTGAGGTGTTTTTTGGAGGTAAAGTAAGCAATCATGTGGAAGGTATCTTAGATCACAGCTATCATAAAGAACATGACATTATATAAAATAGATTATCACGAATGAAGGCAAATATATGTGTCCCAGGAAAATGTTGCAAGATCCAATCTGGGTTGCTCACCAAGACCAGAAGCTTTGTATTCTGAGCTTTTGGACTTGTGCTGGAGCCCATCTTCAGGGAACTTCTCTTTAGCAGAGTGTGAGCTGCTCTCTCTGTGATATTTATAGTACTTGTTGTAGTACTTCTAGTACTTCAACTTCTAGATGTTGATTTGGGTGTGTTGATGGCTGTCTTTTAAGTTGTTAGCTATTGTTTGCTTGTGCTGCCCAGCCCTTGTCTTCTAAGTACTTGATAAGCTTGTGTAAATCAGCACTCCTGTTGACTGATGAGCAGCCTGTTTCCCAGGTTTGAATTACTTCCCTGGCTGTTTTTGCCTGCTCATCCAACAATCTGCAAAATTGAATGTGTTTCCTTGTTCATTGCACTGTGAGGCTACCAATGAGTTTGGGTCTCCTTGTTGAACTGCTCGCTTGTGTTCTTGCAATCTGGTGGTTAGCTTCCTCCCCATCTGTCTTACATAGTCACAGGGGCAATCCATGCAGGGGATTTGGTAAATTACATTGGAAGTATCTTCTATCTCCAAGCAATTTTTGCAATGCATAATTTGTCCTCATATGCGATGGCCACTTGCAGATCACGGAAGCTGCATTCTACAGCTTTTGAATTTTTGTTGTTGTATCGTCTCCTTTGATGTAGTGTCCCTATTTAAATCCCTCCCTCCCCACTTGGCATATGAAGTAATAGAAAACTAGAAGAAGAGTTTAACACACATCAGAACAACCTAAGTAGGAGACAAATCATGAAGCTACTCCAACACCGTCAATGCATCTTCTTCATATTCAAAATGTACAAACAAATAAAAGGGATATCCATGGGATCCTCATTATCAGGAGTCATTGAAGAAACAGTCCTGAGTGAACTAGAATACTGTGCATTTCAGAATTATGCACCCAAATTTTGGCGCTGCTATGTGGATGACATATTTGTCATCCTCAAGAGGTATGCACGTAAGACTTTCATACTGTACTGAACTCCATCTTCCCCAACATATAGTTCACATTGGAGAAAGAAACAATTAGGGAATTACAATTTTTAGATGTACTTGTCAACAGACAAGAGAATGGAAGCCTAGAAACCACAGTTTATCACAAGGCCATCAGCACTGGATGTATTCTGAATTTCAACAGCAACCATCTATTATCACACAAAAAGAGTTGCATCAGAACACTGTATGGCAGGGTAAGAACCCACAGTAGCACCCAGCATATCAAACAGCTGAAGAGCAATTATCTACATGAACAATTTAAGTAGAATGGGTACCCACAATCATTTGTCGTAAGATGTCTATGCAACATGGTAAGGAGAGAAAGGAAAAAACAAGGTACAAGACCAACCAAATGGTATATCCTGCCATACAAAAACGTTTTGGAAGGTGTAGAATGCAGCTTCTGTGATCTGCAAGTGGGAATCACAAACTGCCCACAGGCTACCATATGAGGATAAATTATGCATTGCAAAGATCATTTGGAGGTGGGAGATCCCTCTAATGTAAGCTACTGAATCCCCTGCATGGATTGCACCTATCACTAGGTAGGACACATGGGTAGGAAGCTAACCACCAGATTGCAAGAACACAAGCATGCGGTCAGACAAGGAAATCAGATCTCATTGGTAGCCTCACACTTCAATGAAAAATCGTATCCTGCGCATGCCCAAGATGGTGGATTTGAGCTGAGACGCTCCTCGGAGAAAGGGGCGATTCCTGGCATTTTGGGGACCGTGGGGGCAAATTTGATCATCCTGGCCCCCAGTCCTAGGGAAAGGGGCTTCCTCCCAGCATATAGAGGGTTTTCTCGCCCTCCGGGACACCAGGACTGAGGAGATACGGCCATCAGAAGGCGCCGCGGGGTGGGGGCAGCAACAGCTGTTCAGCGGTGCTTCTCCCCCCACTATGGTCGGCGGCGGTCGGGACGGCGGCAGCAGCTTTGCAGCAGCGGCAGCGGCGAAATGGGGGTCTCCCCGGCTCTCCGGTCTCTCTGGGGTCTTTTTTAAGGCCCCTGGCATTTCTGGAGCGTGGTGGGAGCCTTGGTGGAGACGGCGGCGGCTGCGGCACTGGTGCCTACGAGGCTTGGACTGCCTTGGACGCTGGTGGAGGCGAGGGGGCAGCAGCCAAATGTGGGGAGAGGCAAATTGCCAACAGCCCGGACCTGTCAGGGGCTGGCTCTACGGACCCATTTCCTGGCCGAATCCGGAGGCCCCCCTGAATTGGGGCTGCAGACTGGGGATAAAAATGGCTAAAGACCAGGGAGTGGGAGAGGCTGGAGGATGGCTGAGGGCTGGCCGTGGGCTGCCTCGGGCCATACCCTTCCCCCCTTTTTTGGCTTGTGTAGGCCTTATTATAGTCATTACCCCAGCTGCCTTTTGCCTCGTAAGCCACTTTTTCCATCTTTCTGGGTGTCATCGAACTCTGCCCCTGGTCTTACTATCTTCTTTTGCCTTCTGGACTGGCCTATTCCATCCGCCCCGGACTATATGACAAACGGACAGCTTGAAGTGGGTTCCCAGGGAGTCTGGGTTACTACTACCATCCCTATCAGAGGGGACAGCTTTTGAACTCTCCATAGCACATTCCATCTGGCCTGACATCGTGAGAGGATGTCTGGGAGGAACATCCCCTAGATTTATCGGAATGGCATGGGACTCCTCCCACCGTCGTGAGAGGACAGTGGAGTCGTTACCCACGTTTTTGTTGCTGCCTTTTGTCCTCAGGACCTTTAGACTTTATGGAACACTGGCCAGGCGCCATTTTCACCCTTTCCCATTCTGTGGATGTATTCAACCATTGAGCTTCTTGCGCTGCGAGACTCCCCCCTCTCGCAGGTCTGGCCCTCCACATTATCGAGGGCCTACCTCAATGACGGGCTTTGGAACCCAGAGAGGTGGCATGCCGCGAAGAGGGGGTTGAGGGGTTTTTTAAGTAAATTGGGTAAATTTTTAAGGGGTCCCGGGGGGGAGGGAAAAATTGGAACTAGGGTTGTGGGTTTGGGGGAAGACCCACCAAGGGGAGGGTCAGGCCTGGCCACTATGCACGGCGGAGGGGATGGGGGATCCGGTGGTGATGGGGGGGGTCGAGCTTGTCCAGATTGTGTTTCTATCATCGGTACTGTGAGTGGGAGGGGTAGATATGGCGGGAGCAGGGGGCCATATCATGTTAAGGGAGCGCGCACCTGCTGTCTCCGAGCGGTAGCGTGCTCCGGCCCCCAAGGCTCCACTCGTTCTCCAGGTTGTACAGACCCTCAGAGCCCGGGCCTTCGACTGATGTTGTGCAATGCCAGGTCCGTAATACATAAAGCCCCCCTCATTTGTGATCTGGTTCAGGAGGGGGGAGCGGACCTGGCGGGTATTACGGAGACCTGGTTGGGCCCGGAGGGAGGGGTCCCTCTGGTAGAAATGTGCCCACCAGGCTTCCTGGCATTCCATCAGCCGAGGTCACAGGGGAGGGGCGGGGGAGTAGCGGTTATTATTAGAGAAGGCCTTAGGCCGAGGGAGGCCACTGTTCCTCAGACGGCCGGTTGTGAGACCCTCCTTGTGAAGTGGAGTCATGGGGTTCAGATGGGTTTGCTGATCACGTACCTGGCTCCCTGCCACGTGGCAGCAGCCCTGCCCGAGCTACTCAACGTTATCGCTGCGGTGGCGGTTGATACCCCCAGACTAATGGTCATGGGGGATTTCAACCTGCCGTCCGTGGGTGAGATGTCTGGGGTGGCTTGGGAGTTCATGGCTTCCATGACGGCTATGGATCTGACCCAACTAATTCATGGCCCTACGCACATGGGGGGAAACACACTGGACCTGATTTTTGTCTCTGGACAGTGGCTGAGTGATCTCGAGATAGGGGACATAGTCATCGAGCCCTTGTCATGGTCAGATCACTCTCTCCTTTGCCTTGACCTTCGAACCGCTGCACCCCACCGCAGGAAGGCGGAACCGATGAGATGGTACCGCCCCACGCGCCTGATGAAACCTGATAGGTTCCAGACAGAGCTTGGGCCAATTCCTGAGGTTCTGGCTCACGCCTCGACTGGAGACCTAGTGGCCGCCTGGGATAGGGCGGCCGCTGGAGCTCTGGACCGAGTCGTGCCTTTGCGGCCTCTGACCCGGCGTCGATCTCACCTGGCTCCTTGGTTCACTGAGGAGCTGAGGGAGTTGAAGCGCCGGAAAAGACGCCTAGAGAGTAGTTGGAGGGCCAGTCGTACTGAATCTGACCGGACACTGGTAAGATCTCATATTAAGAATTACCTAGTGGCAATAAAAGCAGCAAAATGCACTTATCTCGCTGCTCTTATTGCGTCATCAGATAACCGCCCGGCCGCCCTGTTTAGGGTGACCCACTTCCTGCTCCACCAGGAAGCGAGGGAGGACCCCTTGGAGGGAAGAGCCGAGGATTTTGTTCAGTATCTGTTTGACAAAATCACTCAGATTCGGGAAGATCTGGACTCTGACTGGGTAGATCCAGTGGGGATGACGGGGGCAGGTCCTGAGAATGTTATCTGGGATGAGTTTGATTCTGTGACCCCTGAGGACATGGACAGGATTCTGGGTAGACTGAATGCGACCACATGTTTGTTGGACCCGTGCCCCTCCTGGTTAGTGCTGGCTTCCCGGGAGGTGACGCGAGGGGATTATAAATGCTTCATTGGGTGAGGGTGTCTTTCCCGCCGCCTTGAAAGAGGCGGTGGTGAGACCTCTCCTCAAGAAGCCTTCCCTGGACCCGGCAACATTGGCTAACTATCGTCCAGTCTCCAACCTTCGCTTTGTGGCGAAGGTTGTTGAGAGTGTGGTTGCACGACAGCTTCCCCAGTACCTGGATGAAACGACGTATCTAGATCCATTCCAGTCGGGTTTCAGGCCTGGGTACAGCACGGAAACGGCTTTGGTCGCGTTGGTGGATGATCTCTGGAGGGCTCGGGACAGAGGTTGTTCCTCTGTCCTGGTCCTATTAGATCTCTCAGCGGCTTTTGATACCATCGACCATGGTATCATGCTGCACCGGTTGGAAGAGTTGGGGGTGGGAGGCACCGTATTACGGTGGTTCTCCTCCTTTCTCTCCGACCGGTCGCAGTCTGTGTTGACAGGGGGGCAGAGGTCGACCCCGAGGCCCCTTATATGTGGGGTGCCACAAGGATCGGTCCTCTCACCCCTTCTGTTCAACATTTATGTTGATCTCTGGGTGAGATCATCCGTGGTTTCGGGGTGGAGTACCATCAGTACGCTGATGACACCCAGCTGTACATCTCCACCCCAGACCACCCCAACGATGCCCTTGAAGTGATGTCTGGAGGCCGTACGGATCTGGATGGGGAGAAACAGGCTCAGGCTCAACCCATCCAAGACCAAGTTGCTGTGGTTTCCAATGTCCCGATATAGTCAGCTGGTGCCATCGCTGACTATTGGAGGCGAAGCATTGGCCCCCACGGAGAGGGTTCGCAACTTGGGTGTCCTCCTGGATTCACGGCTGTCTTTAGAAGAGCACTTGACGGCCGTGACCGGGAGGATTTTTCATCAGGTCCGCCTGATTCACCAGTTGCGTCCCTTTCTGGATCGGGGCTCATTACGCACGGTCACTCATGCCCTCGTCACCTCCCGTCTGGACTATTGTAACGCTCTCTACATGGGGCTCCCCTTGAGGAGCACTCGGAGGCTCCAGCTGGTGCAGAGTGCGGCCACGCGGGTGGTGATGGGAGCAACGTGGCGCTCCCATGTAACACCTCTCCTGCGCGAGCTGCACTGGCTCCCGGTGGTCTTCCGAGTGCGCTTCAAGGTCTTGGTTATCACCTTTAAAGCGCTCCATGGCTTAGGACCTGGCTATTTACGGGACCGCCTGCTGCCACCAATAGCCTCCCACCGACCAGTACGCTCCCATAGAGAGGGGCTCCTCCGGGTGCCGTCGGCCAAACAATGTCGACTGGCGGCCCCCAGGGGGAGAGCCGTCTCTGTGGGGGCACCTACGATCTGGAACGAGCTCCCCCCGGAGATACGGAGGATTCCGGATCTGCGTACCTTCCGTCGCGCGCTTAAGACGTTTTTATTCCATCAAGCTGGCCTGACCTAAACTTTTCCTCTTTTTAAATGGAATTTTAAATTTGGTTTTAATTTATTGGGGTTTTAAAATGTCTCATTTTAAATTTATTTAATTAGTTTTATCTCTATTTTAAATTTTGTATCTACATGTTTTATTTTATGGCTGTTCACCGCCCTGAGTCCTTCGGGAGTAGGGCGGTATACAAATTTAATAAAATGACAAAAAAAATGAATGACAAAAAAGGACACACATTCAATTTTGCAGC
This sequence comes from Pantherophis guttatus, assembly GCF_059756535.1. Taxonomy (NCBI): domain Eukaryota; kingdom Metazoa; phylum Chordata; class Lepidosauria; order Squamata; family Colubridae; genus Pantherophis; species Pantherophis guttatus. The sequence goes on from NC_142066.1 coordinate 106,195,290, forward strand.
TTTTAGTTACTAGAACCATAGTGGAGCAGTGGTTAGAACGCAGTACTACAGGCTACTTTTGTTGACTGTCAGCTGCCTGCAGTTCGGCAGTTTGATTCTCACTGGCTCAAGGTTGACTCAGCCTTCCATCCTTCTGAGATTGGTAAAATGAGGACCCAGATTGTTGGGAGCAATATGCTGACCTCTGTAAACCCCTTAGGGAGGGCTGCAAAGCACTGTGAAGTGGTATATAAGTCTAAGAGCTGTTGCTACTAAGATTGTTGGACGAGCAGGCACAAAAACAGCCAAGGAAGTGATTGAAGCCTGGGAAATAGGCCCCTCATCAGTCAACAGGGGTGCTAATTTACCACCAGCCCATCAAGTACTTAGAAAGCAAGGGCTGGGCAACAGAAGCAAATGAGAGTTAATGACTTAAAAGCCAACCATCAACACATACCAATCAACATCTAAAAAGCCACATACAATAGGCACTATAAATACCACACATAGAACAGTTCACACTCTGCTTGAGAAAAGTTCCCTGAAGATGGGCTCCAGCACAAGCCTGAAAGCTTGGAATACAAAACCTCTGCTTCTGGTTACCGACCCAGATTGGATCCTGCATGATAGATTATATTTCATTTCTTAAACAGAAGCATTCCCTGGGAGTATTTCTGGTTTCTTATATATTTGGAAGGATTGCATTTGTCTTGCTTAAATGAAAGTAGCGACACATTCCTTTCTTACAGCTCATCAGTGTATTCTTGGAAGCAAATAATTTTTTCCTGAATGCATTTTTTTTGTAACAGGATCAAGGAACATTTGCAATGGAAGATAGCAAATTTAGAGCATTCAGGGAACTAGAGTACAACGAAATGTGACAGTTAAGCTAAGATTCTGTAGGACTTAAACTAAAAGCAACTCCAGGCACATGATGCTAAGATGAATTTTGTACATCCCTAATACTGCTAGTTCATAATTACATTTTTAAAAATATCACTGACTTCAAAAGACACCAGTTTGTTTTCTGTTCAGCCTTTTCTCTGTTGATATACCAGCAGAAAGCATTACAAATATATTCTTTGTAAGCAAATAAATGAGGGAGGACTGATTAGTGCACGTGGAGAGGGATATCAGACAGTTTAACAAAATGTCCTTTCAATCCATTCATTATGCCTTATATGAATCCCTAATAGTTTCAGGAGAAATAACTAAAAAACTTCAGAAGCCTTGGACCTTCGGCTCTAACAACTTTTGATTTGCACAGTAAATAATGTTACCTAGCTAAAGGGAACATGATGTTTATCAAGCTTAGTGCTTTATTAGTGATTTTGACCCCAATATGCCATGCTGAGACATTGTATAGTGTGCTTTCCTTTCAGTTTTGGGGTCCTAATTGGAATGTTTAACTACTTTACTATGGAATCTATTCAATATTTACAGAGCAGCTCCCTCACTATAGTTTACTAGACCTTACTTCAAGGAAAAGAACAAGAAGTCACAAACTCTCCAGATTTGAATAATTTAATGCCTAAAGATATAATTAAGGAGGAGCACCCAGCTCTGGAGATGCAAGTGATTTCCTTACTATATGAAACTACCATAATGATATGGGGATAGGGCAGTGGTGAAATTCAATTTTTTTTTACTACTGTTCTGTGGGCATGGCTTGGTGGGCGTGGTGTGGCTTGGTGGGTGTAGTTTGGTGGGCAGGAGAAGGATACTGCAAATTCTCCATTCCCACCCCAGGGGAAGGATATTGCAAAATCTCCATTCCCATCCCACCCTGGGACCAGCCAGAGGTGGTATTTGCTGGTTCTCCGAACTACTCAAAATTTCCACTACTGGTTCTCCAGAACTTGTCAGAACCTGTTGGATTTCACCCCTGGGATAGGGAGGTGGTACACTTTGGATAAAAAAGATACTTGCAGAATTATATTTGTATTCTTTGAACTTCTTTGTTTTGAAAACATTTTATTATCTGCTAGATAAGATCATACATGCATGAGAGAGTAATGTGTGAAGGCTCTGGCATGCTCATAAGCAGCCTTTCCTACATGGGATAAACATAGGGGGGGAAATTTGAAAACAACATTATAGAAATACCATGTAAAAAGTGACTGAACAAAGAATGGCAATTGCAGAGAACATTCCTTATGTCGAAGCATCTTTAGTGACATCTGAAAGGCAATGAGACCATAGCAGGGAAGCAAAGCATTTGATTTCCATGCAGACATAGGTATCTGCTACCAAGTGCGATGATGAAAAATAAAAGGTCAAAACATGCATTGTGACATTATAACACACAGCTTGCCCTTGCACACTTGCATCCTGGCTTTCAGCAGAAATACTTATCAAAGAGTTTGCATTGTGACCTAATAATATATGTTTTGTCATCTCTTCTTGGTCATGCCTTATGTGTACATATGCCTCTAAAATGAATGGAATGTCAAGTACAATTGCAAGAGAAATACAGACAATTCAAAATTATTTGTCTATTAGAATTATAGTTTTGGCTCAGTTCTCTTTTTTAAATCAAATTAATTTTAAATGTCATCTTGGTTGGTTTATATCCCTATTTTAATCATCACAGCATGGATTGGATACACGGGGCATTTATTCATAAAAGGCTTAATATGCATTTTCTTGAAACATAGCTTAACAACAGCAACAATAACAATAGCAGTAATCTTTCCGTCTTTCCTTTACACAGATTTGTACTTAATATTAATGTATTAATGCATCTTTCTTTTTAAAAGAACTTTTTATTAGCTGCTTGGGGCAGATATAGGCTGTTGTGACACAGGCCACATCCTTTTTATGGGAACATAAAAAGGATGCTTTTTGAAAGCTGTAGGGATTAATACTTGATTTTATCAGACCTATTTTGGTATCTTGGTTTTTTTTTTTCTTTCTCTCGCTTCTTATCAAAATCTTTTCTTATTCTTATTCACACCATAAACACACATTCACTGTTCAGAGTTTCTTGTATGTTTAATACTTCTGCTTGTTCAAAACTTTGAAATCCAGGAGCAGAAAGGGTTGGGTTACTCATCTATCCTAACTGATGATCAAAAAGGATCAGACAGCAAAAGAATACATTTCCTAGTGTTGGAGGCTGCTGCAAATTCTGAGGCTGCTCTATTTATCTCTATCTACTCAGCCTAGATGAGTAGGCTCAAAATGAGGCATACAATGAATTTCGTCTGGTGCTTAAGAAGAGTATTGGCAGATAGATGATAATCTAGTATAAATAGCCACTTAATCAGGAAGTCATATTTTATTTTCTGGCTATGAATGATCAAAATATTGTCTCTGTGATTCACTTAAATATACAGATGTAGAAATGCAAATGGCTTCATAGGGTTTAACTAGAATTTAACTTAATGCTGTCCTAGGCTGCATTAACACAGGGATAAAATCAAGATCACATGAAATGTTAATACTGTTCTACAACGCCTTGATAAGACCACTCTTGGAATACTGTATCCAGTTTTGGTCACCACAATGTAAAAAAGATGTTGAGACTCTAGAAAGAGCAACGAAGATGATTAAAGAACTGTAGGCTAAAACAAAGAATGTTGCTGGAATTGGGTATGTCTAGTTTAATGAAAAGTACTAGGGGTGACATGAATAGCAGTGTACCAATATCTAAGGGATTGCCATAAAGAAGAGGGAGTCAACCTATTCTCCAAAGCACCTGAAGGCAGAACAAGAAGCAATAGATGGAAACTTATCAAGAAGAGAAGCAACCAAAAATAAGGAGATATTTATTGACAGTTAGAACAATTAATCAAGGGAACGACTTTCCTCTAAAAGTTGTGAATGCTCTAGCATTGGACATTTTTAAGAAGAGATTGGACAACCATTGTCTGAAATGGTTTAGAGTTGTGATGGTGAACCTATGGCATGTGTGCCACAGGTGGTACACAGAGTCCTATCTGCAGTCATGCCAGCTGTTGCCCCAGCCCAGCTCTACCAGGTATGCGCGCGTGCCTCCCACCAGCCAGCTGGTCTTTGTGTCTCTGCCACACATGCATGTGGGCGGGGTGCATGTGTGGGGGGCCCTCACATTGCATTTTGGGGTTCATGTGCACGTCCCCCATGCCCTGTTTTGGGCCTGGAAGGCCTTCTGCACCAACCTGGAAGTCAAAATGGGGTGCGGGGGCACCGTGTGAGGGCCCCCCATGCCCTGTTTTGACTTCCAGGTTGGTGCAGGAGGCTTTCCAGGCACAAAACTGGGCACAGGGGGCCCTCACACCAGCAAAGAGGCTACGCCGGCAGGCCGTTCGCACTGGCAAAAAGGATGCAGCTGCAAGCCGTTCGCACCGACAAAGAGGCTGTGGCGGCAGGCTATTTGTGTCAGTGAAGAGGCTGTGGCAGCAGGCCGTTCACACCATCAAAGAGGCAGTAAATGGTAGGCCAGTGTCTTAGGATAGAGTCATGCCCAGCTGCACCAGAAAGGCCAGAAGTAGCCACCCAGCATATTTTGGCTTCCTGGTTGGTGGAGGAGGATTTCCAGGCCCAAAACGGGACATGGGGACAGGGGGGCCTTGGGCATATGCGTGGAGACACATGAGCATGCACAGGGGTGGGTTGCATGTGTGGGGCCCATGAGTGGGGGGACACTCACATTGCATTTTGGGGGTTCGGGCACACATGTGTGCGCTTTGGACATTCGGCACCAAAAAAGTTAATCATCACTGGTATAGGGTTTCCTGCAGAGCTGGGATTCAGCTGGTTCACAGCAGTTCAGGCGAACTGGTTGTTAACTTTTTGCACAGATTGGAGAACTGGCTGATCCCACCACTGGCTGGCCCTACCCCTCCCAGACACTAGCCTCGCCCACCTTGGCCAGTGCCTAGAGTCATGCCTGCAGCCCAGCTGCTCTCTGGCTCCTTCACTCACTAGCTTGCCCAGACCATGCCAACCATGCGGCCCAGCTGATCTCTGTGTCTCACGCACTTGCCTGCCTTCGCTGCAGCTTACCACCCTGGCCATGCAACACAGCTGATCTCTGTTCCTTCTACTCACTGCAGCTGCCCGTGAAGGTAAGGCGCTTGGCCAAAGAGCCACCTTGGGTGGACATGGCAAGGCTTGCCCTCTTTTTGGGCCTGACTCTCACCATCTTTCCACCCACATGCCGCCCTCTTACCCTGTGCCTTGGGTCAGGGGATGCACCAGTTCCTTCCTGTGGCCTTTCCCGGGGCCTCTGCCCAGATGCCACCTGCTTGCTCTCTGCCTCGGGTTGGGGGACACACCAGTTTCTGCCTCTTGCCTTCCCCAGAGCCTCTGCCCACATGTCACCTGCTGCCTTCTGCCTCAGGTTGGGGGATGTGCCAGTTCTGCCTCTCACTTTCCCCAGGGCCTATGCCCACATGCTGCCCACTCACCCTCTCCTCCACCTCGGGTTCTGCATTCAGGCCATAATGGGCTGATGTGCCGCTTCTGGGAGACTGCTGCTCTGCTACAGTGCATGTGTATAGCCCCAGGACATCTGCCCGAAGCACCACTGCCACTGTGCGCTGGTCCCATTGGGGTCAGTGCCTGGGCTGGGTGCTCGGACCAGCAGAGGTACATGGAAACTCTGAAGCTTGCCTTCAGGACAGATCAGTTTGTCCAAGCCAGGCTTTGCTCCTTGGGAAGGGCTCTGTCATGGAGGATTGTGTGCCCAGACCAGGCGCTTTCTCTTGGGCCTCCTGCCTCACATGGGGCAGCAGGAGGAGGAAGTGTATGGACTGGAAGGCTACCTGCAGTTCTTGAAGCCAAAGCCGGGATGTCTGTGAACCCACTATGTATGAGGTCTTCTGCCTTGAACAGAAGACCTCCAAGTTACCTTCTAGCCTATAATTCTAAAGTCTCCAAGACAAGGGAATTTGCTTAAATTGAGTGTGGGTGTAAGAGAGGGAGGGAGGGAAGGAGGGAGAAGGAGCCAGAGAGATGTGGCTTCTTGGGGGTACATTTTGGAGACATGTCAAGAGAAATGCCAAAAGGGCAATCAGTTTGGGAATAAATTCCAAATGAAATGGGGATTCATGGGTCTTCAGGTTAAGGAGACACGAAGAACTTTCAACTGCAGGTTTTTAAAAATCATATTAAAATGAATGTCTAGATGCAGCTCTTTAACTCATTACTCCAGAGGGAGCAAAATAAATAGGGTCCCAATGAGGGTCTTAGAGTATGTAGCTCAGGAATAACAGAATAACAGAATTGAAAGGTATTTTGGAGGTCTTCTAGTCCAAACCTCTGCTCAGGCAGGAAAACCGAAGATGCCAAAATCTGAGTGGAGGGCCTGGGAAAGGTGTCAGAATAACAGAATAACACTTAGAAGGGACCATTTTGACTGGCAGAGTGCTGCAGGAGGCTGAGTGCTGAGTGAGTCACACCAGTGGTGGGTTGCTCCCACTTCTGTCCGGTTCTTTAGAACCTGTAGTAAGAGTGGCGGGAGGCTCCACCCACCCACCCACCCAGATGGCATAATTCACAATCTGCGTGGGCACTCCCATTGCGAACCGGTAGTAAAGGTAAGTAGAACCCACCCCTGTGTCACACCCCCTGCTCACACCCGCCCAGCCAATCATTAGGGCACAGAACTGGTTGTTAAAAAATCTGCAGCCCATCACTGCTCCAAAGTACCTTCTGATTCTAAAGTCTCCAAAACAAGGGAATATGGTTAAAGTGTGTGTGTGTGTGTGTGTGTGTGTGTGTGTGTGTGTGTGTGTGTTTCTCAGGAATAATGGAATAACAGAGTTGAAAGGGGCTTCTGAGGTCTTCTAGTCCAACCCCCTGCTCAGGCAGGAAAACCGAGGATGCCAAAATCTGAGTGGAGGGCTTGGAATGGTGTCAGAATAACACTTAGAAGGGACTTTTGAGGAGGGACCCTGCACTGTTACATACAAATGCCTAACGTAGTGCACTCATGGCAGGGCAAGGGTTAACACTATCCATCCCACCTGGCCTTTCCCTTGACCCCTCCTCACCTTGACTCTGCCCCCCAGGTATATAAGTTATTGTCCAAGGGTCCAGCGCCATTCCAGATGTTCACCTGCAAGAGATAAGTAAGATGTAAATAAATGTCTTTTGAATCAAACTTAACCTGCGTTGGAGTTATTGGGCTAGATCCTCGGAAACACGCCACAGATTGGTAGCAGAGGATGGTTTTCAGCCCAATTGACCCAAGAAATGCAAGGAACTCCCAAACTGCCTGAAGCAAAGGGGAGATTCAACACCCGAGCATTCAAGAAGAGGATGGCGGCACAGCTATCACCTGCGGGAGCCACACCAAGGGAGACGCAAAACAAGGACGAGCGGAAAAAGGAAACAGCTCCACGATCGACGCCAGAAAAGGAGGCGACCTGAAAAAGAGACTGCTGAACCTGATAGATTCAGCCCTGAACAACCTGGACCTAATCGCGAACCTCCGAGACCTGATCGAGGACTGCAGAGCAGCGACTGATGAGGATGAAACAGAAACTGACCACAACGAAGACTACACGGTAAGAAACGCAAATACTTACCATATTCCTACCGAAGAAGCCGGGGCCAAATTCGCGCCTTTTTCACGGTGGCCATCTTGGATAGCAACGTCATCAAAGATGGCCGACCAACAACCAATGGGAGCCCGAGATTTGAATTCCATGGCGGGAACTGGGGCCTATTCGCAAGCCTCCAAAGAAAACACTAAACTAAATAGAGATGAAGCGGGAATCAACCAAACTAGATCGCCTACCGATCTAGAAATCGACAATGCCATGCGGGTGCTAACCGCGTCCTTCGGCACTAAAATAAAACTACCGAGCCCATGTCCGGATACTCCGGATGGACCCGAAAAAACAACCGACACACTAAGGCCCCCAAACGAAGAACACCCAGGGGACGAGACAACTGCACATGGACTGCTGCGCCAACAGCCTACCACCGGGAACACCTACGCGTCGCACCCGAGGACCATCCTGGAACCCAAGGGAATCGCCCAACACTCACCAACCCAGCAACCACCTCCGAGGCATCTGGACTGTCCAACCGACGAGCATCTCGACCAGGTCCCGACTTACGATTTCTGCACCAAACCGAGCCACCAGGACTTCCGACCGGGCTTCACGGGACATCCGAGCCTCTGGAACGACCCGGCGGCACAGACGACTTCCCGGACGACCCACGACCAACTGAGACCTACCAAAGCCGAGCCTTGGAGTCATCCCGCCGATTGGGGCCTTCATCCAGAAGCCGCAAACACAAGCTCCTTCTTTGGCGACTGCTGGATGAATATGAATCCGGAGCATGAGCAGAATCCACCTGTAAGAAGAGAAGAGAGAAACATAGAGATAAGTCAGTTCAGAGTCACAACAAGCATCCCTGTACCATATTGCGAGTTCCCTCACATGCAAAACCATAGACAGCGACAGACAGTGAGTAACTTCACACATAACACAGTGACTTTACCAGCTGATTTCCACAAACTAAAATTAGATGGGACAAATCTCCTGGAGTGGAATCAGCAGCTCCAGGTTGTTTTCTTAAGAGAGAATATGTTATTCTTAATCAATGACCCACCTAACAAACCTTGGACATTTGAAGTGGACTGCTTGCACCACAGGGCTTATTACATACTAATAGCTAACATTTCACCCAGCATCTATCCTAGTCTTTGTCACCATTTGACTGTATCAGAAATGTTACAAAAAATATTCAATTTATTTTACAGTAAGAGTGTGGCCACCACCACCAGAATTTCTAGAGGGTTTCACTCAGCTAGGCACAAGGCTGGGACCTCCATGAGTGAACACATCTTAAACTTGAACGCTACCAGGGCTGAACTGATACATCCAGGGGAAATCATCTCTGAGGGAAGTATGAAGAGCATAATTATTAATTCACTAGACTCTAGTTGGGACAATTTCATAACACAACTAGACAGCCTCAGTCTAGAACACCTCACCCTAGAGACACTCACAAACAAACTAATAGCTGAAGATAGCCTAAGAAGAGACCGCTCCATATGTCGCAGAGATAACAGACCAGCAAAAAGGGTAGAGTTCCAAACTAGGAACCACAACACACCAGAGTGCTTTCTATGTGGTTCCAGGAACCATTATAAGAGGGACTGTCCCAGAAACACAAGGGATAGAGATCATACCCACCGCAGGGACAGACAAGGCCGGAGGCCAGGGTTTTCTGACAGGCATTCCCCAGACAACAGGTACAGAGGCAGGTACTCCCCCAACCCGAGAGACAGGAAGGGACACAGAGACAGTTCCAGGGAAAGCCAATCAGGGTCACTGTATGGCCTTGGAGATCACAAACATACACACACAGAGATAAGAGAAGGAAATGCGTGGCTCATAGATTCAGGAGCCACCAATCACACCACTTATGACAGAAAGCTTCTCACTTCATTCACATCAAGGTAGCAAACCAGAATAGGGTTCTAGTGACTGGAAAGGGAGACACATACATAAATGGAATAGGCAAAATAGAGGGGGTATTACTCATACCCGAAATCCCCCACAACATACTAGCCACACTTAAGCTAAGCAAGGATATGGGTATCGAGACTACATTTAAGGGAGGAAAGGTTTACATGACCAAGAACAAGAAGGACATTGGCAAGATCATTATCAATGGGGGGCTAACATACCTCCAACCCGAAGGGGATCGCCAATCAAGCAGAAATGCTCATCTAGAAAGCAAGGAAAGTGAGGTAGATGTCTCTGAGGAGACAGAGGGGGATAAGACAGATGACACCACAAAAGACAAACACACTCACAATACAACACACAAGGGGAAACAGTCTATTGGCAAGCCTATACATGATGACTGTGCCCACTTACTTCACAGGAAGTTGGGCCATGTTAGTTTTCCAGTCATTCAAAAAATGATCGATTGTTCTAATGGTTTAAAAGTAAAGGGTTGTAAAAACTACCTTGAGTGTTCAGTGTGTAAGTGTTCCAAGTTCAAGACCAAACCCAGACCAAAGAAGGCCACACGCACCACCAACTCCGTTTTTCAGTTAGTACACATGGACTTAGTGGGCCCTATGAAGCCCTCCATAAAATACAAAAAAAAGGTTCTTCTTGACCATAGTGGATGATTTTAGTCGTTATGGGTTTGTGTATATGCTCAACCATAAAAATGAAGTATTTCAGAAGTTTAGAGAGTTTTACAAAAGGGTAGAAACACAACACAACACCAAAATAAAACAAATAATGATGGACAGAGGGTCTGAATTCCTATCAAGGGATTTTTCGAATTGGCTAAAGATGCACGGGGTCCTACATTTTACTTCTTCACCATTTTCCGCATTTCAGAATGGGGTGGTAGAACGAAAAAAACGGTGTCTTACAAACCATGATGAGATGTGTGTTAGAAGACGCAGGGTTAGGGCAATCTTTCTGGGCTGAGGCATTAACGTACTCTAACTATACCCTGAACAGACTGTGGTCTAGTGTAGTAGGTAAGACCCCTTATGAAATAATGTACAACAGAAAACCTCAAATAGCACATTTACACATATTTGGGGTCACAGCAGACGTGCATATCCCAAAACAATTGAGACGCAAAGGTGACAAGGTCTCGAGAAGGTTGAGATTCATGGGGTATGAGTCTGGGACAAAAGGATACAGGTTCATTGACAAAGACAATAGATTTATTATATCCAGGATGGCGGTGTTTCACGAACATACCAATTGGTCAAAAATACACCTCAAAGAAGTATTCCCCAGACAGGAAATCACAAGCAATGTAAGGGATGAGGATAAGCAAGACACAGTAGAAACCAAAACACATGAGAGAGACAAACCCAGACACCAAGGGGTAACTACCAAAGAGTGGAAAGAAGACCACCCCATCATAAAGCTAGACACACTCACAAAAAAGGAAGCCAGATACATGCATGACACAGAGACACAACCAAATAGACCCATTAGATCCTATAGGAATAAGACCCCAAAAAGATTTGAGGATTACATCCTATCCATACACACAGACAAGACAATACCCAACTCATATGAAGAGGTGCTCGAACTGCCACAGGAAGAAAGGATTAAGTGGGAACAAGCCATGGAGAAGGAGATGGCCAGCGTGAGAGAACTAAATGTATATACTCCCTCTAAGGCCCCAACCAACAAAGCACCCCTTGGAATGAAATGGATCTTTAAAATCAAGGAACTTGAGGGCAACAAGACTCTATATAAAGCCAGACTAGTAGCGCAGGGGTTTGCACAGAAATACCCTGATGACTATACAGACACATACTCTCTCACAGTTAGGGCTGAAAGCATCAAGAGTGCTCTGGTAATAGCATCCATTCTAGACTTCGAAGTATATCAATTTGATGTACAGACCGCCTATCTCCATGCAGAACTAGATAAAGAAATTTTTGTCAAAGCACCCCCTGGGAAAGACACACAAAAGGGAGATACTTGGTTGTTGAATAAAAGTTTGTATGGTCTGAAGCAGTCTGGAAAGAGGTGGTACGAATGCCTAGCAAAAATTCTCAAAGACATGGGTTTCACAGCCACTTCTGCTGATCTCTGCTTCTTCATCAGGAAAGAAGGCGCATCTATTGAGTACATACTCATTTACGTGGACGATATATTATATTTTGGCCAACATAAACATAAATGCAATGAGTTTGCTGACAGGTTAGGGAAACACTTCACACTGAAGACATTGGGGAAGGTGAACAAGTACCTAGGGGTTCAAATCAACAAAACAAAAAAGGGATACAGAATCTCCCAGAAAGAAAAGATATTGGAACTCCTGCACAAATGTAACATGAAGGATGCCAAACCATGCGAAACACCCATGCAGGCTGACTTCTTAAAACATATGTACGATGAAGGTGACCCATTCAAGGACAACACACTCTATAGATCCGTCATTGGATCCCTATTATACATAGCTAACTGGACAAGGCCGGACATTATCCTAGCAGTCAACCTCCTGTCTAGGCATGTCAGCAAACCAAACACATATCACTGAGAGGGAGCAAAACGAATACTCAGGTACCTAAAATACAGCGTAGATGCTTGCCTATGTCTAGAACCAGAAAACTCCAGAGAACCTATCTTAACTTGTTACGCAGATGCTGACAGGGCAGGGGACTCGAAGAGCAGGAAAAGTACTTCTGGCTACATATTCTTCATCAATGACTGTCTGGTGCATTGGTATACTGGAAAGCAAAATTTGGTAGCAACATCCACCGCAGAAGCAGAGTACATCTGCCTGTCAAAATCAGCCAACAACTTAACATGGTTCAATGACCTGCTTTCCAATATCTAGACCGAGCCAGCTTACCCAATAATTATACATGAAGACAATAAAGCGGCTATAGACATATCCATGGCGGACGCTGTAGGTCAAAGATCAAGACATATAGATATCAAACACAAACACATTAAGCAATTATCAAACATTGGTTTCATCAAAGCAATACATTGTGAGACTGTTGAACAAACTGCGGACATCCTGACCAAACCCTTACAGAACAAACAACACACTTACTTAACTTCAAAATTAGGTGTACATATGCAACACACACACATCTCCAACTGTTAGGCATTTAGAAGGGGATTTGTTACATACAAATGCCTAACGTAGTGCACTCATGGCAGGGCAAGGGTTAACACTATCCATCCCACCTGGTCTTTCCCTTGACCCCTCCTTACCTTGACTCTGCCCCCCAGGTATATAAGTTATTGTCCAAGGGTCCAGCGCCATTCCAGATGTTCACCTGCAAGAGATAAGTAAGATGTAAATAAATGTCTTTTGAATCAAACTTAACCTGCGTTGGAGTTATTGGGCTAGATCCTCGGAAACATGCCACATGTACCATTTCAGAGAAATGGCTGTCCTGTCTTTTCTTAAAAACTTCCAGTGATTGAGCACACAGAACTTTTGGAGACCAGCAGTTCCACTGGTTAATTGTTCTCACTGTCAGGAAGTTTCTTCTTAGTTTTAGGTTGCTTCTCTGTTCAGTTTCCATCCATTGCTTTCTTTTTTTGCCTTCTGCTGCTTTGGAAAATACATTGCCTCCCCTTCTTTGTGGCAGCCCCTCAAAAGCCTGTTTTGTGATCTGCCTATTACACTTTTGGGCAAAGCATGGGAGCCATTTCTATAGTATGTAGATGGAGATAATAAAGTCAAAAAAAGGTGAACAACATTTTTACAGAACTATAGATACTTTGAGGCTGGGTGTGACAAGGTGTGGCTGGAAGGGGAGGGGCTGAGTGAGGTGCACCTTGATGTGAATAACGTTGAGTTGGCCACATCCACCCAGTCACATGACCACCCAGCCACGACTACCCAGCCAGTCATTAGGGCAGAGAACTGGTTGTTAAATTATTGGAATCCTACCACTGGTTTTGACTAGAAGGCCTCCAAGGTCCCTTCCAACTCTGTTATTCTGTTAATTTGATATTTAAGAGGAAAGCCAAAGTCTGAATAGATGAAATAATGAACTACGGTAGGTGATTTGGAACATGTGCAGAGATTTTTCGCTTTACCACAGATTCTCAACCAAGACTGAAATATATGGGTCAGAAAAGATTAAATTCACAGCCAACATTGCACAAATTATTTTCCAATCCAGTGTTCTTTTTAAAAAATATAAAAAAGAAAGTAGAACAGCTTATAGTGTCAGGACCTCCTGACATACATAGGAGTTTTTTCCCCTCCTTTGTATGGAGCAGTTTAAATGTCAAGCAAGCTTTTGAAAACTGCAAAGAAATATGTTTTTATTCCTTATTACATATTTATTTATTTATTTATTTATTTTTCATATTTGTATACCGCCCTACTCCCGAAGGACTCAGGGCAGTGAACAGCCATAATAAATACAAATACATATAGAAGTTAAAAACTATTAAGAAACAGATTAAGTAATTTAGGCTCAAAGATTAAAAACATCCAAATTTATCTAAAGAGGTTTAAAACCCAATTTAAAAGCCAGTTTAAAAGCCAATTAAAAAGGGAGAGTTAGGCCAGACCAGCTTGTTGGAATAGAAATGTTTTCAGGGCACGGCGGAATATGCGTAAGTCTTGGATGTTTCGTAACTCCGGGGGAAGCCCGTTCCAGATGGTAGGTGCCCCCACAGAAAAGGCTCTCCCCCTGGGGGCCGTCAGTCGACATTGTTTGGCCAACGGCACTGAGGAGTCCCTCTCTATGGGAGCAAACTGGTCGGTGAGAGGCTATTGGTGGCAGGAGGCGGTCTCGTAAGTACCCTGGTTCTGAGCCATGGAGCACTCTAAAGATAGTAACCAAAACCTTGAAGCGCACCCGGAAGACCACTGGGAGCCAGTGCAGCTCGCGCAGGAGGGGGGTTACATGAGAGCGCCACATTGCTCCCATCACCACCCGCGCGGCCGCATTCTGGACCAGTTGGAGCCTTCGGGTGCTTCTCAAGGGGAGCCCCATGTAGAGAGCATTACAATAATCCAGGCGTGAGGTGACAAGGGCGTGAGTGACCATGCGTAACGAGTCCCGATCCAGAAAGGGATGCAACTCGCGAATCAGGCGAACCTGATAAAAAGTCCTCCTGGCTACGGCCGTCATATGCTCTTCAAAAGACAGCCGTGAGTCCAGGAGGATGCCCAAGTTGCGAACCCCATCTGTGGGGGCCAACGACTCGCCCCCAATAGTCAGAGATGGCGCCAACTGACTATATCGGGACGACGGAAACCACAGCCACTCGGTCTTGGATGGGTTGAGTCTGAGTTTGTTCCTCCCCATCCAGATTCGTACGGCCTCCAGGCACCAGGACATCACCTCGAGGGCATCATTGGGGTGGTCTAGGGTGGAGATGTACAGCTGGGTGTCATCAGCGTACTGATGGTACTTCACCCCAAAACCACGAATGATCTCACCCAGCGGCTTCACATAAATGTTGAATAGAAGGGGCGAGAGGACCGATCCTTGTGGCACCCCACATATAAGGGGCCTCGGGGTCGACCTCTGCCCCCCTGTCAACACAGACTGTGACCGGTCAGAGAGAAAGGAGGAGAACCACTGTAGAACACTGCCCCCCACCCCCAACCCTTCCAACCGGTGCAGCATGATATCATGATCGATGGTATCAAAAGCCGCTGAGAGGTCTAGTAGGACCAGGACAGAGGAGCAACCCCTGTCCCGAGCCCTCCAGAGATCATCAACCAATGCGACCAATGCTGTCTCTGTGCTGTACCCAGGCCTGAATCCCGACTGGAACGGATCTAGATAATTCGATTCATCCAGGTACTGAGGCAGTTGTCGTGCAACCACACTCTCAACAACCTTTGCAACAAAGCGAAGGTTGGAGACAGGACGATAATTTGCTAATACAGCTGGATCCAGGGAGGGCTTCTTGAGGAGGGGCCTCACCACCACCTCTTTCAAGACGGTGGGAAAGACACCCTCACTCAAAGAAGCATTTATAATCTCCTGGAGCCAGCCTCGCGTCACCTCCCGAGAGGCCAGTACCAACCAGGATGGACACGGGTCCAATAAACATGTGGTCGCATTTAGTCTGTTCAGTATCCTGTCCACGCTTTCGGGAGTCACAGGATCAAACTCTTCCCAAATAATATTCTCAGGACCTGCCCCTGTCATCTCCTCTGGATCAATCCAGTCAGAGTCTAGCTGTTCGCGAATCTGAGCAATTTTGTCATACAGATATTGTACAAAATCCTCAGCTCTACCCTCCAAGGGGTCTTCCCCCGTCTCTTGATGGAGCAGAGAGCGGGTCACCCTAAACAGGGCGGCTGGGCGATTATCTGATGATGCAATAAGAGTAGAAAAGTAGTTACTCTTCTCTACTCTTATCGCCACTAGGTAATTCTTAATATGAGATCTTACCAGTGTTCGGTCGGATTCAGAACGACTAGCCCTCCAACTGCTCTCTAGGCGTCTTTTCCGGCGCTTCATCTCCCTCAGCTCCTCAGTATACCAAGGAGCCAGGTGAGACCGGCGCTGGGTCAGAGGCCGCAAAGGCACGACTCGGTCTAAAGCATCAGCCGCCGCCCTATCCCAGGCGGCCACTAAGTCCTCAGCCGAGTCGTGTGCTAGAATCTCAGGAAATGGCCCAAGCTCCATCTGGAATCTCTCAGGATCCATCAGGCGCCTGGGGCGGAACCACCTGGTCGGTTCCACCTCCCTGCGGCGGGGTGTGGCGGTTCGAAGGTCCAGGTGAAGGAGGGAGTGATCTGACCATGACAAGGGTTCAATCACTATATCCCCTATCTCGAGATCACTCAACCACTGTCCAGAGACAAAAACAAGGTCCAGTGTGTGTCCCCCCATGTGAGTAGAGCCATAAATTAACTGGGTCAGGTCCATAGCCATCATGGAAGCCATGAACTCCCGAGCCACCTCAGATGTCTCGCCAACTGATGACAGGTTAAAATCCCCCATGACTATAAGCCTGGGGGTGTCAACAGCCACCGCGGCTATAATATCAAGCAGCTCAGGTAGGGCTGCTGCCACATGGCAGGGAGCCAGGTACGTGACTAGCAAGCCCAACTGCACCCTATGACCCCACTTCACAAGAAGGGACTCACATCCAGCCGTCTGAGGAACAGTGGCCTCCCTTGGTCCAAGACCTTCGTTAATAACAACCGCCACCCCTCCGCCCCTCCCCTGAGACCTTGGCTGATGGAAAGCACGGAAACCTGGTGGGCACATATCAACGAGGGGGGCTCCCCCTTCCTGGCCCAACCAAGTCTCTGTAATACCCGCCAGGTCCACACCCACCTCCTGAATAAAATCACAAATGAGGGGGGCTTTATTTACCACGGACCTGGCATTGCACAGCATCAGCCGAAGGCCTGAGGCCCGAGGTTCCGTACAACCTGGGGAACGAGAAGAGCTTTGAGTGTCAGAGCGCTCCACCGCTTGTAAACAGCGAGGACGCACTCCCGTAGGATGATGTGGCCCCCTGCTCCCGCCATATCTGCCCCTCCCACCTACAGTATCGATGTTATGGGCATCTGTATCGTAAGATCTAATCATCTCCTTGACCCCAGAGTTCACACCTCCCATGCCACGTCCTACGGCTGGCCCAGATACCCTCCCCCGCGGGTCTTCCCCCGAACCCACGTAATCTACCCCCTCCCAGAATCCCTTAAAATTTTATTAAGAAATTTCCCTAAAAAACCCCATAACCCTCTTTTTGCTGTATGCCATCTCTCCGGACTCCAAAGTCCGT